>NC_064813.1:16616018-16920930 GCF_023721935.1 Panthera uncia
CGGGGAGGTGCCGGTGGGGAAGGAGCAGAGCAGCACCGTGCTGACGGACCTGAGGCCGGGCGTGGAGTACATGGTCCAGGTGTGGGCCCAGAAGGGGGCCCGGGAGAGCAAGAAGGCGGACACCACGGCCCTGACAGGTACTGTAAAGGCCTGGGACCAGGGACCCTGCACACCCATCAGAGCAGTCATCGTCTGTACCTAGGGGTGCAGAGGGGAGTAGGGAAGGCCCTTGTTTCACCTGAGGACATGCCTCAGAGTGGTTCCTTCTTTACCTTACGTGGATACGAGGGCTCTGATTGAGAAGAGTGTAGAGGACGGGTGCCTGGGTGGCTCAGTGGGTTAAGTGTCCCGACTCATGATTTAGGCTCAGGTCGTGATCTCGTGGTTCAGGAGTTCAAGCCACGTTGGGGCTCTGTGCTGGGAGCGCGGAGCCTGCTTGGGATTCTCTCCCTCTCTCTGTGCCTTCCTTCCACTGCTGTGCACTCTCTCTCTCTTTCAAAATAAATGAACTTCAAAAAAAAAAAAAAAAAGAAGAGTGTAGAGGAGGCAGTGTGAAAGTGGAAGTGTGTGGCTTTTCCGGGTGGTTGTGCGGGGCCTCCGTCAGCTTGTCCTCCACCCTGCCCAGCTCCCAGGCTCTCCACCTGGATGTTAGAACCTGGCGGGCCTTGGGTCCAGTTTGGAGAAGAGGGAGGCAACGTAGCACTTCTGTGTCCATGTCCCGGATTGGGGGCAGTGGTGGAGTGTCTTTCTCCCTCGCTGTCCCTTTCCAGTTAGTGATCAGAGGGGCCTGGGCTGTTGTGTTTTGCGTGTGTGGTGGGGCCTCACAGGGACCGAGAGACTCCCTGTGCCCACCCTGACGTCCTCGGGTCTCTCTGGACATCTGGGCAAGGGCTGGCCATCCCCTTTGTGGCGGGGGACACCATGTGTGGCCACTGGAGTTAGAGGTGCCTTGAATTTCTTTATTAGTTACAATTAGCAGGATTTTTTAATTAAAAGAGTAAAGTATGCTTACAGTAAAAAAAAAAAATTCAAACTATTCAAAGGAACACGTAGAAAGAAAAACTCTTGTACAGCCCAGACTCCTTAATAGTCAGTGCTGTTCCCCAGAGGCAGCCAGTCCCTCCCTCCTTCCTTCTTTCCTTTTCCCTCCCTCTCTCCTCTCTCTGTCACCCTCGTTCCTTTCTCCCTCTGTTCCTTCATTATCTTCTCTTTGCTTCACTGTTCCCATTTAAAAAAAATTAATGTTTATTTTTGAGAGAGAGATAGACAAAGCATGAGTGGAAGAGGGGCAGAGAGAGAGAGAGAGAGAGAGGGAGAGAGAATCTGAAGCAGGCTCCAGGCTCTCAGCTGTCAGCACAGAGCCCGACAACGGGGCTCGAACTCACGAGCCATGAGATCATGACCCGAGCTGAAGTTGGACACCTAACCCACTGAGCCGCCCAAGTGCCTCTCACTCTTCCCATTTTTAAAGACAATACCCTTATTGTGCCTTAGTGCCTTAGTGGCTCAGGGGGTTGAGTGTCCAACTCTTGATTTTGGCTCAGGTCATGATCCCAGCGTTGTGGGATCGAGAGCCCTGCTCCAGGCTCTGAGCTGACAGCACAGAGCCTGCTTTGGATTCTCTCTCTCCCTCTGCCCCTCCTGTGCTTGCATGCTCTCTCTCTCTTTCTCTCTCTTAAATAATAATTAAAAAAGACAACAATATTACCATCTTTGTACTTCACAGAAATGTGGAAGTAATTAAGACATCTCAAGTCCATAACCAGGGGATTGGTGGGCAGTCAAAGAAGTAGCAGAGGCCAGCTTAAGATATTTAAATAGTTAAGGTTTTGCTTTGATGTTTGGAAGCAGGAAATTTAGTTCTGTAGTGTGATGGAAAGAATAAAATCCATGCCAGATGTTACACTTAGAAAGTCAAACCGAGCTGATATTACAGAAACTCAAAATTTGTCAAAACATCCTAATTCAAAACAACAGCTGCCTGATTTCTATTAAAACATTGCAATTCCATTCTCGGCCGAAATGCTACTGAGGAGAAAATAGCCTGGAGACATCTTTTTTGGGAACTTCTAAATTAAAATCACCCTCTATGATGATTTTTCAAAATGGAAATTTTTCATTCAATATCTTATTTGGTTTAAAAAAACGAGCCATCTGACCAATTAATATGGTTTTGACTAGAATTCTTGCTGAGTTTTGGTTTCCCGGTCTCCAGAGTGTGTACTCCTCCCCCTCCCCTCCCTCCCCATCGCACGTTCAGAGCCACAAGGAAGGCTCTGCTTTTTCTCTGCCTCTTCTTCCCTCTCTCTCTTTCTCTCCTTTGCACAAGACCACCACCATCACGCCTTCCCCACGCTTTCTGTACAGAGTGTGCATCTAAGGCCATATGTTTAGTTAGGTAGGAAATAGAACTTTAAATCTCTATGCCAACTTAATGTTTGTCGCAAGCCCCCATTCTGCTGGTGGGTCGGTATCTCTGATTTAGGGGGCATGCTCCTTCTCCAGGGCTGTGTGTAAAGTCTTGGGTGGTTTCCCAGTGCCAGCTCTGTGGTCATCTTTCCAGGTAGGTGGTTGCCGGGACATGTGGTTTCTGTGCACAGGTTCCTCTCAGATCCGCACTCCAGGTCACTTCGGGAGCCCTGCCGTCACTGGGAATCTGCCTGCTGATCTGGATGATCTGGATTGTTCATACCCACCACTCTTGGAGAATCTGTGGGGAACCTGGGAGCATAGATGCACTGTCTCGGCCCTACCCACTCCCCTCTTCCTTAGTCCCCTTGTCCTCAGCGGGTGTGGAATGTGCTTTTATTAAAAATTTTTTTTTAAACATTTATTCCTTTTTGAGAGACACGGCGTGAGCAGGGGAAGGGCAGAGAGAGAGGGAGATACAGAGTCCGAAGCAGGTTCCAGGCTCCCAGCTGTCAGCACAGAGCCCAACGTGGGGCTCAAACTCACGGATTGCAAGATTGTGACCTGAGCTGAAGTCAGATGCTCAACCAACTGCGCCACCCAGGTGCCCCTGGAGTGTGCTTTTAGAGACCAAGGTCATAAGGGGCTGGTGGCAAGGAAGAGCAGAGACCATGCCTGCTGCTGGGGAGGAACTGCCTGGGAACTGCCTGCTGCCATGGGAAGGATAAGTTGGTAGAAAATATGTTAACACATCAAAAATGATCTTGCCTCGGTTGCAGAAATACCGACTAATAATAATTACCTGACTTTCTGTATACAGACATCGACCCTCCCAAAAACCTTCGTCCATCTGCCGTTACACAGTCCGGGGGAGTGTTGACCTGGATGCCCCCCTCTGCTCAGATCGATGGCTACATTCTGACCTACCAACTCTCAGATGGCACCGTTAAGGTACTGGATACTTCTTGCTTTTTCTCTTGGTACCCATGCCCAGCCTCCAAATGAAGCAACTGACCCGGGCCCACCGGCTTGATTGCTGGTGTCATGGCCACTGGCTAAGAAATGAGTTGAGCCTCACTGATCATCTGCTGTGTTAGCGAAGCTGCTGCACACAGTTAGTTGTCTGCCGACATCGTACGTGTGGCCTCGTTTTAGAGGACTAACTTTTGTGTCTTCTCCTCGCTATCCATTGAGTATTTGCGGGCTGCACATCCGCCCCATGTTATTTTGTTCTGTTGTCTTTCTCAGGAAACGTTCGCTCCAAGGACAATTTGTCTGTTGTATCTATCATTGTATCTAACGTGCTTACAACCTGGCACGCAAGACGTGCTCACTAAATATTTATTGAATGGATTGATTAAACCTTATTTCAGGAGTTATCCCTCCCACCTGGAATCTGAAGGCCGGCAAGTTTTTGTAGTTTGTTCCAATGGAAAATTCTTCCTCTTTCTTGTTGGCAAGAGAGAAGGGACAAAGAGGGAAAGGAAGGGCACTTTGATTTATTCATTATCTTAATGGTTGCTTATGACAGTGCTTCAAGGAAAGTTAGCCCTATGTCTGTAGAGGAAATAAGATAGGTTCAGAAGGACGTTTCCTGAAAGGCCAGCAATGGCCCTGCTGCACAGTTATCAGCAGTCACTTTTATCGCCCTTATTAGCTCCTCAGCCCAGCACCGCTGGCCTTGGTGGCTGTAGTTGGTGTTCCAGCATGTACCTGGAGGCAGAGGGTCCCAGGAGACCTGGTGGGTGCTCCTCCAGGGCGGTCTGTGGTGCCAGTTCTGTGCTAGCACTCCAGCAGGGCTGAATCTCCATGGTGCCGCCCCCCAGCGAAGCTGCTGGGACCCACCCGTATTCTGGGCGCCACTAAGCCCTGAAAGAAACCAAACACTGTGCTCTCAGAGAGCTCCTGTCATTAGCACCGGGTAAAGCCGTTGACAGCTAGGGTGCTGGGGGTGACACACTGAGTGACTGTCTACTGTCTCCTTTGTTTGGTAGGAGGTACAGCTTGGAAGAGGGAACGAGAGACTTGAGTTGCAAGGCCTTGAGCAGGGCATCGCCTACCCAGTCTCCTTGGTTGCCTTTAAGGGTGATCGCCGGAGCAGGAGTGTATCTACCACCCTTTCCACAGGTAATGTTCTCTGAACGAGAATGTGTTAGAGGACAAGCATCGGACAGCCAAGAAAGCTGTCCAAGGAGGAGCGAGTGGACAGAGTGATGGATTTCTCTGGAAACGGGGCAATAGGGTTATGGGTTCAAACAAAATTGATCTCATGGTAGAAAGACTGAAGAGGGAAGCAGAACAGAATGTTATTTTGAGGGCATCAGGGTAGGAAGTGATGTAAACCTGACCTTATTTCTACTACATTTGAAGGGTTTGATGAGAGCAGGGTGAATGAGAAAAATAAGATATTTGCGAAGGGTCGGAAGAAGCAAAGTAGTAGGAGGTTATGAAATAATTTCTGAACAAAATAAATTATCTGGAAATAAGGGACCAGCCCCCCTACTTCTTCCTTGCCCTTCGCCTAACGATGCTATCTTTCTGCTTGACTCCCAGTTGGTGCCCGTTTTCCACATCCTTCCGACTGCAGTCAAGTTCAGCAGAACAGCAATGTCGCCAGTGGTCTATATACCATCTACCTGCATGGTGATGCCAGCCGGCCCCTGCAGGTGTACTGTGATATGGACACGGACGGAGGTGGCTGGATTGTGAGTCTTTATCCACAGGACGGAGGGGCTGAGTGGCTTGTTTTTGTTCTCCGATTCCCCTGCCCCGGGCTGTAAGGATAGAGCCTGAAGGGGGCGCCTGGGTGGCTCAGTCAGTGAAGCCTCCAACTGTTTGTTTGTTTTTTTTTATTTATTTTTGAGACAGAGACAGAGCATGAATGGGGGAGGGTCAGAGAGAGGGAGACACAGAATCCGAAACAGGCTCCGGGCTCTGAGCTGTCAGCACAGACGCCCGATGCGGGGCTCGAACTCACAGACCGCGAGATCGTGACCTGAGCCGAAGTCGGCGCTCAACCGACTGAGCCACCCAGGCGCCCCTCAACTGTTTTTTTTTGTAATTTTTCCTAAACGTTTATTTATTTTTGAGAGAGAGAGAGAGAGAGAGAGAGTGAGAGCGAGCTGGGGAGGGGCAGAGAGAGAGGGAGAGACAATTCGAAGCAGGTTCCAGGCTCTGAACTGTCAGCACAGAACCCGATGTGGGGCTCAAACTCAGGAACTGTGAGATCATGGCCTGAAAGGAAGTTGGACGCTTAATTGACTGAGCCACTCAGGTGCCCCTAGCCTCCGACTCTTGATTTCGGCTCAAGTCATGATCTCACGGTTGGTAAGTTCGAGGCTCACATCAGGCTCCACGCTGACAGAGTGGGCTGTGCTTGGGATTCTCTCTCCCTCTCTCTCTCTCTCTCTCTCTCTCTCTCTCTGTCTCTGTCTGTCTGTCTGTCTGTCTCTCCCTCTCTCTCCCTCTCCTTGGCCCTCCCCTCTCACTTTCTCTCTCAAAATACATTAATTAATTAAAAAAAAAAAAAAAAAAAGAATAGAGCCTGAAGTACTTCATGGCCAGGATAGAGCAGGCTGAGTTAAACTAAGGTTAACGATTGTGGGGGCTCGTGGGTTTATCAGCATCTAATAATGCCCTCTATGTTTGTATAATCCTACATTTTACTCTCTTCAAAGCCCTCTCATAAACGAGACTCTCACACAAAATCTTTCAAGTAAGTGATAGCAGTTATTATTTCTAGTTTATAGATAGGTAAATTGAGGCCACAAGGAGAAGTATCTTGGCCCTTCATAAGAATTAATGACAAAAGTTGGGGCCAGATTTCAGGACTCCAGCCTTCCAGATCATTGGCCTTCCCTGTGGGTCCTCTAAGGCCATCCACCATGGAAATGCATGACCTCCCTGGGCCTTGGGCCTCTGGATTGAAGCCCTTCGTCCAGGCTCTGCATCCTGCTGTGCAGGTCAGAAGTGAGGTCTTGGGGACTTTGCTTTGAAGGCTAAAGCCTGAAAGAGGGCAACTTGGCAACGTGCTGATGGTCCTTCTGTGTGGAGGTTTATTCCCTCCGGCCGTTGTCTGCTCACACCACATGGCACCTACTTTGATTGCATCAGCCTGATCCAATTATATGATGAGCTGTCTCTGAGGGTTTCGATCTGATCCTTCCTTCTCTCCCCACCCCCTTCTCCCGGTGCCTGAACAGCTAGAGGCTCTCACCACTCCAGACCAGCATGCGGCCTTAACCTGCTGTGCATCCAGAGCTCACTCTGGGAAGGAGAAAGCATGATCTCCTAGTGCTCAGACTATATTCATTTACACGTTCGCTCAGGGGCCTGGGAGACCAAAGACACCTGAGCAGCCACGGGTAAAATGATACCATCCGCTAAGCAGCAGTGAAGAAAACTTATTATCCGCACAGCTGCATCTGATGGCTGAAAGGCAGGAACTGGATTGGATGGGAGAAATTCCTGATTGATTTGTAAAAATAACCGAACACCTTGTAGCACGGGAGGGTTTTCTACCTGAGCAGAGCCATAGAGCTGTCCCTGCTGCTTTTCATCAGCACGGTTGTAAGCGTCGGGTCTCTTCAGGCTTGAAGCCACTATCCTGCGTCTGTGTCCATAACTGACCATTGGCAGAATGTTTGTGTTGTCTAGTGTGGCCTTTTTGAAAGCCAGCCTCCCATCGGGAAGGAGACGTTTGTCTAGGGCAACCTCTAGAAAGATACCTGCCGGTGTGTCCACCTGGGAATCCCCAAGATTTTTTCCAAAATTACTTATTGTGTGCCTATTGTGTGTCAAGCACTGTTTTATATACTCAAGAACCAGTAGTGAATCCCTGCTCTCAAGGAGCTTGCCTTCTGGGGCCTGCTCACGCCAAGGACCCTTACCAGGAAACTGAGGTCAATTCCAGAAGTAATAAAATCCCTCTATGTTCTAACCAATACCGGTCCTTCACCCCCTCCCAAGTCTTGTGTTCTGACCCAGACTCCTGAAGATAATACATGAATTGAGATTCTGTAGGGCCCTCTTCAAAGTGATCACAGTCCAGAAAACATGCGGAGTCCTGAGCACTTCTGCACCAAATCTTTTACTGGCGTTGTCCCTGATTTGGGGTTCAAGGATCTTTTGTCACTGAGAGATGACCTCAGTATGTGGCTCTTTTAAATTGAGCTCCTAAAATCCTTTTAAGGAAATTTTCCTCCATGGGGCAGCAGGAACTCCTTATGTTTAAGAGGTCTGAAGAACTCTACCCCGTGGTAGCTGATACCACAGGAGGCAGGCCAGGATGAAGACAATCCAGGAGCACTTAGGTGCCTCAGGTATTTCCATCTTTGTTCTCCATCTTGCAAGTCTTAAGGACTACATGAGAAGCTATTTCCATAGGCAATTAAATGAGATTTTCATTTTTTTCTCCCAATTGAGTCAGGACGTTGAGTAAGTTCTAGAGTGCAGTGACAGTTCTGTCTTGAGACGTATTGCCCGCCTCGAGACTTCTTTGCTGAGTGGCTCTTGTTATCCCAGACAGTCCATTATCAGGTGTTTTCACCTCATAGAATGGGAATGGACTAGATTCTCTGGGAGTCCAGTCAGGCTGCCTGATAAAGATGTGCAAATGCTCATGGTGGGTCAGTTCATTTGGAATCTGACACAATAAAATGCAAACTAACATTTATTGAGATATAATAATAACTTGTATCAGTATGTGCCAGTCTCTGGCCTTCACACTTTCATGATTTATCATGATTAATGATCTTGCTACAGCCTCAGTTTAAGAGAATGACAAATGGGCTATTAACATCTTGATCTAATAGTTTAGAAAAGTGAGGCTTGTCAAGGTTCACTAAGTTGCCCAAGGACACAGCTAGTAAGGGCAGAGCTGGGTCTAAATGGCGATGGAGAGAGCATCAGAACCATTTTTTTGGAGTTTTCCTCACTAAGCTGAAACATTAAATATATATGTATATATATTTACATTAGTAACATTATTTACATTATTAACATTATTAAACATATATGTATATACATATATATATCAGTGGGAAAAACCCCTATCATGCTTAGGTACTCTATTCATTGATTGGAGAATGCCTTTGTAATGCATCTCTCCTAGGAAGACAGAATCAAATTTGAGCCTGATCTTGTACCATAACTAATTATGTTAGTGGGAATGTAATTTGACCCAGTGTACAAGGAACCAAACATTGGTAACACTTCTGCCCTGGGATTCCACTGTCCATGGTATAGGAAGGGTCCCCGGGAAGGTATTGGAACAGGCACCATGCTAGGAAATGACCAGTTAGCTCCCCAGAATCTTAAGAAATGATTTTTGGAAAATAGATTCAGTAAAAGCTGGTATTTTCAAACGTTCTTATAAAAGATGAGATCAATGTTTTATCCTTGCATCAGCCATTACATAATAAGCTGATTATTATTTAATCTGGCTAATTGCTTTTCTGAACTTTCACATCCGTATAATGGCATCATATATACTCGCCCTGTATCCAGCCCTTAACAAAATGCTCAGTAAATGGTAGTTACACAAGTGGGTCAGTAAGTAAAGAAATGAAGGAAGCCAAGAGAGGAGTGACAGTCTCTAAAATAAGGACAAAAGGGGACAGGAACAACAGTGTTAATGCAGTATGTAATTATGGGCCCGATCGTTCCCTAAGTCCTGCTCAGCACCTGGGTATTGTTGTAGAATGTTTTTACACTTGCCATCTCATTGAGTTCTCCTAGCACCTGTGAGATAAACACTTCCTTCCCGCTTCTAACCCTGTTTGTCACCAAGCTGACCGACCGAGGCTCAGTGGTAGAGATGACTGACTCACCAGCCCCTGGCCAGGCAGTGGCCATGGTCTGCCTCAGAGCCCAGGGCTCTCCCGCCATTTGATGCCCTAGTTGAGGGCTTCCTGGGCCAGCAGAGGTGGGTTGGTGCTTCAGAAGGAGTTAAATGTGAGCTCCCATGAGGAGATTTCAGCACTGTTGCGGGACCCCTGTTCTGTTCTCCCTCCCTCCCAGAAAAAATGTAAAGAACACAGAAATATTAGGAGGTGTACCTTACCAAATTCAAAGTAATTGTGTTTCACATCAAGGCACCCACTGTGAAGCATGGTGGAAAGGAGGGAGATGGGGTTTTGTGTTGGGGCTTCTGTATTCGAATGACTACAGAGGAAAGTAGGTGGAGACAAAGATGCCATTCCAGCCTTCCAGAATTCCAGAATCATTTCTGAGGTTAGCTAGGATGGCGGTTAGCATGGCTGTCTTTCAAGGTCACGAGGAATGACATCAATTAGTATCACTTCTCGTAGCATATACAGGTGTGTTTAGCTTGTAGCTCCTTTTCAGGTTCACTTCATATAAACGAGTCCAGTTTACTCTGACAGGAACTGCCTTCCTTCCCCAAAGAGAGGAGTTTTTGAAGAGAAAGCAGCACATATTTTCATGAAATAGTACCCAAGTCTGTCTCCATTTTCTCACTTCCCACTCACTCTTCAGCCCACTCCATTTTGGCTTCTGCCCTTGTCTGTCTCCAGTGCAGCCTTTGCTAGAGTCACTCACGACTTCTGTCTCACTAAATTCTATGGACGTGTTCCTTAGGCCACGTGTCCCTTGACTGCTTACCTGCCGTTGACACTATCGGCCACACTTTTCTCTCTGTGGTCTTTGTGGTTCCATGCTTTCCTCATTGTCCTTCATGAACGTTCTCCTTAATGAACACACCCTTCTGCACCTGGCTGTTGCGTATTGGTGGTCCCCGAGTCTTGATTCTAGGCCCTTTTCTCTTTTTAGGTACCCGCTTTCTTCCCAGGTGATCTCATCCTCTCCAGTGGCTCCACTTTACGATCTGTGTCCCCGTGGCTTTCTGTATTCATTAGGATAGAGCAGGCCTTGCTGCAGTAAACACCACCACCAGATGCCAATGATTTGAGACATAAAAAGTTTCTTCCCGTGTGTGCAATCTTCTGGGGGTTTGGCAGTCACTTCTAAGTGGTGACTCAGGGATTCAGGCTGATTCCAGCTCATGGCTCTGCTCTGTGGTCATGTGGCCTTCACCAAGGCCCCGTGACACACGGCAATGGAAGAGGGAGCATGGAGAGCCCTCCTGGCCTCCTGCACTCCCACTTACGGTCCTTTGGCTAGAATGAGTCACATGGCTCCAGCTTAACTGCAAGGGAGCCTGGAGAAGGAAGCTTCCCTGTGCTTCTGGGGAGAGGGGAGAGGAAAGTGAAATGGGTCTTGGTGGGCACTTAGCATCATCTGAGACACATGCTTACCTTTGTAAGTCTGGCCTAGATCTCTCTTCAGAACCCTAGTCCTTCACTCATCTGCCACTATGGCCTCCCCATTCGCCAGGGCACCTTGGGGGTGACCCTCACTTACCTTGTCCCAAGTGAGCTCGTGATGCACCCGCAGAACCTGTCTTCTCTCAGAGCCCCCATCTCCGCCAATAGCTGAGTGAACAGCCACCCAGTGCCACAAGCCCAAACCACAAGAATCACTCCTGACTTCTCTTTCAGCTCCACTTTCAATCTGTCACCACATCCGTCAGTGTGACCTTCTCTCTGCTTCTGTCTGACCTCGGGGCAGCCCCAGTCCAAGCTGCTGCCCTCCTTCGCTCAGTGACATCTGTCCAAGTGCGTCAGAGTGAAAGGTCCATCTCCCTTTGCAGGTCTTCCAAAGGCGCAACACTGGACAGCTGGATTTCTTCAAGCGCTGGCGGACCTACGTGGAAGGCTTTGGGGACCCCATGAAGGAGTTCTGGCTTGGTATGAACTCTGAGATTCCGGAAGGGCTGTGCTGTGGAAGGGACATCTCCCTTCAAAAGCTGCTTGGGTGGCTTGTGAAGGCTCCCCACGTTCAGGAAGATGTCTCAGTGACAGGGACAGGATACCCTGAGGAACCTACCCACCAAGGTGTTGGTGGGGACATGTTGCTAGGAAGGTTCTCATGTGCTGGGATTGTGAGAGGGTGTGGCTGTCACAGGTGGTCTTTATGCTGTATCTGAGCTCCACAGGATCTGCCTGGAGCCTGCACATCTTAGAAACCATAGTAGAAAAATAGTTGACCGATTGGGATTCTGGGCTATTATTGGGAGGTCATACCAGTAGTCTCTGAAATTCTAGTAATGCCCATCATTATGGGGATTGTTTTTCCCTTTCCCTTCTGCTCTTTTCTGGAGCAGATGCTCATAGAGAGTGAACTAGCCAAAAGCACCCACTGGGAAATGGAGAATGAAAAAATCATAATCTGGAGACCCAGTGTCAGGTAGAGTAGATGATGATGTGGTTCTCTTGGTGCAAAATTCCTCCAGAGACCTTACGGTGGCATCTGATGCCCTCTTCTGCTTGGTGAGATAAGGGGATGATAAGTAGAAGTGCATCTACTTTAGAGAGAAGGAGTGAGGGGGCAGGTTCACCACGTGATTACCCTCCACCGCTCTTTCTCACAGGACGTGGTTTCCACACTCGTTAATATGGCTCTGCCAGAGAGATAATAGGATGAGAAAATGGGTCCCCCAAAAGAGATAGCGTGAGGAAGTGCCCATTAGCAGAGGTGGTGAAGGCTAAGGTGACTTTTGGTGCCGAACATCTCAGCTGCTGGTAGGCGGGCACTTGCACACGAAGGTTGATTGGTTATTGGGATTGCCTGCTTTATTTTTAGGACTCGACCAGCTGCACAACCTCACCACTGGCACTGCCACCCGGTATGAGGTGAGAGTGGACCTACAGACAGCCAACGAGTCCGCCTATGCCGTGTATGATTTCTTCCAGGTGGCCTCCAGCAAGGAGCGGTACAAGCTCTCAGTCGGGAAATACAGAGGCACGGCCGGTAAGCAAACACATCTCCCCCCTGCCAGGGTCTTGGGCTCGAGCCTGTGGGTCTGAGGATCGGTTTGCCACCGGCCATGGATCTGGGGGATGTGATACTGCTCTGTGAAGGTGACTTGTCCTCATTGATCATTGATGATCGAGGCCCCTCAGGCATGATGACCCTACAGGGGGTGAGCAGTAAACAGGTATGTTAAAGCAATCCTTGACCATCTGAAAGTTGGGAATTTTGTACATTACACATTGATCCCCCCACCAGTAAAAACCCTCCTCTTATGCTCCCCTGGTTCAGGCTGCTGTGCATCGGCCAATGAACCCGCATCCTGAGTGATCCATGGTGGCTGCCCACCTTGCACTGGGCTTCAGCGGTATGGCTGCTGTCCTTGCACAGAAGAATGTGTGTGTGTGTGTGTGTGTGTGTGTGTGTGTGTGTGTGTGTTATTTGAATATTTTGTAGCACTTTACCATAAGTAAAGAGAAAAATGACAGGGCTGATTCAAACAAGAAGAAGGAAGGTCTCATTAACCTCATAGAACTGTGACAACCCAGAAATTAGCAGTTCAGCCGAAAGCAGGGAATCTCTAACCTTGATTAGCTGCTCATTGGATGCAAGCCAGTCGATGGTGTGGTCGGTTGTGAAGGAAGAGAACAGCATAAGCAACATGACTGAAATACTGGGATTTTACCGTTGAGTTTTCTATTTAAGAGGGGAAGATGGTGGTTATTTTAATATATTTTAAACTTACATTTATAGTTTTTTAAAATTCCCTAACAAGTCGTTTGATTTTGCACGTTTTTGACTTTGGTGTGACTCTATAGGAATGTGTTACCAGCCAGATCCACTGACTGTATAGGACCTGGTTGCTCCCCTTAGACGGTCATGTAAATAGATAAGTAATAATGTAAAGTAACTTTTGCAAAGTGTCACCTAGTGGTGAGGAGAATAAGGACCTACAGGTTGGGACAAGGTGGGTACACTGAGGCTGTTGAAGGGAGCTTTCCCCAGGGCAGGAGGCAGGAGCTGGGTCTGAGAGGGTGGGACTTAGATGGGAAACAAAGAAGGGCTCCCCGGTCCGGGGGAGTCCATGGTGAGCAAGGACCGAGCAGAAGCAAGGGTACTGGGGTGTGCCCTTGAAGCCTGAGGCCACTCAGGAACCCCCTAACGGTGGAGGACTGTGAATAGATGCCTCTGGAGTGTGATCCAAAGTGGCCAGTAGCTAATGCAAAGTTACTTTTAGGTCTTATAATTTAATTGTTTTTTTTTAATCACAAGAATTTTGCATTTGCTAAAATGTGATGTTGCTAGCAAGATCTTTCAGTGCGATGTTATGGATGTCTCATGGTGTAGAGGATAGTCCCCGAGACCCAGGGAGTTTGCACAGGGGCCGGTGAAGGGGTGGGTCTGCTGACATGGGGACGTGGGAGGAGACAAAGAGGGAGGGGTAGGCACCTACTAGCGCATGAAGAGTTTGGGTGACAGACACGACAGAATTGTTCAAGCGTTCCGAGGGGGTGGGTGGGGGGAGCGTGCAAAGATAAGTGCAGTGTTTCAGGGAAAATCCTTGAAGAAAAAATGGACCATTGCTGGAAGAGCTGTCACTTCTCTCTGGGGGTCTGGGGTCTCCATAGGTGAAACAGGCTGGGCAACCCTTTTCTACTTGCTATACAGTTTCTGGATGTTGGGTATGCTGCACTTCATCTGCTCACAGTACAGTACGAAACGTGAAAGCCAGGCATAGGAACGGGCAGTTAAAATAGTTGGGAAACACAGATGGACCTTCCTGGGGTTGTGACGATAAAACCGAATCGGGGTGGGGGGGGGGGATGGAGAGATGCTGTTTTGACCACTCAGCACTCTGCCTACCTTTTCCCCAGTTCTGGATGAAATCAGACCACATTGCTGATGGCTCATTCCTGGATCTCCAACCATTAGGTGTGAGGGGTGCACACATCACAGGCTCCCTGAGACCCCTCGGGCCCCTCCTGCCCTGCTCAGTCCACATGGAGGATAGCTGGTCTTCCTTCTTCTTGCCGTTCACTACTGGCCGTGGAGATCAAGTCGGTCTGCCTTTCTCGGGCTAAAGATTCCCAGCCCCCGGAGACTCCATTCATGGGATCTTCCTTGGACAAGATGCAGAGTTCCTACATCTCTCCCGGAATCCCAGTGCCCCCAGCTCCCAACTGGGGACATCACTCAGGCCTGCCCACGAGGGCTGCCCATTCTCCTCTCTTCTACCGCACTCGTAGACCTTTTCTGACGCCTGCCCTAAAATCACCGGGAAATGAACTGATGCTAGTGGGGAAAGGAGTGAAAAGGAGTCAATATATTCGTGAATTAACGTGATCCTCCTCCCAGGGACTCTATTTGCATTTTAAGTGTGATTAGGGGATAATTGCCATTCTGAGGTTGTTCAGACCCACAGTGCTGGTCAGCGGAAGATGCCTTTTCTAATAGGAGGCCTCGGGAGACTTTCAGATCACACCACATTTTGGCAGCACTCTGGTCTCCCCATACGTGCTGTTCCTACTTGGACACTCTGAAATTGAGTGGTGGGCTTAGTGGAGTTTTAGCTTTCCTTGTATAGGCTGATTTGTCCCCAGGAGAGTTTTGAAATTTAGGAAGCTTCTGACCACTCACATCCTAAATGATGAGGTGCTGTTTAGAGGACGTAGCACTCAAATAGAAGGTGAAGGGTTTGATGTCTCTGTGCACGTGCTGGCTGTCCCCATTGGAGCTCTGATTAGGATTGGGCATGTGGGACCCTGGAGGAAATGTGTCAGTCAGGACCACGCTGACTCACACTGTGCAGGTGGGCCCCCGGCTTCTGCTTCCCTGAAGTCCTGTCAGAGAGCCCATTATTCCCCCGTGAAGGAGAGCCCAGCAAGGAAGTGCCAGGTGAATATAGTTTCCGATTCTGGATCTTGGAGCAGGGCAGGGAGGACATCTAATGAGCTCTGCCTATAAGACGCTGTTCATCTCTGGAGAGGTGATGGTGAAAACACAGACATTTGGAGTGGCGCAGAGCGACTTCTATGGGCTGACCCATCATTTACAGCTGGGTTCAATCCCATCGACACAAGACTAGGGGATGTCCAACCAGGGATGGGTTCACGCCCTGGGGGCACTTGGAAGCATGGCTAAGGAACGCCACCAGCATTCAGTGGGCCCGGGCCAGGGATGCTGACTGTCCACGGTGAGGAATTGTTCTACACAAATGCCAGTGCCTTTCTTGCTTTGAAACAGATTCTTTAACACTGGTACTTAGAATTTTTTTAACTGTTTATTTATTTTTGAGAGAAAGAGAGAGTGTGAATGGACGAGGGGCAGAGAGAGAAGGAGACACAGAATCCGAAGCAGGCTCCAGGCTCTGAGCTGTCAGCACAGAGCCCAGTGCAGGGCTCGAACCCATGAACCGTGAGATGGTGACCTGAGCCCATGTCAGACACTTAACTGACTGAGCCACCCAGGCGCCCCTTAAATACTGGTACTTAAAGGGGAAACAAGTGTTGGGTTTGTGGACACAAGGGAAAGCTAGAAATGGCACACATCCACTTCCACGGGCCCGTTCCTGTTCCCAGGGTTCAAGGTCCAGACAGTCTTGTGTGACTTACAAGGGATGTGATGTCGATGGCTTCTTGGGGTCTGAGGTGGCTCAGCTGCCTGGGTCATCCTTCCTGACTCAGGAGGTGCAGGAGGAGAGCTGATCTTGGAGTGATGTTTTGACAAGATGGGTGATAACCAGCTCAGCGGCCCCACCCAGGGCTCTTATGGGTTCGCCACCAACCCCACACGCACCTCCTGAGGGGAGCCAGCCACCCACCCAAAGCCATTATACTAGAAGTTAAGGCTGCTTATTTCTCATCCAATGTTTTCTCCTCAAACTCTGATAGAAGAGAGAGGGTCTGACGACCACTGGGTTTTCTACTTTATCTTACTTAGGGAGATAAGCTTAATAGATCAGAACACCGTGTTGGCTGGGGCCTGACGACCAGAGCAAAGCAATTTCTTGATTCATGACTATCCTCGCTGTCTATGCTCTGAACATCAGCATGGCTTCATTTTCTGGAAGGGAGCAAATCCATCATGGAATAAACTGCCACACTTAGTCCGAAACCTGCTTCGCTTTCCTTGATCCCAGTGCCTAAGGTTCGATAACTGTGAACAAATCGTTAAGAAACAGCCTCCACACAGATTCTTAGGAAACAGCTCTGGGAACTTTAGACGCGCGTTCGGTAAGCTGAGCTCATTAAAAGAGTGTCACCAAGGGAGCCATCGCATGTTATTTTAAGCTGTAGTTAACTGTCTGCAAGAGAGCTGAAGGGGAGAGAGATGTGTACGAATCCAGCGACTACACGCCTTTCCTCAGTTGGAGGAAACTCTTGGGGGCAGGGGCCCTTCAGCTGTCTTAGCAGGAATGGCCTGTGTCCCCTGCTCTCGCTCCCCTGCTTTCGCTGGGGAAGCCATCAAGGAGCCATTGTTCGAGCTGCAAAGTCAGACGGACAATCTGGGACAATCTGGGACCTTCCCTTTTCATAATGTGTTGTTAACTCTTTACATACATCTGCCCCCTTCCTCCCCCAACTAAGTTCTTGAGGGCGGGGACCTCCTCCATCTGTTTTCCCAGAGCCGAGCATGGTGCTGGGCCCGGCAGGTGTTCTCATGGTTCCTGAATAAATGAAGGAAGTTGCAGACTGGCGTTCTGAAGGGCTGGTTGTCCTCAGAAGAGCTTGTTAAAATGCAGACTGCAGGCGGGTACTATCTCAGAGTTTCTGGTTCTGTGGATCCGGGGTGGGGGTGGAGCTGAGAATGTGCCTTTCTAACAAATTCCCAGGTGCTGCTGATGCTGCTGGTCCAGGGGCCACACCGGGAGAACCAGAGATGGACTGCTCTGGTTCGCGTAATTAATTAAAGGTCTCTATTGAAATAAGGCAGCCGCAGGCAAGTTGGTGTGTCAGGGAGGACCCTGGACTGGGAATCTGAGGACTGAGGTTTGAGTCCCGGCCCTACTATCTGGGGACAGTGGGACCTTGACAAGTCCCCAGAGTCTAACCTCTGTGAGTCTGTCTCCTCACAGGACCGCCGGCCGCCTGGCCCACCTTGTAGGCTGTCGTGGGGACAGAGGGGGAGGATACGGATGTGAAGGTGGTCGGTAGCTCAGGGGTCAGATGAAAACCTAAGTGTTGTTATGATAAGAACACAACTTAGGATTGATTCAGGCCCTTGTCACCTTTTATGAGCTGAATTAGGAAGTAAACTGATACAAAGATGATACGTACCTTGGGGGAAATGGTAGAAATACAAGTCAGATGATTCAAGCGGATTTCCAGACAGATGTAATGAAGCACTGAACTGTATATATGTGCCAGGAGGGCCTGGGAAACTCGGGAGTGTGTGCTGGGAGGGGGTGTGGGAGGATTATTAAGGAGACCGACCCTTCCTCAGGAGTGGGGTCCAGCTGGGCTTTGAGGGGCGTTTAGGAGTTGGACCAGGGAGGGCAGAGGCATGGAGGGCAGACCTGTCTGCTGCACAAGCCGTGTGTGCCTGTGGGGACAGCGGGCCAAGAGATGGTGCGAAGGGTACAAGCCAAATTACAGGCTGCAAAGCAAAGCAAGGAGGAGCGGCTCCTTCCCTGTGGTGGGTGGTGGGAAGGACATTGACCTGAGAGCATGAAAGTGGACACTTATGCTTCAGGAGGCCGGGAGGGTTGTCGTGTTGATGCAGGCCCGAGGAGAGGAGAGCAGGCCGTGTGGCAGCCCCGGGAGTGAGGCCATCTGTGAGTGATCCTCAGGAAGAAGGGCTCCATAGAGGGGTACATGGGATTGGCAAATGTGGCTCGGAGTTCGAGGCTGGGGTGGCTAAGAGGATGGCTGAGTGAGGGCAGGGAATATGGGAGAGGGGTGGTCAGGTGCTGGGAGGAGAGCCGACGAGTTTGGTTTCAGATGTTTGGTTATTTTACATGACTGTGTAGCCTCTGAGTGAAAATGCTGGAGGGGAGCAAGCTCTTGGAAGCTATTGGAGAAACAGGCCTGAAGTTTGGGTGACAGGCCAGGAAGGAGAATCTCTTCATCTGTATCATGTCCTCACCTTGGCCGTTTTCAGAGACGAGTGATTTACCTGTGACATAAATGGCCAGATCTTTGGCGTTTTCATGCCCAGAGATTGTCCTGCTGAGCCCAGAGTTCCATCACCGTCTCAGCGGCCGAACTTCAACGTTCACCCCTCATCTCTCCTCTCCCGCAGGGGATGCTCTTACTTACCACAACGGATGGAAGTTTACAACTTTTGACAGAGACAACGATATTGCCCTCAGCAACTGTGCCCTGACACATCATGGTGGCTGGTGGTATAAGAACTGCCACTTGGCCAACCCCAACGGCAGATACGGGGAGACCAAACACAGTGAGGTAGGCGACAGGTGCACTTTTTTTGTTCCAAGCTCTGCCCAAAGCTTTGCGTTCCCAAAGTGACACTCTCCACGCTGGTTTGGCTACCTCTCTCCTTCTGATGCTCCCAGTCGGGGCAGTGGGGCTTGTTCTCCAGGCTCTATGGCCTGGAGGTCAAGGCCTCCCCTGCCCACCCGCTGCAGCCCTTCCCCACTCTGCATTCCTACCAGAGCTGCAAACTTAGTGTAGGTGGGTGGGAGCTCAGGCTGCCCACTGCTGGACAGAGACAGGTGACATGGATTATGCACCATCTGTTTCCGGGCCACCCATGGACACTGTCTTCGTAACAAAATACCATGGGCTGGGTGGCTGGAACGAGACACATTTGTTTCTCAGTTCTGGAGGGTAGGAAGTCCACGATCAAGTTGCCTGCTAGCAGATTCGGTTCCTGGTGAAAGCTCTCTTTCTGTCTTGCGGATGGTGGCCTTTACATTGTGTCCTCCTATGGTGGAGAGAGAGAGAGAGAGAGAGAGAGAGAGAGCGAGCTCTCATCTCTCTTCCTTTTCTTACAAGGGCACTAATCCCATCATGGGGGACCCCACCCTCATGATCTCATCAACCCTGATTACCTCCCCAAGGTCCCACCTCCAGAGACTACCACTTCGGGGGTTAGGACTTCAACATATGCCTTGGGGGCAGGTGGGGACTAACATTCTATTCATAACTTCAGAATTCTTTCTAGTTGTTCTCCCAGTGAAACCACAACTATTTGCCTCAAGTCCTTTGATCACCAGGAAAACAAGTTTTTTCTGTCTTTGACTCACTTTTGGGTCCACTTCATCCAGAGCCACTCAGAGTCTACCCAGAGTGTTGTGCTAAACTTCTCTCTCCGTTTCAGGAGGTGCACCCAGACTGAGTTCTTGATGGCTTCTCTCCCTTTCCTTGCTCTGAAACTTTCCTACCAGTGATTTCTCAAACCTCCATGACCTGTGGACATCATCTCGACTCCTTGCCAGGCATCTCCTGACTGCTCCCACACATCTTCTTGAAAATGGCGTCTTGTTGCCATGAGCTCCTCCCCACCTTGGGTTTCTAACTTCCCACCCTGGGTCTATTCTAGCCTTCAGGAAGCCACCGCTCCCCAGAACTTACCTTATAACCGGTGTCACTGTAAATATTAGCTCATCTCAAGTCCAGGTACAGTTTGATTACTTTGGCCCTGACCAGACCGGGGGGGGGGGGGGCTCCCAATCCTTGTGTGATTTTTCAAAGGGAAGAAGAAATGTTCCCCCAGGGAGGCCAAGGAGGGTGGGTCCATGAATCATGGTGGCAGCATGTGGGCTGACTCAGAAAGCCTGTGATCAGAGATCAAATATTTGAAATGAGCAGCCAGCATGCCCTAAACCATCCCCATATTTGCTAATAAAAGACATTCATCTGGTTAATGTGCTTTTCACAGTCTGCAAGGCATTTAGCTTCTTGTTTATTATTTACCTCACAAATTAAAATATATAAAATTGGTCACTTGGGCTCTTTATTGGCCAGGTTGCAAGGTTATTAAGTGAATTAAATATTATTACGCTCACCAGTCAAAAGACATAAAATGAAATTTAGTTTTCAGCAGGCTATTCGTTACCCCAGAGCTAGTATCTAAACAGTTTAAATTGAAAATGATTTTACACGATTGGCCAATTAATATGTTTATTTTTGCCTTTAATTTTTTGGAAAGGAAAAGAGTGAGGCAAAGATATTGTGCCTGTTGCTGGCCAGGTTGACCCTGTGTTAGCTTTGCTGCCTCGGGCTCCCCGGCCCCCTGGGCTCACACCCTATCCTCACACCCTATCCTTCCAACCACCAGGTGGAGGTGGTGGGGGGCTTCTGAGTCATCAGCCTAACTTCAGCAGAGGGCACATGTTTCTATTTTTTTATTAGTTTTTAATTTTTTATATTAAATATAATTTGTCAAGTCAGTTTCCATACAACAACACCCAGTGCTCATCCCAACAGGGAGGGCACATGTTTCTAGATTCAGCTGTACTTCCCTTATCATAACTACCCCAGTAACCACCTGTCTTCCCTAAGCAGAGAGGGTGTGGTCCTCCCCTCCCCTCCCCTCCCTGCAAAGAAGCGTTCCTTTGTACCTTGTACCTTAACCCATCCCACCCTCCTCCCTAGTGCCTTTTCTTGATGTTGGCTTTTTTTTCTTTCTTTCTTTCTTTCTTTCTTTCTTTCTTTCTTTCTTTCTTTCTTTCTTTCTTCTTTCTGTAGGGGGTGAACTGGGAGCCATGGAAAGGACATGAATTCTCCATTCCTTATGTGGAGTTGAAAATCCGCCCTCATGGCTACAGTGGAGAGCACGTCCTGGAGAGAAAGAAGCGGACACTAGGAGAAAATTCGAGAATGTTCTGATGGCCTATTTGAACAGTCATCACACGAGACAAGACCAGCCCAGGGTTGGGGCTATGTAGGCTTGGGGCAAGGTGGGTAGTGGTGACTGGTTAATGGAAATTTGAGGGATACTCCTGGCCTCTGGTTTCTGAGATGGCTGGGTAACCTCCAGGACAAAGTGTGTGACCAAACTTCAGACGACACAGGTCTCTGTCACCTGCATTTCTGCCCATCTGTATTGGGGACCTGCAAATCAACACAATAGTATATATGAGAAAGAACACCGGACTGCAAGTTCGTCAGTCTGTCTTCAGTAGCAAATATATGGGATTGGGGAGTAGGGGGAAGGGAAAAGAATCATCTAGCACTTCCCCAGTTGTGTGTGTGTGTGTGTGTGTGTGTGTATACAATCTTTTCTCTAGAAAGCCATACCAAGGAGGGGTTCTATTTGATGACCAAGGGACTTAACATAGTCTGATGCTTGTTACCTCCCATGACCACTGGGATTTGAGGAAAAAGGTATAAATCTTCACCTGTTTGAAAAATGCTAGATCAGGAGAAAGAATAAAGGGACCAAGACTGATTCACATCGAGCTAAGTTGTGACCAGTATCCAGCAGTCTGGGAACCAAGCTTCCGTGTTACCCCCCTTTTCAAGTTCCCCCTTCCCACATATTTGCATAATCACTTTCAGAGATCTGCATATGTTGTGAATAAATTCTCACTCGTTTCAGCTTTAAATAACTGGACTCTTTTGGTGATTGGTCCCTCCCAAAGACTCTTCAGTGACTCTCTTTCATGCCCTCAAGTCCTCAGCCCTGCCCCTTTCCCTGGGCCCCCACACTGTTGGGCCCGTGGGTGTTCTGAAGGTGCCCAGCAGAAGCTTCTTGTTTGCTCAGGCACTTGGCAGGTCGGATCCTTTGGGTTTACTTTCCTACCCCTTTGGAAAGTTTCTCTGTAGTGAAGTCAGTGATCATTATTAAAAGTAACTTACATTCTGATTCAAGAAAAAAAAACAACAACACCTGGTTTTTAAAAAATTTGCCTTGTGTTATTTAACTCACATCAGTGCGCCTGAATTCTAAATTCAACCCAAGTGCATGTGAAGGTACAACTTGTGCATCACACGGAATGCAGTCGGCCTGCCGTTTCATACTTGCGAGACGGCGAATCGTGGTATTTGGAACCCGGAGAGATGAGATGAGTGGGAGCTGAGGCATGTGCCCTAAAAGCTTCAGCGCCGCCCCAGGCCCGGGGAGTTGTTCACTGCCTCAGGCTGTCCAGGCTTTAACCTCCGGCCGAAGGCCAAGCTGTACTCCCCAAACGGGTTATGTCCCCCTTGTAGGCTTTCAGCACCGCCCGCGCCCCCCCCCCCCCCATACGCACAGTGCCGCAGTGCTGCTAGATCTGGTGAGGGCGGTCTAAACAGGAATTCGGTGAGAGTGTGTGTCTGCCTGCTTCTCGCCAGGGTGTGTGCTGTGCCCTGGGGGGGAGGGGGACACAGGTGAGACACAGAGGTGAGCAAGCCAGACGGCGTGTGGACTGTCATTCATTCATTCACTCTCATTGATTCCACAAAAGCTGACGGAGCCCTGTTGGGAGCCAGCTTCTGCTGTAAGTACTGGTGCCGCGGAAGCGAAGAAACTGCACTAGTCCCGCCCTCACCTTGGCGGTTCAGGAGCCTGGCACTCAACCCAGTGGGCGCAGTGGACCGAACCTCGGGGTGACTCCGAGCTGGGGCTGGTGCGTGGCGGGCAAAAATTCCCCACGTGGGTTGGTGAATGCTTGGTAAACGCGCTGGATAGAGCGCAGGTTGCTGAGCCTCATCCTTAGTTCTTGTGACTCAGTAGGTCGGGGCTGGGGCTGCCGCCAGATTGACCACTCTTGGAGTAAGCTCTGGCATAGGGGTAGCCTGCTGCTGGTCTCTCTGCTCTGGACCTGTGATGTCCCCCCACACACCTCTGTGTCCCCTGACCGCAGCATTTCTCCACGACCGGCCAAGATGAGGACTTTCCAGGACCTGGAAACTGCCGTGGGAGCCGTGCCGCCCGGAGGACTGGCAGGGGAAACCTCAGCTGACCCTTAAGGGTTCGCCATGGGGCAGAGAAGAAGTCGGGATGAGCTCATTTTTAAAGGCTGTTCATCTGACCGAGGAGAACGTTCTAGCCCTAAATGTCTGTGCCTGGCCTCACTGGAATGAGACCAGCTCTGGCAGCCCCCGCCCCTGGGAATGGGTTCCTGCACAAACCTGCTCTGCAGAGGCCGTTTTCCTCAGAGTCAGATTATGAGCCATCAGGGTTTTGAAGCTTAAGGGGCAATCCCTACCCTTTAGGACAAACCAAAGAAGACAAAGTCTGTCACCGCAGGGCCAGGCTGCAAGCCAGACAAGAGGGCAGAAGCAAGGACAGAAGTACCAAGCACGTGCTAAAGCTCCCAAGCCGTCTTCTGTCCCATGCAAACTGCTAGCTAAGCAGTCATGGACAGAGCACAGGCCCTGCCCTCCAGGAGCCCGTGGCGTGTTGCTGACGGTTGGAGAGCCGTGGGGACAAACCAGGGCAGCCGGTAGCACGTCGGGGAGAGTGAGTCAACAGGGGTATGGACTGTCACTGTGAAGCAAGTGTCAAGGACGTGACATCAGCATTAGGTCAGGTAGGAAGAGTCTGAGTGTGTCAGGGAGAGAAGAGAGGCCTGAGGGGGGCAGCGCACCTTGGGAAAAGGGAACTTGGTGGCAAGGATGGGAATGGGTGGGGTGTGGTGTGGGTGAGGGAGGGAGAGGAGTGATTGATGGGGAGGCTAGAGAGATGGCAGGGACACTTGGCCCTGTGAGTGCTGGTTCTCAGCTCGGTGCCTGCTTAACCTCCAGGGACTCTGCCTCAGTGGGTCTCAGCTGAGCCCTGTGCCTGGAGCCTTTCAAAGCTAACATGCAACCAGTCCTGACAACCTCTGCTAGGATGAACGAGTTGGACAGCAGAGGTCGCTCAGCGGTGTTTGAATCTTGCAGTCACACTGACAGTTAAGCTTGCATTTTGAAAATATCTGTCTGGAGACAGGATAGAGAATTGTGGGGAGCTGTTGAGGGAAGCTCCTAGGAGAGGGTGGAGAATCACAGACAGGTTAGGGCTATTGCAGTAGAAAACAGGTAATGGTTCTCTTGGTCTGTGGCAGAAATGGTGGGACAGGGGAAAGGGCACAGATTAAAGAGATATTTAGGAGGAAGAATCAGCAGGAACTGAGGGGGCTGGGTGGTAAAGGCAAGGGAAGAATCCTGTCGTGGCTGAGTTTAGAGCTGGTTTTTTCTCTGGGAACAGGGTCCCAGAGTTTGTTTGTCACAAGGCATCACAAGCTCTGCCTTTGAACTTAGAACTCTCAGGGATTCAAGGATCAGTAAAGCCAGAAAATGCTGAATGAGCCAGGGAGAAGGACTAAGAATGACTCAAGGGATTCTGAGCGAGGGGATGTCAGGAAGAACAAGGACCAGGTGTGGTGCATGAAAAGAGAATTCGTGGACGAGAAGACAAACAGCAGAGCAGGAGGCGAAACAAGTATAAATAACGGAAAGCTCTAGGCAAAACGCAGTCATTTGCTGGAAGAAGTCCTCTGCTAAAAAAAAATTTCCAAATCATTCCCTTAAGCCTTCCACCAGGGCAGTGAAAAGGATCAGGAAGGAGTTTCTGTCAATAAAGAGTGCAGATCAATCTGGTCAGGGCCCGCAGCCCTCTGCAGCAGACATGCTGTACCCAGTCAGGCCAGCAGATGGCAGTGTTGTCCCATTGGGAGCATCTCCCTTCAAGGCCATTTTCCAATCCTCTCTGAAGGGGTGTTCTGAGGTTCTTCCTTTTCTTCCTTCCTGGGTAACATGGCCTGGAGAATCAGCTTATGGGGTACGGCTCAGCATCCAGCCCGTGCTTGGTGGTTGTGCAGGTAGTGTTGCTGTTGGCCTAATGCACAAAACAGGTAACTGGGAAACACCTTGAAGAGATTACCTACTGAAACCTAGATTCTGTCCCCTGACCTGGTCTACCTGGCCGGTTGCTGAGACAAGAAGATGGATCCATTGGCACGATGAAAGGTGAAGGGGGCACCCCTGGAAGAGATTTAGGCAGTTCCTAGTGTGTAATTAAATCCACTTCCCAAAGTACTTCTGTTAGTCGGTTGTTTCTGTGGGGGAAATGTGGAATGGGTTGAATTCCACTTGCCACGTTATATAAAGAAGTTAGTTCCCAGGTTAGCCCATAAATGCCTGTTTATTCCATAATGCAGACCAATTTCAGGGCATGTATGATGACAGAAATAGAAAACACTGGTATTGCAGTGTTGTTATTTAAACAAGGGAAGGAAACAAAATGCAATGGAAATGGTTATTTGTGTAAGTGAAGAAAATCAGGTTTAATTAGACAAGGCTAAGGAGGCAGGTGAGGCTTGCTGTGGAGCACCTGAAGGAGACATCTGGGTGTTCTACAGCCTTGTGGGCATAGCTCTTGATTGTGTTCAAAAGGTTTCTGACTCAAAGTAGGTATCGCAAGTTAACAAGTCTTTGAGGAACCCAAATCCGATTAGGCTGGATCATGATGGCTGGTGTGTGAAGGGCCACTAGGATGGGATTCTGAAGACTTTGGTTTCCATCTCGGGTCTGGGTGAGTTACTTACCTTCTGTGGGGCTCATATTCTTCGTTTATAAAATGGAAATGACATCAGTCCCCGAGGTACTCCCTGCAAGAATCAAATAAGATACCGAAAGCACTCTTATATATATAACACTCTGGAATGGTAAGAGGGCTTGGATCTCTAGTCTTGATAACTTCAATCAAAACGTTTGGATTTTCTTTCTTCTCTCTCTCCCTCCCTCTCTCCCCCCCCTTTTTTTCCCCCTGATAGAGGTGTATCCCTAGCCAGCTCTAAGGTGTATGTGCTATGGATAGCTACCAGTGGGATTATTACAGCTAACCAACAGACAAAGGAGAAAAGGCAGAGTGGGAAGGAAAAGCTTAATGAAGGTAAAGGGGGATCCATCTTGTTTTGGAAAGGGTTTCCTTGGGGATGATATGAATTGAGCTGTACATGAACCCTCCATGGCAGCATTTCCAAAATGATATTCCTCAGAATCCTTGCTCCTCCAGATCTCCTAAAAGAAGAGGTTTAGTGGTCAAATAAACTTGGGAAAACTCTGAGGTAAGTGGAGTTATACTAGTTTCTTTACTAAAGTACCCGTTAGAACCTTTAATGTGATACGTGATTACAGATCTCAAGGAGGCAGAGAGGGGAAGTCATGGGCTGCAGTAGTTTGCAATCTTGTTTGAATGTAGGATTTTCTTGTGTTCTGAGTAGCTAATATTTCTCAAGGTGTGGTTCAGGGACCGCTGGCAATTACATAGAGTGCTTGTTAGAAGAGCGGGTTGTCTGGACTCACCCCCGACTTAACAAATCTGTCAGAAGGGCAGAGGGACTGGGAATCTGCACTTGTGAGAAACCCCCCAGTGATCTCTTTTCCTTTCCCTTTTCCCCCAGTCAACGCATTATTGAGCATATAGGATGCACTAGTTATTGGAGATAGGGTGGTGAGTGACGTAGTCACTCTTCAGGCCTCACAAAGGCTTATTCTAATGAGGGGATGGCAGGGAAGTGTGGGAAGACGGGAACACCCACAGTGCAACATAGTCTGATCTTACTGTGATCCAGAAGACTTGTGTGGTTAGGGAAGCTTTCTTGGAGGCAGTGATGTAACACATGGAACATTTCACCCCAAATTTGTTTGTAATGACAATTAAGACAGAGTTATGAAAATCCCTCATCTGTCAAATGGGCATGATGATTTTGACCCTGACATATTTGTCAGCATCACATAAAACCCAGTGAGTCCTGAGTCCATTTAGTTGGAAGCCCAGTAAGGAAACACTCCCAGGAAGGTGGGAAGATGTGGATTCAAAGTCTTTCTTGATCTGGCCACCAGGGGGCGCTGTCACGCAGGGTGGCTTGGTGTGGAGAAGAGGCTGAGGCAGGGGTGAGTACCTACCCCATCCGTCACAAATGCAAATTGGGAGTTTTGGTACTACTGTAGACCGTGCAGTGTATGGTGAAATTATGGACCACATCACACAAGGAGGAATAGAAAATGCACAGTATTGGGGCACCTGGGTGGCTCAGTTGGTTAAGTATCTGACTTCGGCTCGGGTCGTGATCTCATGGCCTGTGGGTTTGAGCCCCACGTCGTGCTCTGTGCTGACAGCTCGGAGCCAGGAGCCTGCTTGGGATTCTGTGTCTCCCTCTCTCTCTCTCTGTCTCTCCCCCACTTGTGCTCTGTCTCTCTCACTCTCAAAAATAAACAAACATTAAAATAAATTTTTTAATAAAAAAATAAAAAAGAAAATGCACAGTATTTTCAGTCCCTACCTCATTTGATCTGTCTGTATCATTTGACTCTATTGACTCTTCTTGAAAGTTTCTTCTCCTTTGGCTTCAAGGACACAACACTCTCATTATCTTCCTTCTACCCTTAATTACAACAACTAGCATTTACTGAGCATGTACTATAAGCCAGGCCCGATGCTGAATGCTTTTTATGCTTTATCTCGTTACTGCTGTGTCCCTGTGAGACAGGGATGGTCATTAACTCTACCATACTGGTAAGTCTTTACGGAGATTAAGTCGTCGGCCTGAATTCTCTAACCAGTGGGTACTGGAGTTAGCATCGGAATCGGGAAGCCCTTAGCCCTGAGTCCTGACCTGTCACACTCATGGTGGCCTTCACCAGGCTGTCCTCTGCATCACTGCTGCAGGCTGCACCCTCTGGGTGGAGGCAATACAAACGGGGTCCTCCTGTCCTTATTTCTTCCCTTGTAAGTCTCTAGATGGCTCCTGGGTGATCCCCCACGGGCTGTCCGGATGCTAGCTTTGCAGCCCCTCTGGGACAACTCTGTGTTGCTGGCACCTAGTGTGCTTGGCAAATGGTAAAGAGTCAAAAATATTAATGGAATAAGTAGCCTCAAAGAGGGAGTTAGATACATGCATGCAGGGCCATTCCCGAAGGAACGATCACAGGTATTTGAAAACATCCTTTTGAACCCATGACAGGGACAGACAGCCGTGTTGAAGGGACTCTCCCCCCCCCCCCCCAGTTATGTAATCCTGTGACTTCGAATTTGGGAAAGATACTAAAATCAAAGGGCAAGGAGCCAGCGCAGAGTGTTGTGGTGAGTTGAGAATGCGCATAGCACTCTCTGGGTCCACAGGCACACCGCCACGGGCAGGGCTGAGCCTGAGCAGGTGCAGCTGGTGGCTTTGGCTCTGGCACCCACCCCCCAACCAAGGTGGGCAGCGGCTGCCCCTGCCTTTGGTTGCTGGACAACGGTCCCTGGTCGACACTGGAAAGTTTTGGAAGTCCTGGAAAGAACAGAGACCTGCATGAAGAGTCTCTTCTTGGGCTGTCATGGAGTGTGTGGCAATGGGGAAGGGAGCCCAGGAACCAACTAAAACCACAGAAATGTCAGCCTACCTTGGGGGAAACAAGACGAAGGGGGAGCGTGTGCCATAGGCCTGTCTTCCTAAGCCCTAGCTGAAATGGAGTCAACACGGTGTTTTAGCAGCCTGTTTGACCACTTCCCCCATGAGCCTCTAGATCTGTGCTCTGCAGGATGGTAGCTGCTAGCCACGTGTAGCTACTGAGCACTTGAACTATGGCTGGTGTGACTCAGCTACTGCACCTTTAATTTTATTGAATTTTAATTAATTTAAATAGCTACATGTGGCTAATGGTACCATGTTAGATAGAGACATTTCCATCTTATCTACTCTGTCGGACAGCCCTGTTCTACAGGGCTTCTGCTGAACGGCCAGCTGAGCATCAAGGGAGGACTCTGGAGCATCTGAATCATTCCATTTCACAACCAATGCAAAGCCGTTGTCCACTTGAAAAGAAGATATGCGTTTTATACATACATACTATACAGACATACGTGTGTGTGTGTGTGTGTGTGTGTGTGTGTGTGTCTTCCTATCTGGCTATCCATCTATGTATCTAATAATGTAAATACATATCTATGTATCCATGTATGTATCTAACAATGTGTGTATATACACGTATGTATGTGTGTGTGTGTGTGTGTGTGTGTGTGTAGGTACCTACGTATTTAACAATGAATGTACCTAACTATGTATGTATCTATCCCCCCAGCAGCTACTATAGAGACTTCTGATCTCTCCCCTTCCCAATACTAGATTTAACTTAGAGGTCTATTTCTACTTAGTTTTTGCTATTTTCCCTTTTCCTTTAAGAAGACATTGACTGACCTCATCGAAGGGAACGCTCTCTAAGAGTTGCCAAGGAGCGTCAGTGTTTTTCCTGCAGCCAGCACCTCCGAGGGTGTCTAGTCTCTGAGGTGTCCTCTCTGGAGGCAGTGATGTGAGAGCCTGGTCCTGGTCCTTTGACCTATGACTCTCTCAGGGGGAAGACAGTGTCCAGGGACAGCTGGGCCTTTTGTGTCCTAGCGGGAGTCCATGCCTCTGTCATTTCTGAGTGATGTCTGGGAGAGGGAAATATTTACTGTCAAGAAAGTAACTGATGCCAGCAGGTAAGGAGGCCAGGCGCTGCTGTCTTCCAAATATTTTATTTAAATAAATTTTTCTTTTGCATGTGTTTGAATTTTCTAGAAAAAAAGTTCTGACAAACACTATACCGCTTGGACCATTTATACTCTTCTTGAGAAGGTGACTGCCCTTTCTCTACATTCCCCACTTCCCCCCCACCCAAGAAATAAAAAAGCCACCAGAATACATTGAGCAGCGGGGAGGAGGCCTTCTCTGATGACGGTGGATGAGTTTGGCTGGAGTTGTTCAGATCTCGGCCCGGGGACTCCTCCCCAAGCCTGTGTTGGTTGGGGAGAAGGAGTAAAAGTGAAGAGGAATAAGGGGTGGACCTGGGTTGGGGGTGCCGGGAGAAGCAGGAATGAGATGAGAAGGAAACATGGGAGAGGAAGATAAGGATGATGGGAGGAACAGGGAGTGACTCTAGTGACTTCACGGGGCTCCTTTCATGGACCCACTTACTCAACAGAAGTTTGGGGGCCTATGGCACCCTGGATGGTGTTGGGGGGACCCTGGTGAAGGCTATTAGGGAGGCGGCGGGGGTGGGGAAAACATAAGCCTCGTTCAGCATCTGGGTCTCCTCAGTCCTGGGCTATGGAAACAAGTGAGAAGAGAGCTTCTGGGTGTTTCGCGCCTGGAGGTAGTTCAAATCCATTTGATTAGGGGACAGTGGGGTGCTGCACCTGGAGACAGAGGCCTCGTCCCGGCAATGACAACTGACTGACTGCCGTCTTAATTCAAGCTAGCAGCCAGTTGCCATGGCAACCATGTTACTTGTGTGGTCCCGGATCCGAGCGATCCTTTCTCCTAGATCACATCTGACACTCAGCCTCAGCCGTCAGCTCCGTGTCTCCCCAAGGTCATCCGTCTTAGGGGGGCAGGAAGGGCGTGGGGAGGCATGTGCATTTGGTGTGGGGCGATGAGCCATCGTCCTGTGATGGGAAGGGGACAGCCAGCTGCTCCATGACGAGCCGTCCGTGTACAAGGGGACAGCCAGCCAGAGAGTGCTTCTTTCTCTGCTAGAAGGGGCTTATGACTAGGGGGTCTGAGCAGCCAGGGCATTTGGGGCCACCTGGTGTGAGAAGGTGGATGCGACTGGTTTTAAAACACGGGAAGGCCTGAATTCTGCCTCACAGGGTCGCCGGTTAGAAGACGGATGCAGCAGTCACCGTGAGACGCCTGCCCCCACAGGCCTGGAGAATCCCTGGAGGGCAGGTGAGTACCAGGCAGCCCAAGAGAGCAAACGGAGGACATTTTGCCATGAACACAATCCTGCAGAATTTAGCTTCTTGCTACTATAGATATCATAGTTTAGCTACATTGTTAATTAAATTGCAATTTTACTGCCTCCTAGAACAGCTTCTGTGGGAAAATATTTCAAGAGAGCTACCCAGCAGATTTGCAAGTGACCTTTCAGAGCACAACCCGCTTCCAATTTGGGAATTATACATCTTTGTCATACAGTCACAATACAATCAAAATACCAACCATCTCCTCACATATGTGGATTAACTCGGCCTCCCAACCTCAGCCTGGTGGGGAGACACTCGCCTCAACTCAGTCGTGGATCTCGGGGCGCACAACTCAATCGTGGATCTCGGGGCGCACAGTCGGTTCTGCGCATGCCTGTGAGGCACTCAATACCCGACTTCCATCCGTTGGAGCAATTAGTGGACTCAGAACAGAAGGTCACTCGGGGGGATTGGCGAGGTATTACACGTTGACCCTCAACATCATCACGTATCCAACAGCATCCACAGACAGTTCTGAGTACCTACTATGTGCAAGGCACTTGCCTGAGCTTCAAGATAAATATTAATAAACCTCTATATAGCTTCGCTCTGCTTTCATTTAAACTCTGTAACTTCTGTATCCCATCTGCAACATGCCACACATCCATTACAACCTTATGAAATTGTTTCCAGTGTGCCTTCCGCGAGACTGTACCGGATATTGCCTCAATTCCTTCCCTGCTGAGAAGCTTTGGTTACATAGGAAATCCCTAGGTCAGGTGTCTGTCAGATGTAGCATCTCCTTCCCGTCTGTAAAACATTGCACAGGCTCACAACTGCAGTTCACGGAAGTGAATGGAGTATCCTTGGTTTCCAGAACATTCTAGAAGTCACCACCAAGAGCTGTTAGTTTGTGCTTGGAGAAGGGCACCTTGCTGAGTGGTTCTGGGGGTAGCGTCTCAAAAAGAGGTCTTAGACAGCATTCGATACTGATCCATGGTGATGGGGACCTTGTCATGAGTTGCAAGATACAGCTTTCAATGGATTTTGATCCACCTCACTTGAAACTTTTTCTCCCATGTGAGAAACACAGGAACTTGGCGTGTCTGTATCGATGCACAACCTGATACAGTTGTATATTGCTGGAGTGCCCAAATACGAGGATTTCCAGTAAAAGGTTGTGTGGGGATAGGAATAGGAAAACACATATCTCTAGCCTGAGTGGCGTATGGAGTAGACAGTGGACAGGTACCTTATCTGGGTATGTAATTGTGCACGTGTGCCCGAATCCGGCCAGGCCTTCCTATGAGAAATTTTTGGGAGAGAAGATGATGTACTTGTACAAAGTAGGTCGTCAATGACCATTTGATGAACAGAATATATTTGCCCAGGTACCTGTTGCCTGAATTCACACGCGTGTGTATATGTGTGTGCATGTGGGCACTATTGTGTGCATGGTGGGCATGTGTGTGCATTTGGGAGACGTGTCAAGATGTATGGGCAAACGTTCCTTGTACTTTTGCGGATGGAGCTTGCGGGATGCAGGTGGAAAGGATGCCTGAGTCTGTGGTAAAGAGCATTGTTATCGGACACATAGCTGCCAAGACAGTGCCCAAGAACTGTCCATATTCTTTCTGGGGTGTCCTCCACGGGGACGCTCAGCCTGAGGTTCGTCCCTTGGTTAGTTCCTCTGTGGACACGAGTGCATCACTTTGGGCCTTGCTGCTCTCTAGCCCGTGTGTAGTTGGAAGGTGGCTTAGTCCCCGAGGAAGGACGCCTCTGCTCCCTGCCTAACTAGACAGGCAGTGATGGCCTCTTTTCCATCTGGAGAAGCTTGGGCTGAGCAGAGATCCAGAGGTCTTCCTCGGCCTTCCTCTTCTTCTTTTTCTTCTTCCCTTTGTTTCGCTCCGGCTGTGGGCCACTCTTGCCTGGCCGGCTCCAGCAGCAGTGGCAACAGATGAAGATGAATGTCATGACCACTAGTAGTGGCAGCCCCAGCAGGATGCCCAGGCAGATGGTGTTAAAGAGGCCCTGTTGGTGTTTGGTCAAGATGGTGTCCCAAATGATGCTGAAGAAAGAGCTGATCTTCTCCATGGCGCCGGGCTAGGCTGGGGCCACAGGAAACTCGTAGCTCACTAGAAAGTCCTGGGCTCAAGCTGAGACAGCCTTGTCCACTTGCAATTTATTCCTCTTCGAGCCCTGGGCTTGGGCATGCACCTGTTACCAGCTGAAGAGAGCAAAACAGACAATTCAAGAGAAACGCAATGGTAACGGTCTACAATTTTTAACAACGACGTATTTTTGAGGCTTAGGAAAAGGGACGGAATTGAAGATTTCCAGAGTTCGCTGAAATTGTATTGAAACCCAGTAAACAAAATAAATGCACACATTTAAGTAAGTACTCACTATTCTTGTACACGCTCTATTGGGGATAAGAATTGATAGTGTATCAGACCTGGCTCATCGCGGGTGCTCAGCATTTGGTGGATACGTGAATCAACGTGCGGATTCAGCGTTCTGGGTAGGGGTTGGCGCCTCTGTAGGAGCAGTTCTCCATCTTTTCACCCTGCAGCTCATCTGATGGGCGTTGAACCCATACTCCTCACAGGACAGCTGTGTCTCACTTTCTGTGAACACACGTGCCATTTTCCACACATACTGAAGCTTAAGCACAGGACGGAATATCTGAGTCTTGCCGCCTGTCACAGGGGCCTGGACCTTCCCCAGGCTATGAGGTCAGCAGTCCTTGTCCTGCCTCAGCCCTGACTTCTTTACTGTCCCTTCACGCTCTCTTCCCAGCTCCGTCTCCTCCCTCTTCACATCCCGCTCCTGTGCCCAAAGAGGACTCACCGAGCTTTGCGGTGGGGGACCATGTGCTGGTTCCCTCTGTTTCTCTCCTCGTCTCCCTCATCGCTCTCATCTCTGCTTCCTGTCCCCCAGCTGAATATTCCCAAGACTCCTGCCCTGCCTGTGCCTGTTCTTGGCATTGGAAAAGGAGTCCCGCAGGCTGCTCAGCAATGGTGTTTAAAAACTGGGATGGGGGTCCATACTTCCACCCTCAGCTCAACTATAGCCGGGACTGTTCCGGTTGTTTATACAGAGTGGCCCTTCTTCCACCGGTACCCTCTCCACCTCTCCACGTGTATCTTAAGCCTCAGCTCTCAAGTGTAAGGTCTTACAAGCTCCTTCAGTTCTGGAATCTACAGGTTCCTATGTGTAAACAAGACTTGGAGGGTAACATGGTTCAAGGCAATTCAAGAGGCCTTCTGGTACAAGACATTGTCTGGGACCCAAAGATCAAAGACCCGTTGATTTTCAGCTGGAGAACTTAGAGATCATTGCAACCAATGCTCTCACTGAAAGATTAAGACTCTGAGGCCCAGAGTGGGGAAGGGACATGCCTAAGGCCACACAGAGGTGCCACAAACACCCAGAGTTGGGGATAATGGGTCAGTTTCTCTTCCAAGGCTGCTGGGCAATCAGAAAAACCAGGATGATGTTACTTTATATTTGTGTTTTACTTGATACTTTTCTAACCACTTTCACATGAGTTATGTTTTTAAAGAGAGAACAGGATGTTTATGGAGAAAACTGCTGGGGACCCAGGTTCACAATCATTATGAAGTCCAGGTTTCATTCTGTCACTGGGACATAAATGTGTGGCCCCTCCTGGGGAGTGTGTTATACTCAGGGGTTGTCCACAGAAGTCTAATTCCTTGGATAGCACTCTGTAAGTTCCGCACGTACCTGTGTGTTCACTCAAACTTCACCCGAACTCAGTCCTAGCCTGCTGGCATTTGGGCTCATGCCCTGAGGACGTTATCTACACACTTTATGCAGTTGTATAAACGGGTGCCTACTGCTGTACCGCTTGGTCCTTGAAAGTGAAGTAATGCTATATAATGGCCCTGATATGCCGGTCACCATCCTGGGCACTCTACACCTATTGACCAATTTTGTTTCATTACAACCTTAGGAAGTAGGTACAGGTATTTTCCTCATCTTTACAGCTGGAGAGACAGAGGCAGAGGTCACACAGTGAGTGAGTGGCAGAGCTGACCTGACTGATTCTGGGGCGTTTGACTCCAGATCCCCACGTTGCGAGCCCTTCATAGGTGTCGCTCTGAGCCTCCTATTCCTTTGTGCAGAATTAACCCGTTTTGGCAAGTAGCCCAGGATTTATAGAATCTTACAATACTTGGCTATTCCCCAGATTGACTTAAAAACGTTTATCCCAATCTGTTGTGGAAGAAGACTGCACAGTGATTTATTTCCCACTGTTAGATACTTCACAAATGCATGAAGATACATACAATAAAAATCCAGTCCTGCTCAAGGGGAGGTTTATAGAAAGCATATGACTGCCTGAACATAAACTCAACTCGCAACAAAGAGAAACATTCTGAGAAGTCACACCCCTTTGCCAGAGGCTCCGTGTGAGCCCCTCAGAAGCCCTGGAACATCACGTGCCGTGGATATGCTCACACACCATCAAGCCCACAGGCTCTTTGTCGAGAAAAAGCACCCTTGGGTATCTTCCCCGCCCCCTGCCATCAAGGCCAATCCACTGACTTGCTCCTTCTCACACACTTGGGTCTCTGGATTTCCCTTCTTACTTTGTGGTCACCTTTGCTTTTACTTCAGCCCTTGTTTGGCCCCATATTTTTTTTTTTTTGGCCTATCTGGAGGGATTTCCATGCTCTCTTGAGGGAAGACTTTGGGGGCTTTTCACTAATTTGATCCACACATATATTTTCCTGGGACCAAATGCTCCTCATACCGTATTTCTAGGACTCACATTAGATACCACCACCACATTTGCTGACAAACTACTCTGTGTCAGATGTCATGCTGGTCCCTGCAGGGAACGTAAATGCATTAGGAGCCCACTTTTGGGTTCATCTAGGGAAAGAGAGGAAGGGCTTTGAGCCCTTGGAGAATATTAGGGCAGTTTTCATGAAGGTAGAGCCACCTGAGGAGGACCTTGAAAGATGAGCAGGACCTTGACAGGGAAACATGGGTAAAAGGATGTTCAAAGATTCTAGGCAGAGAAACTTCTAGAATATGGCAGGAGAACAGGCTGTCTTCTGGTGAGCCTGGGGTTCAGGGTGGGAGAGGGGAGGACTGTAGATTGTGGCCAAGGTAGAGAGGGCCTCCATAGGGTGTGTATTTATTTGGGGTCTTTATTTATTTTTATTAAAAAAAATTTTTTTTTAAATTTACATCCAGATTAGTTAGCATATAGTGCAACAATGATTTTAGGAGTAGATTCCTTAGTGCCCTTTACCCATTTAGCCCATACCCCCCTCCCACAACCCCTTCAGTAACCCTCTGTTTGTTCTCCATATTTAAGAGTCTCTTATGTTTTGTCCCCCTCCCTGTTTTTATATCATTTTTGCTTCCCTTCCCTTATGTTCATCTGTTGTGTCTTAAAGTCCTCATAGGAGTGAAGTCATATGATATTTGTCTTTCTCTGACTAATTTCTCTTAGCATAATACCTTCTAGTTCCATCTGCATAGTTGCAAATGGCAAAATTTCATTCTTTTTGATTGCCGAGGAATACTCCATTGTATATATACACCACATCTTCTTTATCCATTCATCCATCAATGGACATTTGGGCTCTTTCCATACTTTGGCTATTGTTGATAGTGCTGCTATAAACATTGGGGTGCACGTGTCCCTTCAAAACAGCACACCTGTATCCCTTGGGTAAATGCCTAGTAGTGCAATTGCTGGGTAGTAGGGTAGTTCTATTTTTAATTTTTTGAGGAAACTCCAAACTGTTTTCCAGGGTGGCTGCACCAGCTTGCATTCCCACCAGCAATGCAAAAGAGATCCTCTTTCTCCGCATCCTTGCCAATATCTGTTGTTTCCTGAGTTGTTAATTTTAACCATTCTGACAGGGGTGAGGTGGTATCTCATTGTGGTTTTGATTTGTATTTCCCTGATGATGAGTGATGTGGAGCATTTTTTCATGTGTCGGTTGGCCATCTGGATGTCTTCTTTGGAGAAGTGTCTATTCATGTCTTTTTCCCATTACTTCACTGGATTATTTGTTTTTTGGGTGTTGAGTTTGATAAGGTCTTTATAGATTTTAGATACTAACCCTTTATCTGATATGTCGTTTGCAAATAGCTTCTCCCATTCTGTTGGTTGCCTTTTAGTTTTGCTGATTATTTCCTTCACTGTGCAGGGACCTTTTGATGAGGTCCCAGTAGTTCATTTTTGCTTTTGTTTCCTTTGCCTCTGGAGACACGTTGAGTAAGTAGTTGCTGCGGCCAAGATCAAGGAGGTTTTGCCTGCTTTCTCCTCGAGGATTTTGATGGCTTCCTGTCTTACATTTAGGTCTTTCATCCACTTTGAGTTTATTTTTGTGTATGATGTAAGAAAGTGGTCAAGGTTAGTTTTTCTGCATGTCGCTGTCCAGTTTTCCCAGCAACACCTGCTGAAGAGATTGTCTTTATTCCTTTGGATATTCTTTCCTACTTTGTGAAAGATTAGTTGGCCATACATCTGTGGATCCATTTCTGGGTTCTCTATTCTGTTTCATTGATCTGAGTGTCTGTTTTGTGACAGTACCATACTGTCTTGATGATTACTGCTTTGTAGCGTAGCTTGAAGTCTGGGATTGTGATGCCTCCTGCTTTGGTTTTCTTTTTCAAGATCGCTTTGGCTATTCGAGGTCTTTTCTGGTTCCATACAAATTTTAGGATTATTTGTTCTAGCTCTGTGAAGAATGCTGGTGTTGTTTTGATAGGGATTACACTGAATATGTAGATTGCTTTGGGTAGTATTGACATTTTAACAATATTTGTTCTTCCTATCCAGGAGCATAGAATCTTTTTCCATTTTTTGTGTGTCTTCTTCAATTTCTTTCATTAGCTTTCTATAGTTTTCAGTGTATATATTTTTCACCTCTTTGGTTAGATTGATTCCTAGGTATTTTATGGTTTTTGGTGCAATTGTAAATGGGATCGATTCCTTGATTTCTCTTTCTGTTGCTTCATTGTTGGTGTATAGGAATGCAACTGATTTCTATGTATTGATTTTATATCCTGCGACTTTGCTGAATTAATGAATCTGTTCTAGCAGTTTTTTGGTGGAATATTTTAGGTTTTTATATAGAGTATCATGTCATCTGTGAAGAGTGAACGTTTGACCTCCTCCTAGCTGATTTGGATGCCTTTTATTTCTTTGTGTTGTCTGATTGCAGAGGCTAAGACTTCCAATATTATATTGAATGACAGTGGTGAGAGTGGACTTCCCTGTCTTGTTCCTGACCTTAGGGGGAAAGCTCTGTTTTTCTCCATTGAGGATGATATTAGCATTGGGTCTTTCATATATGGCTTTTATGATCTTGAGGTATGATCTTTCTGTCCCTACTTTCTTGAAGGTTTTTATCAAGAAAGGATGCTGTATTTTGTCAAATGCTTTCTATGCATCTATCAAGAGATCATATGGTTCTTGTCCTTTCTTTTATTGATGTGATGAATCACATTGATTATTTTGCAGATATTGAACCAGCCCTGCATCCCAGGTATAAATCCCACTTGATCGTGGTGAATAATTTTTTTAATGTATTGTTGGATTCAGTTCACTAATATCTTGTTGAGGATTTTTGCATCCGTGTTCATCAGGGAAATTGATCTGTAGTTCTCCTTTTTCGTGGGGTCTCTGTCTGGTTTTGGAATCAAGGTAATAGTGGCTTCATAGAAAGGCTTTGGAAGTTTTCCTTCCATTTCTATTTTTTGGAACAGCTTCAAGAGAATAGGTGTTAACTCTTCCTTAAACGTTTGGAAGAATTCCCCTGGAAAGCCAACTGGCCCTGGACTCTTGTTTTTTGGGAGATTTTTGATTACTAATTCAATTTCTTTACTGGTTATGGGTCTGTTCAAATTTTCTATTTTTTCCTGTTTCAGTTTTGGTAGTATATATGTTTCTAGGAATTTGTCCATTTCTTCCAGATTGCCCATTTTATTGGTATATAATTGCTCATAATATTCTCTTATTATTGTTTTTATTTCTGCTGTGTTTGTTGTGATCTCTCCTCTTTCACTCTTGATTTTATTTATTTGTGTCCTTTCCTTTTTCTTTTTTTTTTTTTTCTTTTTTTTTTTTTTAACGTTTTTTATTTATTTTTGGGACAGAGAGAGACAGAGCATGAACGGGGGAGGGGCAGAGAGAGAGGGAGACACAGAATCGGAAACAGGCTCCAGGCTCCGAGCCATCAGCCCAGAGCCTGACGCGGGGCTCGAACTCACGGACCGCGAGATCGTGACCTGGCTGAAGTCGGACGCTTAACCGACTGCGCCACCCAGGCGCCCCTCCTTTTTCTTTTTGATCAAACTGGCTAGTGGTTTATCAATTTTGTTAATTCTTTCAAAGAACCAGCTTCTGGTTTCATTGATGTGTTCTACTGGTTTTTGTTTGTTTGTTTGTTTGTTTGTTTTTTGGTTTTGATAGCATTAATTTCTGCTCTAATCTTTGTTATTTCCTGTCTTCTGCTGGTTTTTGGTTTTATTTGCTGTTCTTTTTTCAGCTCTTTAAGGCGTAAGGTTGGGTTGTATATCTGAGATCTTTCTTCCTTCTTTAGGAAGGCCTGGATTGCTATATACCTTCCTCTTATGACTGCCTTTGCTGCATCCCAGAGGTTTTGGGTTGTGGTGTTATCATTTTCATTGGCTTCCATGAACTTTTTAATTTCCTCTTTAACTCCTTGGTTAGCCTATTCATTCTTTAGTGGGATGTTCTTTAGTCTCTAAGTATTTGTTACCTTTCCAAATTTTTTCTTGTGGTTGATTTTGAGTTTCATAGCGTTGTGGTCTGAAAATATACATGGTATGATCTCAATCTTTTTGTACTTTCTGAGGGTTGATTTGTGTCCCGGTATGTGGTCTATCCTGGAGAATGTTCCATGTGCACTGGAGAAGAATGTATATTCTGCTGCTTTAGGATGAAATGTTCTGAAGATATCTGTTAAGTCCATCTGGTCCAGTGTGTCATTCAAAGCCATTCTTTCCTTGTTGATCTTTTGATTAGATGATCTGTCCATTGCTGTGAGTGGGGTGTTGAAGTCCCCTACTATTATGGTATTACTGTCAACGAGTTTCTTTATGTTTGTGATTAATTGATTTGTATATTTGGGTGCTTTCACATTTGGCACATAAATGTTTACCATTGTCATGTATTCTTGGTGGACAGACCCCTTAATTATGATATAGTGCCCTTCTTCATTTCTTGATACAGTCTTTACTTTAAAGTCTAGATGGTCTGATATAAGTATGGCTACTCTGGCTTTCTTTTGTTGACCATTAGCATGATAGATGGTTCTCCATCCCCTTACTTTCAATCTGAAGGTGTCTTTAGGTCTAAAGTGGGTCTTTTGTAAACAGCATATAGATGGATCTTATTTTCTTATCCTTTCTGTTACCCTATGCCTTTTGATTGGAGCATTTAGTCCATTGACGTTTAGAGTGAGTACTGAAAGATATGAATTTATTGCCATTATGTTGTTTGTAGAGTTGGAGTTTTGGGTGGTGTTCTCTGGTCCTTTCTAATCTTTGTTGCTTTTGTCGTTATATTTATTTATTTATTTATTTAATCTTTTCTCCCCTCAGAGAGTCCCCTTAAAATTTGTTGTAGGGCTGGTTTAGTGGTCACAGACTTGACTCCTTTAACTTTTGTTTGGCTGGGAAACTTTTAATCTCTCCTTCTATTTTGAATGACAGCCTTGCTGGATAAAGAAGTCTTGGCTGCATATTTTTCTGATTCAGCACATTGAATAAATATATCCTGCCACTCCTTTCTGGCTTGCCAAGTTTCTGTGGATAGGTCTGCTGCAAACCTGATCTGTCTTCTCTTGTAGGTTAAGGGCTTTTTTCCCCTTGCTGCTTTCATGATTCTTTCCTTGCTTGAGTATTTTTTTGAATTTGACTCTGATATGCCTTGTTGATGGTCAGTTTTTGTTGAATCTAATGGGAGTCCTCTGTGCTCCTTGGATTTTGATGTGTTTGTCTTTCCCCAGGTTAGGAAAGTTTTCTGTTATGATTTGCTCACATAACCCTTCTACCCCTATTTCTCTCTCTTCATCTTCTGGGACCCCTATGATTCTGATGTTGTTCCTTTTTAGTGAGTCACTTATTTCTCTAATTCTTTAATTTTTTTTTAACATTTATTTATTTTTGAGACAGAGAGAGACAGAGCATGAACGGGGGAGGGTCAGAGAGAGAGGGAGACACAGAATCTGAAACAGGCTCCAGGCTCTGAGCGGTCAGCACAGAGCCCAACGCGGGCTCGAACTCACGGACCGCGAGATCATGACCTGAGCTGAAGTCGGACGCTTAACCGACTGAGACACCCAGGTGCCCCTCATTTCTCTAATTCTTAAATCATGCTCTTTTGCCTTAATCTCCCCTTTTTTTCTGTTTCATTATTCTCCATAAGTTTGTCCTCTATATTGCTGATTCTCTTCTGCATCATCCATCCTTGCCACCGTGGCATCTATTCGAGATTGCAGCTCAGTTATAGCCTTTTTTGTTTCATCCTGACTAGTTTTTACTTCTTTTATCTCCACAGAAAGGGATTCTAATCTATTTTCGACTCCAGCTAGTATTCTTATTATCGTGATTCTAAATTCTGGTTCAGACATCTTGCTTGTATCTGTGTTGGTTAAGTCCCTGACTGTCGTTTCTTCCTGCTCTTTCTTTTGTGGTGAATTCCTTCACTTCGTCATTTTGAAGGGAGAAAAGGAATTAATGAGGTAAAAACATTAAAATAAAAAAATATTAAAACAAAAAAGGAAAAAAAACTCAAACGCAAAAAAAAATCGAATAAATGATGCTAGATCCTAGGTGTGTTTTGCTCTCGGTGTTGAAAGTGGCTTGATAGATTAGAAAAAAAAGGGGAAAGAAAAGAAAAAAAAGGAAATCGTTAGAAAATTTGAAAAAATGAATACACTGAAGTAGACTAAAATGAAATGATAGAAATAAAATAGAAATGAAAAATTTACACAAGAGTAAACAATAAGTAGAAAAAAATTAAAGAAAAATATTTTTAATAAAAATTGAAAATAAAAATGAATTTTTTCTTTTTCTGTATTAAAGAAAAAGAAGAAATAAAAAAAAGAAAAAAGAAAAAGAAAGAAAACTGAATAGATGGACCAGCGAACAGACTGAAATAAGACTCAAATTACTTTGTTTTCCCCTAGAAGTCGAACTATGAAGCGCCTTATAGTCCATAAAATAAGTAGGTGGAGAGCTGTGTTCCTGAAGAGCGAGGTTGGCCCAGTTGGGCGGGGCTTAGGGTAACGGCTCCGTTCTCCACTAGATGGCGCTGCTTAGCTTCCTGGGGTGGGTTGTTGTGGCCCTTGTAGGTGCGTATGCGCATGCGCAGGAATGGTAACAATGGAGTAACCCAGCTACCCGGTCTCGTGTCGGAATCCTGCTCTCCCCGATCGGCAATCGCGTACCCGTCCTTTGTCTTCGGCTTCTGTCTACTCCCCGCTTTTACACTGTCCGTGACCAAACAGCACCTCCCTCCTGGGTTTTGTCTCAGATGCGGCTGTTTTTCCCAACCCGTTATTTCCGAGGGACTGTGACTTTGATCCGTTCTGCCCGTCTGCGGGAGGGTCTCACTGAGCCACGTCTGGGTGCTGGCCGCACCCGGGAACGTTCGCGGGACCGTGCTACTGCCGACACCCAGAGACTGAGGCCGGGTGCCAGCCCACCCCAGAGAAAGTTCGCGAGGTAGTGTAGCAGCAGCGTTTTGGGGATTATGGAAAATCACAACACGCATCTGGCACCAGGCTTCACCCTTAATGACATTGTTCCAGCACCAGTGAATGTGGTTGTTCTCCCGGGTCCACTGGCGCCTTGCCTTTGGGGACCCACACAGACTCTACCAGGTGTCCTCCCAGCAGGGGAACCGCCTCTCCCCGTGTGGCCCGAAGACCCCCGGACTCCACTCTGCTCCTGGGGATTCGCCCTTCCTACCCGAGCACCGCCAGGTATGGAGCTGTGGCATTTCAGCCTCTGCGCTCCCTCTGTTACAGTCTTAATGGAATTTAAACCCTCTCCTCTCTCCTTTCTCCTTTTTGCCTTTTTAGTTCAGTCCCTGTGGCTGTTTCCACTTTTCCACTTTCTCTCCAGCTGCTTTTGGGGGGGGGGATGCTTTGCCTGTATCCCCCCGCCCCCGTCTCCATCCTCTCTCCGCACACAACAGTGGCCCCCTGCCCTCCGCAGCTTCTGTCTCCCCCAGTTCACCTTTCCGCACCACATACCTGCTGAGTTCTGTGGTTCAGGTTGTGCAGATTGTTGTGTTAATCCTCAGATCCGTTTTCTAGGTGTGCAGGACGGTTTAGTGTTGGTCTGGCTGTATTTCATGGACGTGAGACACAAAAAAAACTTCCATGCTGTTCTGCCATCTTGGCTCCTCCTCCTTTTTAAAAAAGTTGTTAAATGTTTATTTCTGAGAGAGAGAAAGAGCACAAGCGGGGGAGGAGCAGAGACAGAAAGAGGGAGATACAAAATCCAGAGCAGGCTCCAGACTCTGTGCTGTCAGCACAGAGCCTGATGTGGGGCTCAAACTCATGAACCGTGAGATCATGACCTGAGAAGTCAGAAGCTTAACCGACTGAGCCACCCAGGCACCCTTGGTGTCTTTATAATAGTAGGATGCCCTTCAAGAAAAGATAAGGGCCTGAGAAGCGCTGGAAAATGATTTAAGAGAGCTCTTCATCCATTTAACAAACACTTATTGAGCACCTAATACATGCCCCACACTGTGTTAGGTATTAGGATTCAGTGAGGAAAGCTAAAGACATGGTTTCTGGTAACATGGGGCCTCGTATATTCCAAGGAAGTTGTTATTATTGAGGGATCATGTCATAAAGGACAAATAAGCAAATTTCAACTTAGGTTGCTTAGTTGGCTGAAATAGAAGCATGCATTTGAATTATGTTTATCTCAATGTCTCAGGCCCTCCTACCCCTCCCAACCTTTGTCTCAAGCTCGTCCATCCTATTACACCTAAAATAGCCTTTGAATAAATAGATTTCTTTTCCAGCGAAAGCTAATTCGATAATTCACTTTTGGATTCCTGAAGGTACTTATTTGAGTCTACTCTCCATATAGCCAAAAAGAGTATTCATTAACATTTGGGAACCCAGTCTGGGGAAAATTCAATTAAAAAGGTATTCTTTATATTTTTTAATCTAAGAATTCTCTTCTAGGCCCCCCAGGTTACTTGCTGAGCTCTGCTAATCTATACTGTTTCATTAGTATTTATGAGCCTCTCATTGTTAGCATTTCCAGGAAACAATCAAATATCTCCTTGGTGGTATGAATTAAAAGTTTGAGCTTCCACAGAATGTTTTGTAAAAGGAGCCAGACTTCGGGCCTTAGAAATGCTCTCTGGGAGGCACCATTATTTTGTTGGATCTCAAGTATTGCTGACACTGTTTGAAAGATAATTCATCTATTCTTATAAAACCAACAACAGGCATTAACCAAACACGATTGTTTGATGATTGTTGTTATGAGGGTTGGTGAGAGGAAAAAGAAGGGGGGAAAGTTACTTTCAGTTTCCTTAAAACCAAAAATTATTCATCTTTATATCTTCCATAGTATCTCACTGGAGAGAGAGTCATTCATTCATTCTTTCTCCCAAGAAGCTTTGATCTGTCCATGTTGATGGCTAACAATGATCCCAGAGCCAGGAGACCTGGGTTTGAGCCCTGGGTCAATGTGTGTAACCTTGGTGAGTTACCGAACCTTAGCTACAAAATGAAGCTAATGAGCTTCCCTCGTAATGATGTGGTGAGGATTAAAAGAGCTCAATATATTTAATGCATTTTGTAAACTGTAAAATACTATAGAACATAATCTATGAAATAGTGAATTATCTCCAGATAGCAATGGATTAATTCTAGCCTTGAGCTTTCCTTTTCCCTCCCTTACCTCCATACCCAATCCTCATCATCAAAGAACCATAGGCCCCCACCCCATCAGATGAAGAGAACTTCACAGGTAACCTTGCTGCTTATGGTGGTCAGCAGGTCTGTGGCTGTAATTCTAGACTCTGGCATCCGTCAAGAGGGATGGAGAAGGGTTCTTTGAGGGAATCTGTTGGTGTCTAGAGGATTATTGATCTCATAAAGTAAGGCCTGGGGAAAATACCTAGCCCTCGGTGGGCCCAACCCCTCTCCCTGGCTTTGGAATCCCTGGAAGTGTACAGGGATGGGTCTTTCCACAGAGAGATCTGATCCATCCCTGAGAGCCAAGAGCCTGGTTTTCCTTCTGGAGCTCCCCAGCAGGGGGCAGAGCATGCTACTTTGCATTTAGTCTCTCTTTGTTCCTGATTGTTAGATGACATAATACATGTAAAGCTGTAGAATAGTGTCTGTGGGGTAGTAGATGCTTTCTAGAAATGTTAATGATAAAGATCATGATAGTACCCAGTTAAAATCCCTAAGAGCAACTCCACAGTGACCTCCAAATGGTCCAATTTTTTTGCCTCCTTTAAGGGGTAGGGTGAGGTGGGAGGTTCAGGTTTCTCTCAGAACCTTAAAAGATTCCTCTGCTCAGCTGCTGACTCCAGGGTGTGCATGGGGTGGGGAGGGGGGCGTCTTATAATTGAAAGTTGGCAGCAAAGACCTCTCCTTGGCCTTTCCTCAAATGCTTCCATTGACTTTTCTACCTCATGCTGTGGATATCACTGTGTTGCTTTAACTCTTCACCCAAGGATGGACTGCTAGCCAGGCTGGCTGCTTAAGAGTCACCTAGGGCATTAGTTAAGTGCAGATTCCTGAGCCCTGATCCTGGAGACACTGATGCAGTAGATCTAGGGTGAGCCCTGGAGTTTATGCTTGTAACAAATAGCCCGACGGTTTCTGGACAATTGTCAGGTTTAAAGGCTGTTGTATAAGCAAGTTGTTGCATCAGCATAGGAGCCTTGTGTTGAATGAAGGAATGGGTCATGGGTGAGAGGAGGTGGAGATGAGGTTTATGTTTGTGCACAGCAGCACGGTGGCCTGCTGTGGGGGGGCCTCTTTAGGCATTACCTCTTGCTCTCGTGTATTCAGAGCATCTGGGCCAAGACTGCTTTCCCAGAGGTCACAATTCAATGCGGTAAACATTCATTGAACACCCACTATGTCACCAGCCCTGAGAGCTTTCCAGTTGAGCAAAGAGGAGAGAGAAAAATAGCAGAAGTATAATGTGATGAGTCCTGTGGTCAAGTTCTGTGTAAAGGGACATGAAGACAGCCCAGGGGAAGGAGTAAACAATTTGGTCTAGAGAGGGTTACAGGAAAGAAATGAAAAGGAAATTATAATCAGGGCAGGTGTCTGCTCAGTGATTCCTTCAACGACTATGTATGGAACACCTGTTTCATGCTGAGAACTGTGTTGGGTCCTGGGTGACCGGGAACAAGCGGACTGGGTCCCTGTTCGGGTGCTCAAAGTCTAGTGTGGGAAGCAAACACTCATCAGAAAACCCCACATACAGGTGTGAAAATAGCATACGGGAAGTGTGACAGAGGAGAAGCCCATGATGCTTTCAAGGAGGTGGGGCAGGCTCTGGGTGGGGAGGATTCAACCACGATCTGAGCAAAAACATGGTCAATTACAAGAGCAACACATGGTCAGGGTGTCTATAAAGTCTTGAAACATAGAGTAAACTCATTTAAAGCATCTTCAAGTAATATGCTTGATAGGTTTTTCTTCAACCCTCAGCTACCTTTGCAGGTGAAGTGTCTCTAAATTGGAAGCCATGAGTTCAGTTGCTAATGAGTTATAAAGTGTCCCCCAAAAGTCTAGAAGTATGTGTATTTCTAGGGAAATATGTGTTTTGTGCCTTTTCTCAGTCAAACAGTTGGAGCCACTGCTTCTTCTGAAAAGGACGTGAAATGACAGTGTGGCTGAAGTCAGCAGCAGCGAGTGGGGGTGACAGTGGGGTGACATGAGGCCCACGAGGCAGGCGGCCCCCACACTCACAGGGCTTGTAAGCCGTGTTAGTGGCTGGTGTATGCTGCAAGAGCCATGGGGGGTAAGCAAACGAGGGGACATAATCCATATGTGTTCTGCAAAGAAGAGTATTGCTGAGGTGAGAGGGGACAGGCTGGCAGGGACAAGAGTGGGAGGCAAGATTACAGTTGTTCAGGGAAAATGGCAGCAGGGATGAGGGCGAGGGTGGTGGCGGAGGGAGGGACAGGTGGGCTGACTGGGGCGTTCTCCTATGGACGGTGGGAGAACTCTTGGGCAGAGGGGCATGAGGCAGTGTCCCAGGCCGTGCTCTGCTTTTCCACGCCCACCCCTAGTCCCTGGTCAGCTCTCCGAGTCTGCCGTGTTTTATTTTTTTCAATATGGGAACCTCATCCGTCTCTGCCTGACTCCCTGCCATTTCTCCTGGAGGTTTAGAACATCTTATTAAGTCCCAGCCTCTCCAACCCTGCCTGCCCAAACCTTGCCCCTGCAGTTCTTGCAAAAGCCCTATGGTTACAATAATGTCACACACTTCAGAAACCAAGGTGTGCTGGCAGCGAGGGCACTGAGTAGAACCTCAGTCAGTAGTTATTAACTCTGCTGCTCTGGATACAGATTTTCTTGACGGTTCTCCCCTTGCTCACCTGGCATGCTCAGATGCCTTCTAACAGATTTAAGTACTGTTTTGTACAAAAATGGTCAGATCACAGCAATAATCTGCTAGTGGAGAATTGTGCTTATAACTTAAACGTGGTTCCAGGCATGATGAAACAGATATCTGTATTTTCCCCAGTGTAATTAATGGCTTCAAGTACCTAGTTCTGATGCAAAGTTGGAGGCTCTTTTCTTCCCCCAACGTATACATTTATGGTATGTAACTAGATATTAAGTATTAGAAGAAAATAGATAGTATTTTTCCTCAGAATCAATGTTATAATTATGGGTGCAATTTTGAACAAGGGCACACATAGGTCATCAATATAAAAATGATTAAGGCACTATGATTATTAGAAATGATAAAATGATGCTTTATCATATAGACATTCTGAACTGGAAGAATCCAGATATGGGTCATTTGGTTGGGTATCCTCACTTTATTTGTAAGGCATGTGGGACCAAAAGGGGCTGTGATTTGCTGGAGGTCACACAGCTGACAACTGGTGGAATCAGGGCCTGATCAATGTCTTCTGACTCCCAGCATCACCTCCTGCCAAGGTCTCCCTTACAAAAGTCTTCACGAATAAGCATTAAGGCAGCTCTTGGCAACATGCCCACCATATCCTCGTCCTGGGCTGAGGCTAGACTACCCTTCTCAGCCCCCTTAAATAGTTGTGGGACCAGGTGACTGAGTTGTGGCTGAGGGAATGTGGGCCTGGCTCCTGAAACCTGTCCCAACATCCTCCACATTCACTCTGCTTGTTCACTGGCTGGCTAGGTGCAAAGGACCCAGCAGAGGACTCCAAGGCCGCTGGGATGGTACAGGAGAAGGTGTTTCGGAATGACCACAAGCAGAACACCCCTACTGACCACACTGAAAAGTAGAGTAAGTGAGAAATAACTTTTGTTGGGTAAAGCCATTGATTTTGAAGATTATTGGCTAAACCTGTTAGCCTATCCTGACTAACACGAGCAACAAAAAGGTAGCGTTGGGGTAATGATTATAACAAATATGCAGTGAGGTCAACAACTCTCCTGGAGAGTTTGCAGCTTTGACCAGAAAGGAGTTTAGCCGAGCACTTCAGAGTGCTAGTTCTGGGACCAGATACCCTGTGTTCAGATCCTGGCTCTGCTACCCACTGACTGTGCCACACTGGGAAGGTTACTTTCTGGGCCTCAGTGTTCTCATCTGTCAAATGGAGTTCACAATAGTAGGTTGTTGTGAAATCTAAGTGAATCAGTAGAGGTAGATAGAGCCTCTCAGAACTGAGCCTGGTGATAAATGTGAGTCCTTATTTTTCGACCCCAAACCAAAGGCTGGCCAAAAGAAACATCTCTCAGCTCCTCAGCTAATAATGATTTTGTCTGCCTTTTTAGAATTGGGAACGGTTCTGAAGTTATGACTTTGACTATATAGGTCTCCTTTAAGAGGCATTTCTCTCCCCATCTTTTCTCTAGTTTTCCTGTAGTAAAGAGATTTTTTTTAATGTTTATTTATTTTTGAGAAAGAGAGACAGAGCACAAGTGGGGGAGGGGTAGAGAGAGAGGGAGACGCAGAATCTGAAGCAGGCTCCAGGCTCCAGCCCCAAAGCGGGGGTCAAACTCACAAACCACGAGATCATAACCTAAGCCAAAGTTGGACACTTAACTGACTGAGCCACCCAGGTGCCCTAAGATATTCTTTCTAACTTATTCCACTCATCCTTCTTTTTCAAAGCAACCATTTCAGAATTAAAATATGCACAGGCATCACTCAGAAGCAGCATCATAAGGATGTGGATACAGTCTATTCACTTTCTCTCCATGGATCCCACCTCATGGGGCAGAGTGGGATGCGAGCCTCCTTCCTCACCCCCACACCAAACCATCCTTCATCTCTTCCCTCCCTCTTTCTTTCCTTCTGCCAGTGTATAGTGTATTTAATGAGCTCCTAGCATATTCTAGTCCTAGGCACCATGTTCCTAGGCACTGTGGATACAGTCATGAATAACTCAGATGTGGTCAAGCTATTTACTTTCCATGAGGAGAAGGGCAAAGTATGTTGTTAGTACTTTAAGGAAATAATTGGCCTGGCCTGTGTGGAGGTGACTTTGAATGGAGATCTGAAGAATGGCAAGGATCCAGTTGTGTGCAGAGCTTAGGAAAGGGCCTTCTGAGGGGCAGGACAGCAGGGTTAAGGCTCTGAAGGGGGAAGAGCTCGGCTGATCCCAGTAGAGGAGGAGGCCGGTGCCCAGGGGCCTGTGAGCACCCAAGGTGAGGTGTGGATTAAGCTGGGCAGCCCTGGCAGTGAGTACAGAGGACAAAAGGTGGAGAAGAAAAGAAAGGGACCTGAAAAGTTCAGACGCCCTTTTCTTTGTCCCCATTGTTGTCACATTTGTCCAGTTTCTCCTTCCTCCAATTCATCTTTCCAAAGTCTGGAAGTGGTCATGTCCCCCTGCTTAGCCCCTCTTTGACTCTTCATCGCTTGCAGGATAATCATAACTCCTTCGCCTCCTATCATCCCAGGCTCATCTCCTACCACCGCCCTTATTACTACATTTTCCAGAATTCTCCCCAACATTCCTGCTCCCTTCCATTGTTATGCTTCGGCACATGCTGTTCTGTCTGCCTGGAATGTCTTCTCACCTTCTTCCCTCTGTCCATTCACGGGAGAGCTCCTTGTCCCTCAAGCCTCCTCTGTGGGGGAGGGCCTTCTGGAACTATCAGCTCTCTACTCCCAAGCTTCCCCACAGCAATTTCTTTCTCTTCTGAGTTCTCACAGGGCCAATATCCTCCCATAGTTCTTATCTTACTATATTATAATTATTTGCGGTTTTTTTTGAGAAAATTATAAGAATACAGAAAAGTACAAAAAGTCATATGTAATAATACTTTATATGCATATATTAATATATACGGTACTTGTTGTCTCTTTTCTCTCACATTCACTGCAAGCTCCTGTATGGCAGGGATTCATACTCATCTGTGTAATCTGACACCGTCATTCAATGTCTATCACACAATAGGTGCTAATAAATGTTTGGTGAATGAATGATGTCTTTCAATGCTCAGGCTAAGCAGGAGACTGACCGTATCCGTGGTTCTCCCAGGTAAGGGTGGAATTGTGTCGCCTTCCTCACGTTTTTACGTCGAAGTCCTTACCCCGAGTATCTCAGAATGTGACCTTAATCGGACACAGCATTGTTGCAGATGTAATTAGTGAAGATGAGGTCAGGCTGGAGTGAAGTGGGCCCAGAATCTAATGTGACTGGTGTCCTCCATAAAAAGGGGAAGTTTGGACATTGAGACAGACATGCACAGAGGAAAGACACCGGGAAGAGAGAGAGAGAAGATGGCCATTTACAAGCCAAGGAAAGAGGCCTGCAACCCATCCTTCCTTTGTGGCCTTCAGAAGAATCTGACCTTGCCAACCTCTTGATTTCAGACTTCTTGCCTCCAGAACAACATGAGACAGATACATTTCTCCTGCGTAGGCCACCCAGCTTGTGCGTTGCTATGGCAGCCCCAGGAGGTTAAGAGGTCCCTTTTGCTTCACCCCCCACTTCTTCATCAGCTGGTCCTATGAGCTCTGTCTCCAAAATATGTGCCCAATCCAGTCACTTCTCCCCATTCCAAGATGAGGTCAACATCATCTCTCACCTGGATTACTGTGACAGCTGCCCAACCAGTGTCTGGTTCTCTGCTTCTGTCTCTACAGGCTGCTCTTTTCACACAGGCCAGATGATATCACCCCCCAGCCTCACACCTCCACTCCCCACCTGGCTTCCCAAGGCCTGCAGAGTAAAGTCTAAACCCTTAACATATCCCACAAATGCCTCCTTCATCTGGCCCTGCCTCCTCTAATCTCATTTTGTACCCCCTTCTCACTCACAGGTCCTGGATGCACCTTACTTTAGGACTGTCCACTCCCCTCATGAACTTCTTTGCCCCTTTGGTACATTTGTTCTCAGATCTTGGTGTGATTGACCACTTCATAACACTCAGGGCTTACCTCAAATGCATTTCCAGTCAAGTGTAACCTCAGCAGGAGGTTTTTTTTAACTAAGAAGCCCAACCCCCAATCAACCTCTACCACGCCATCATGTCTTACTGCCTTTGTAGTGTTTCCCACTCCTAAATTTCTCATTCGATATATGATGCTCTGGTCACTTTATTTACACATTTATTGACTGCCTTCCTGCATTAGAAATGAGTCTAATAAGAATGGGGCCCTTGCCTGTCTTATTCTGTTTGGATGCTCAGAGACTGGCATGTAGTTGAATGAATGAATGAAGTCATGCCGGCTAACCCAAGTGTCCCAAAGGAAAAGAGATTTTGAAAAAAATGTTAATCACTCAGCCCTGGTCATTAGGGAGAGAGACAAGGAGCAATGAAGAGCATAGAAACATGACCATCAGTCACATCTGTGGCCAGACTTTGATGGCAATTACCCACCATTTAGCCCACAATCCAGCCACATTCTCCAGCCAACTAACTCATTTAAGGAGGAAATAATGATCAAGAAAATTTCATATCACTGAAAGCAGTTGGGAATGTGTGTGGGGGGGTGTGCTTTATCAGCTCCTATATTATCACCTACTTTCCTTTTGCTTAGTTACAAAGAGCTCATTGTAGCTGGGACTTTCTGATAACAAGGGATCCTTTCCTAATTACTATATGCTCTATTTCAGGTTCAGCAGAAAAGACAATTAAAAAGCTCCATTTCACTCCAGGTTCAAATGAGTCAATCTTTCAATCAATCAAGTATTAATTAAGCGATGCCAGGAAATACAGGGGAGATAGAAATTCTCTCTCTACTCAAAGATGATACCAAGGAAATAATTAGAAAATAATTTAAGAACAATGAAAAGAGTTTAAAAAGGTTTTCATTTGGGCTTTCTCTGGCTTTCTGTTAGGGAATGCCTGGAATCTTTAGCCCCTTTATTCTCGTTTGCTCTTTCTCTTCCCTCTTTCCTTCTTTTTCTCTCTTCTCATGGCTAATTACACTGTCTCCAAAGGGTCCATGCTGTAGACCCCTAATTAGTCTTTTTCAGTCACCCCTTAGGATTAGCTACCAGCAGTCCTGTCTCTCTGATTCTCTGAAAATTCCAACTGTGCTAAATGGATTGAATATCATATCTCCAGCCTGTTAGCAAGTCAACAAGTTCCTACATATTCATGTCCTTGAGATCACAAGGGAATTTTCTGATTTTTCTTCCCCTAAACTAGAAAACATACAGAGAAGGATTTTGCCCTCCTCTGTGAGGATTCCACTGGTGTGGAGTCTGGGCGGCATTCACTTAAGTTCTTTGATCTTGGTGTTTTCTTCTATAAACAGAGATGTTAGCACATTTCTCAGAGGGTTAGACATTTTTATCCACTGAGCTACATCATCTTACCTTCCATACCTAGCACAGTGCCTGGTAGACAGTGGGCTGGCAATAAGTATTTGTGGAATGGATGAGTGAAAGAATGAATGAGTGAATGAGTGAATGAATGAATTGTTGGGAGCAATAAGATATCATGTGTGCAAAGCATGTAGCCCTAAGTACACTTCACACAGCAGGCACCTTAAATTGCCTTGAGAACCATGCAGCTCTGTGTTTATGATACTATTCATATTGTGTGAAATGTGAAAAACATCTCTGTGTTAAAGACTTATTTTGGAGGTGCCTGGGTGGCTCGCTCAGTCGGTTAAGTGTCTGACTTCGGCTTAGGTCATGATCTTGTGGCTGGTGGGTTCAAGCCCCGCGTCAGGCCCTGTGCCGACAGACCGGAGCCTGGAGCCTGCTTTGGATTCTGTGTCTCCCTCTCTCTCTACCCCTCCCCCACTTGCGTTCTCTCTCTTTCTCTCTTAAAAAAAAAAAAAAAAAAAAAAGACTTATTTTGTTCTAACCAGAGGTTGGTCAATTTTTCCCTGAATGGATTTAAAAAGCGAGTTAGCTTCAGATTTAGTTAGATTTAGATTCCTGAAGAATCGGGGCAGACACATTCACCGTCTTCCTGCTTTCTTGAGAATTTGATTTCCATTCATTTCCAGCTGCATCTCCCGCTTTCAGCCTTTCTGACCTCCTGGATCTAGTTTCTTAGGGGTGCCTTGTTTTGTCCATCACTATCAACTTTCACCTGCTCATTCAGCTAGAATGCTCACTTGTTTTTCTTTAACTGGCCTCTTTTGACATAGATACTTTAGGAGGCCAAAGCCGCAAAAAGAGGTTGGCAAAATGTCTTATCACCTTTCACAGAAACAGAGGGTGATCTGTTGTATCAAAAAGTCACCGTCTCTTATATTCTAAGTGCCGCGACTCTGGAGGTGGGTCTTTTCATCCTCAGGACACAGATGAAAAAACTGAGTCTATCAGGGATTAAGTAATTTGCCCAAGGCTACAGAGCTCCTAAAGTCAGAAGAGGTTGGACTCTGGTCCTATCTGAGTGTGAGAGGATCCTGCACGTGACCACAAGGCTGTACGGCTGCCATCCTCAGGTGACGCCTTCCACCTCTGGACATTCTCTTCTCAGCCGAGGGGGTGTTTACCGAATCAGTCATCCATCAAATGTTTGAAAGCCTGCCATGTGTGTCACACCCTATGGGTACACTCTTGACTGATTAAGGTGTCTTCTGGGTCTTCAAGGAGCTCACATTTTTTTTTTTTTTATGAATGTTTCCTTTTTTTTTCCAATATATGAAATTTATTGTCAAATTGGTTTCCATACAACACCCAGTGCTCATCCCAAAAGGTGCCCTCCTCAATACCCATCACCCACCCTCCCCTCCCTCCCACCCCCCTTCAACCCTCAGTTTGTTCTCAGTTTTTAACAGTCTCTTATGATTTGGCTCTCTCCCACTCTAACCTCTTTTTTTTTTTTTTTTTTTTCCTTCCCCTCCCCCATGGGTTTCTGTTACGTTTCTCAGGATCCACATAAGAGTGAAACCATATGGTATCTGTCTTTCTCTGTATGGCTTATTTCACTTAGCATCACACTCTCTAGTTCCATCCATGTTCCTACAAAAGGCCATATTTCATTCTTTCTCATGGCCACGTAGTATTCCATTGTGTATATAAACCACAATTTCTTTATCCATTCATCAGTTGATGGACATTTAGGCTCTTTCCATAATTTGGCTATTGTTGAGAGTGCTGCTATAAACATTGGGGTACAAGTGCCCCTATGCATCAGTACTCCTGTATCCCTTGGGTAAATTCCTAGCAGTGCTGTTGCTGGGTCTATTTTTAATTTTCTGAGGAACCTCCACACTGCTTTCCAGAGTGGCTGCACCAAGGGAGCTCACATTTTAATAGGACCCAAAATGTAAGAAAAGGAATACAATGCGATATCACATACGACAGCGGGTAACCCAAAGGCATAAAACTCCTTTGAGTGCTCTCTGGCAGTCCAAGAGCTATAACCAACCCATAGGCACTTTCATTATGATTTTATTTTTTCCCCTCCTCTAACTTCATGTACAATTACCAATTTTTAGCTAGTCCCCAGATTTGGCCACCAACCTATCCTCCTGCGTAGCCACAACCTGCTGGGGCTTTAGAGGGGCCTGTGTGTCCTCCTTAACCCCCATCCCACAGCCTTCCCCACCCTGCCAGCCTCACCCAGTCCCGTCACTGCATTTAAAGCCTGCGGGTCCCAGACTACAAACTGCATCCGGAGTAGGGACTAGGTTCCCTAGTCTTGCACGGTAGTCTACGTAGGGGAGAGTGAGGCAGGGGGCTTGAAAAGGAGAGGTGAGGACAAAAGGCAAAAGGAAAGCTGCCCTTTCCAGCTGAAACCACCATTTGGATCCACTGACATTGGTCTTTGGCTAATCAGACAAATAATAAGGATGAGGGCTGTCTGCAAGAGGAGTTAATGCGTCTCAAAATGTTCCACGCACAATACAAAAGGCCGGCAGAGGGGTGCAGTGGAGAGAACATCAAGCTGGGAGCCAGAGGACCCAGTTTTAGTCCCGATTCAGTTGTCTTCCAACCCTCTGACCTTGAGTGAACCAGTCAGGCTTTCTGAGCCCTCTCCTCATCTGAGAAATGAGGCCAGGAGCTGTCCCAGATATCTCTCAAGATTGTCGTGGAGAATAGCCAGGCATGTGAAAGAACACTGAGAAGGGAGGCTTGCAATTGAAATGCAAGGATCAGACTGGAGAGCTGAATTAAAGCTCAAGTGAGAACCCCCGAGCTTCCCTTCCTGAGGCAGCCCTCCACCCTCCCAACCCTGGCCCCATCCTTCCTGAATCAGTCATTAGGAGCTGTGTTTCCAGTTTGGAGAATTTACGGGCATACACACTGACAACACCCGCATTCATGTTTGCTGCCTGAATATATCTGATCTGACCACATCCTGGTATTAGTGCTAATAAAACCTGTAGCCATAGTTACTGTGAAATACCTGGCTTACTCAGCTCCCATTTTCACTTGCCAAAACTATTTGGTACATGATTTTGGAGCCAATCTTTGTGGGTGTGGTAAAGCACATAGGTACAGTTTTATTTTTGGAAAGTGTGAGCTTGGGGTCTGAGGTCATCTTCAAGTTCGGGGCCATTGAGGAGGGCGGTGCCTTCTCTGTCCTCCAGATGAAGGGAGCACTTTGTGGCTGACCCCGGCAACAGGCACTTGAGTCCTCAAACGTCACATCCTCTCCGAGGGAGAGGGTGTTTCTTGAAAAAGCAGGAAGACAATCCAGCACTTGTGTGAATCGGGGTCTCCCACACAGGTGGCAATCAAAAAATAGGCCCGAAAGCTGCGTAATTCTCTTTAATATTAGAGAACTTAGTGTTCTCACACCTCGCAGCCATACCTGCATGACGGACTGATTCGGTTTTCTCGGTGGTGGGGCAAGAGAAGTTTATAGGCTAAAATAGTTGAAAACTAATGGGGTGGCAAAAATACACAGGGATGCAACTCAAAAGCAGTACGGATATGATTTTATTTTCCTTTCCATTTTCTCCTTTCATAGGATGCTGACAGAAGTTCAGGGCAATTAAAAGTCAAAAGCTACCTTACCATAATATTAAGGCTTAAAACATAAAGGCCGAGTCATAGAGGGAGTGAGCAGAAATAGTCTCATTCCAATCATAACTCACCCCTGCGGAATGCACACTGTGGAATATTTCAGACTCGCCAGGCTTTGGGCCCCAGGCTCCTGCCTGCAGGGCGGGGTAGAGGCACTAACACTCCTAGAGGGCCAACCTTCACTTCCTGTCTGCAGGGGCTTAAATCTGCATCCCCAATGTCACGGGGATCATTGTTTTTTTGTTTGTTTGTTTTTTGTTTTTTGTTTTTTTTTTTGTACAGTTTTGCTAAATAATTCTTGGTGAATGCAGAGAATGTATGAGTTTGCTCATATATTTATGGAGCACACACTCAGGCAAGTGGCACCCTCTTCTTTTGATCCAGATGACATTTTCCAAGTCTCATCAAATGCGGCTTGGGTGCCTCTGTGCAAATAGATTGTTACTCCTAAACTCCTGTTACAGAGAAATTCTGGAACCGACGATGGCTTCACCCCACACCTAATCCTCTCAATTTGCCTGCCCTCGTCCCCAAATGTCTTTCTCTCCGTCCCTGAAATGCCCTCCGTAAGGGAGGCTACAGGTGCTACAAATATGTCATTTGGGAGCGTGGATTTAAGACACTGGCTTAAGCTGCGATTGTTGGCCAGGGGTGGGGGATGCCAGTAGATACTACTGCAAGCGCATGCGCACAGACACACCCTTCCCTTGGCTCCACCTCCACCCTCCTCCCCATCCACCACCTCTGCTCCATCCTTGCCTGGAGACCTCAGAGCTTTACGGAAGACAGCGGGTCTCCGGGAGCGGAGGACTGGTGGGAGAGACCCTGGACCTCAGACCTTGTCTCTGAGCTCTCCACCTGTGTCCTCAGGGCGGGGCGGCTTGCAGACTCCACACCAGCTTTTAGGCCTCATCTCCCATAAGCAGCCCAGAATACATTAAAAAAAAAAAAAAATCAGACCAACTCTCAGAGTGTCAGGGTCTTGAAGAAATAGGCCATTGCGTGGAAACACTTTGATAGAGCAAAACGACCTGAATGTTTGGCCATGCCTCTGCTGGTGAGAAAGGAGGAGAGGGCTCCCCGGGAAAGGAGCCGGCTCAGAGCAGCCAGAGAGGGGGGCAGGGGTCCTTGTAGAGGAGGCAGTTCTGCTCCTCAGTGGAGAGCCTGTGGGGCTCCAGTTCTGGCTTTGACTTTTAGGTGGTTTTATTTATTTATGCTCCTGTAGGTTTGCATATGAGCTGAATTCTTGGGAGGAAGACAGACTGAGAGTGTAGGGGAAGCTCCTAGATTGTGGTATGAGAAGTCAACTCACATTCTCACTTGAGACTTCGTGTGCATCCTTGAGAAGGTCATTCAGTTGTTTTGGGCCTCAGTTTCTTCATCTCTAAAATGGGGGCAAAATCTGGACAAATACTCAAGAAAGTGATAATATGTGTTGCCTCTGTGGAAGGACACCGGGGGCAGAGCTGGGAGACTGGCTTTTGTCTCGTTCCTTTGGTACTATTCTGAAGGCTTGGTCACATGCACATACTTTCTGAAGGAAACGAGTAACTAGCAGTGGACAGCCGCCTTGCAGGGTCCTGAGGTCAAAGCAGACAATGCATGTGAACATGACCCTAGGCTCTTAGGAACTGTACAAATATTTAGAGTCACAATTACTATCATTCCAGGCAGATGTAGGGACATGGCAAAAAATGTCACACCTCAATTCTTCCAGGTAGCGAGTGGCTTGAAATTCTTAATTTGCTCCCATGCTGGGAAGTTTTCCTGCCCCCAACCCAGAGTGGATGGATGGATGGATACCACCCCCACACCCCTTCTCCCCCAGGGGGGAGAGGGCTCTTTCACCTGGCTGTGCAGTGGTGCTGGGAGACCTGGATCCCCCGTGTGCCCAAATGACCCCTGCTTTTCAAGGGCTAGCCGAGCATGTCCACCCTGCCGAGCGAGTTCTGACAAGCACATTCCATCCTTTGCCAGGAGGCAGTGGGGCCTGGCTGCCTGGTGGGAGCTGCGGGAGTGGTACCTGCCTCTATGACTGCCCTGTGACTGACCCCTGGCTGGGAGTGGGGGTGGGGAGGTTTATACAGAATGAGTGCCAGTCTCCCTTAGGCTGTTTACTGGGTCACCATAATAAAAGCCATGCTGCAGGCTATCGTTCTTTGTATATGAAGAAGCTAATAGAACTAACAACAACGATTTCCATCAATAAAACCTGCCATTTGAATTACTTTTCCTGAAGTAGCACGTGGGTTTCATTTCAAGAAACACTAGTTAAGGAACTACTATGTGGTCAACTTGGTGCTGAGGGGGAGCCCAGAAGTGTAAAAAGGTTCCTGTCCTGGGAGAGTTCATGGAACATGGAACGCTGTTAGGTCCTGCCAGACGACAGTGCGGGTCCCTGCCTCTCCCCGGCCAGACCACAGGTTCCTCCCTTCTAAGATGGGAAGGTAATAATCACACTGACATCATCACCCTCAGCCTTGCTGTGGAAGTCAGACAATATACAGGAGAGTTCTTTATAAACTGAAAATGCCCTTCCAAGTATAATTTTCAAAAATAACCACGGCAGTTAGAGGCTAAGGTAAATATCAGAAAATGCCAAAGTGCACACACGATCAGGAAGGAGAGGAATCAATGTTGCCTTGGGACTTAAGTGGGAGGCTGCACGGCAGAGTCTGAGGTCGGATGGTCGGGTGGGAAAAGGGGAGCTGAGGTGAGCTGGATAGGATGGGAAGCCAGGGTGCAGGTCAGAGGCCAGCACATGCAGAGTTTGGGCCTGGGGTAGCAGTGAAGAAACCTCCCGAGGAAGAGTGAGGACCGAGGTAGTACAGGCAGGGCTGGTGAGATTACACAGGGCTTGGAAGGCTGAACATTGGTTTGGTGTAACAGGTGCCAGCGAGGCCCTGAAAGCTGGCGAACAGAAGAGACATAGCAGCGTCACTGTTTCAGAGGCCACATACTCTTAACCTGATCCCTCTTGTAATTCCAAGTGTGCCTTGGCCTGAGCTGGCGTTTATACAGCAGCAAGCCCCCACCCCTGGGCTCGGGGCACTCTGCCCTAAACAGCCAGGCTCAGGAATCACAAACCTTACAACTAAAAACACAAATTTTATTAATAGCGCTCTTGCCTCCTTACACAAAATCTGATTATGAACTGAAATGAAGTATCATCAACCCAGTCGGAAAGAAACTACTATTTATCTCGTGATCCTTTGGGAATGCAGGCAGAGGCTAAAAACCCTGATGCAATCACTTCTCCAGTCTTAACAGATGCCCAGATGGGCTTGCTTTTACTTATGATTGGGGGATGTCTGATCGAAGACCTTGCCCTCATAACACATGTTAATGTTTTAAGGGCTTCTGCAAACATTTCTTTACTCGGTCTACCATAATGTGAGGAAGGGAGAAGTTTCTCACCCTATTTCACAGATGAATGACCTAAGGAGAAGAAATTTGTTCAAAATTTGTTTAAAATTGCAAAGCTCGTGAGCTACCTAGGTGGCTCAGTTGGTTAAGCATTCGATTCTTGGTCTCAGCTCAGACCATGATCTCACAGTTTTGTAAGTTTGAGCCTCATGTCAGGCTCTGTGCTGAGCCTGCTTGGGATTCTATCTCTTCTCCATCCCAGCTCATACTCTCTCTCTCTTAAATAAATAAACTTAAAAAATAAAATTGCAAAGCTGGTTAGTGGCCAAGGGCAGAGAGGGTTCTAGTCATCTGGTTCCCCAGTGCAATGTTGTCTTCACTACATTATCTTCTACAAAGCAACAAGAGAGGAGCTAATAATGGCAATTCGTCACTTCTGCAGTTCACTCTCTCAGACTCCCTGAGATTTGTGGTCCCTCTCTTGCTCTGGGGCCTCTACAGGTTTCTCTGTCTGGAACCCCCCAGCTCTCCCCTAATCCCAGTCCAAACGCTAACACCGAATCTCCTGACTTCTGTTCATTTACATCTCAGAGAAATATGGGTCCCCTTGGGAAACCTTCCATGACCTCATTGATGTAAGAGCCCCTGCCCAGTACCCCTCACTGTCCTTACACTGCTACCATAGCCCATACCTGGTTGAGGCTAATTGTTTATTTAATCACCTTTCTTCCTTTCTAGACAGAATCTATTCCCATCCAGCATTCCCAGCATCTGGGACATGTTTGCTTTGGGAAAATACTTGCTGAATTAATAAATGGACATTTTTATAGATGAGGAATCAGGCCCACTGAAGTTAAACACCCAAGGGCTCACAGATGATCAAGAATGATGTGGTAATTCTTCTTCCCCTAAATATCCAGTGCTTGTTCCAGACTGCCATGCTGATTTCTGGGTTCACACACAGCACTGTGGTCAGATGGAAGAAGATGCTCTGAAGAAAATCCATCAACGGGATTTTCAATATTCTGGGTCTGGAGAACTCTTTCAACCTGAGCTCAGAGTGTACTTCCATGCCAGATACTCCTGGGCATTCCAGAGTATCGGCACACTCTGCTGGCCTCTTTTGGTGACTGGCTATTTCTGAACCTCCAGTTGGGCTGTAAGTGCCAAGAAACAGCGATGATAGCAGTGACAGCTTTCTTCCAAAGATCGTTGGCCTCAAATGGAGATTGCACTTGTTCTCACAGGGCACCATATTGAATGTTATGACCTGCCACCATGCTCTGGAAAAGCCTTGATTAGATGTCTTTCTGACACGTCTTGGTGTTCATGAATTGATACCATTTTGTTTGGTAATTTCTGGTTGCTGAGCCGACTGAGTAGAGTATGCGTGTGTGTAGCACTCACTACATACATCACTGTTATTACTGCAAAGGTCTCTCCCTGTTTCTTCCTAGAGGGAGGAACTCCCTTGGCTCGCTTTTTTCTTCCTTCCCTGAGCCTGGGTTGTTGCCACAATTGAGGCTGAGGGGGCCAAGAGCTGCCATCTCCAGTATCTGCAGTGGAGCAGCAGACGATCCAACTCAGTGCAAGTATGTTGAGTAACCACTGGGTGCCTGAAGCCCTTCTCTCTGTTCTAAGGCTTTCCCAGATAATGCTGCCTAGTAAGAAACAGAAACCTGCCAACTACCTGGGTAAGGAACTCCAAACTGAACTAAAGATGTAGACTGTGAACTCAAGGAATTTATTTTTTGTTGGGGAAATGGAGGAACATGAAAGAAGAACGATGAAGCATGACTAGTTAAGTGTCCAAAGGGAAATGCAAACACATGGTTATGGAAGCAGCCAGGAGGAAGCTGTTAATTCCAGTGAGAGATCTAGGCAAGGCTTCACAGAAGGGGTGATCAGGGTGGGCACCTACAGGGAGAACAGGATGATTAAAATGTAGGGAGAATGGGAGTAAAGGGATTCCAGCTGCTCTTGAAAGAATCTAATCAAGGTGGCCCAGATATGGAGCCTCCAACCCCCCCCCCCATTACCACGGCAACACGCCAACAACTCATTCCAGCCCTCCCTCCCTTAGAGCTCTTCCGGGCCAGCCACTCCAAGCTCCAGTGGGTGCCATGCCAGCGAGCTGCCTGGCCCAAGGTGAGGGTTCCTCAGGGTTGCGGCCTGAGGAGGAGGGCTGCCTACTGGGAAACTTACAATCTCCATCCCACACCTCCTCACCTATTATGGCTTGAATGCCCAAGGGCAACGCTGGGGGTGGCCGATGATGTGCTGGGCCCAAGGACCTCCAAGGGTTGTTTTCCAAGTTCAACCACGAAGGCAGATTGTTGTGTAAGAAAACTTGATGTGGCTTGTGGGTTTCGGCCTCCTTCCCTCTCCACTCCAGACTCTGTACTCCAGACACAATTTATTCCTTTCCATATTCTTTAATTTGGTACTACTACTGATTTCAAATCTGGAGTCACAAGGTAACCAAAGCCAGTTCCAGCTGGCCCAAGTTCAAAGGGATCTCTCTATCTCTCTCTCCCTACACACACACACACACACACACACACACACACACTTAGTAGTTAGCCTACCCCTGTAGCAATTCTGCTAATGTTTAATTTTTTTAAATGTTTATTTTTGAGAGAGAGAGACAGAGTATGAGTGGGGAAGGGGCAGAGAGAGAGACACACACAGAATCCGAAGCAGGTTCCAGGCTCTGAGCTATCAGCACAGAGCCTGATGCGGGGCTTGAACCCACGGACTGTGAGATCATGACCTGAGCCAGAGCCAGACACTTAACCGACTGAGCCACCCAGGCAACCCAATACTGCTAAACATTTATAGAAGAAGGTTTGTGGAAACCAAGTGGGATTTTTGCCCAAGCAGCCCAAACCCAAGCCACAGGCTGCAAACTGGAAGCCCATGAGGTAGATGTGACCAGAGACCAGTGACTGGATTTCTAGTTTCACATCACATCCTCCCCCCACCCCCATGCCACCTGCGTTACTCTTTTGGGTAGACCCATCTGGAGGGAAGTCTGCCCCTCCTCCATTCACTAGCTGTCTGACCTCAGAAAGTCCTCAGCAGTAAAAACAGGGTAAGAGTAGAATTGGGCTCATAGGTCCACTGTGGAAATAGGATGAGTTAAATAATCTGTATAACGTATAAAACAGTGCCTGGCACAAAGTAAATGTTCAATAAGTGTTAGCTTTGTCCACCAGGCCCGGAGGTATTTGAGCTTGTGATCCCCACAATGATTCAATGGTGGGGGGTTCAAGGGTGCGGAGGGACACGCAGGCCACGGTGTAGCATCGAAAAGCACCTCTTGCTATTTCTGGCAGAGCCAGTGAGGAACACTCTGGCCTGTTAAACTGCAAAGACTGACCTGTGTGTAGCCCCTGCGGGAGAGGGGTGACAGAAAGGAGGCTCTGGTGGCCTGGGGGCTTTTCTGGAATCCTGGTTTATATAGAGATCTATATCTCTATGTCTTCCCCCCGCTGCTGCCTCACCTGCCTGACAACCAGTGGAGATGATCGTGTACTCTGTACAGATGCTGTGCTATGTCTGCTTTCCCACGTGACTGTATTTGAGCTCTCTATCTGAGAGCTTTTCCTCTAGGAGTCCCCACTGCTTAGTGTTAGCACATAGTAGGTGCTCAGCGTTTGTCGAATGGTTAACAAACTGACTGCTTATGATTTTGGAGGATGGAAAAGAGCCAGAATTAAGAACGCCTGTGTGAAGGCTAAGGTGTTATCTCCTCTGGGCCCAGGCGCCCACACTCATCACTGGCACTGGAGCCCTGGTATCCCTATGAGCTTTGCACAGGCCTCTGCAGGGCCAGGCCATCCAGGGGCATAGCAGGTGGGGCTACAGCAGGTTGAGGGGTCCAGGACCAGGATCTGTGCGGAACAGGAAGGTCTTGCAGTGGGTGGAGCCCAAAGCAGTGGTTTCCAGCTTAGGCAAGTGGGTCAGAGCCTGGACAGCCAACCGGCCAGGGATGGAGGAGGTGGCAGAATATTGAGAATGGCGTGGTCTGGGCGATGGGTGAAGAGCTGGTGGCCCTCAAGAGCAGAGATCCCAGGACAGACTCTAATCCCAGGGAAGAGGCTGTTTCTCCCAGGTCTGCATGAGAGGGGCACTCGCAGGTGCCCACAGGTTCCTAGATGGAAGGTAGATCTGGACTTGCTGTTTTTTGGTTTTTTTTTTTTTAAATTCCCTGTGGCCTCTAGTGTATATAGTGTCATGCACACACAGAGTTTTTGAGAAATGTGTACGGAAATGCAGCTAGACGCACACTGGGACTGTTTCTGCCTTCTAAATCGAGGCCTCCAAGCCTCCTAAGAGTTTTTTACAATTTTCCTTTTGCAAAGAGGAGCTGAAGGTGCCTGACCAAAGGCAACTGAAGGTGGCCAAATCTCACTGACGATCTCCAAGACAGAGGAGTGAGAATTACTAACTGGGGGCGGGGGGAGGGGCAAGTCTAGATCTCTCCCCATGAAGCTGCTGTTTCTTGTACCTGCTGGCTGAGACCCAGCATGGCCATACGCTAGGAGTCTCTGAAGCAACAATACAATCTCAAGATGAATGGACAAATTTTGATTTTAGAAAGTGGCTTACCGGGTTCATTTAATTTCTTCTTTAGAATCCCATGCAACCCTAGGGCCTCCTCACCTGGGCATGCCAAGATCTCCTCATAATGCCCTTTGCATGACTTCCTGCCCCTCCCCCCACCCTTCCCATCTTCTCATGTACATGGTGCCCACGCAGATATCACAGAGAACCACACAAGCCATTGTAGGCCTTTTCTCACCTTCTTTCCCTGATGCCCGGGCCATATCTGAATTGAGAAAGCCTATGAGTTGAAATGCAGGCCCTTTTTGGAGTCGTGTTAACAGGGTGACAGGGGCTGGATGTTCCAGCTGCAGAAGCACATGTTTATTAACCTGTGTTTGATGAGCAGCTACCATGTGCCAGCGACTGCGCAGTGGGAATTTAATGACCAAGTGGTGGTGCCCAAGGGTGATGGCGGAGGGTCAGACCTTACCAAGGGTCACAAAAGTTTATACATAAAATAACACACTTCGATCTTATCTCTTCTGGGAAGTCTGTCACCTGAAGCTGGGCTAAGTGGTTTCCCTCTGGGTCCTGTGGGTCCCTGTTGTGACACCTCTCATAGCATTTCCTACACTGCGTCGTAATTGCCTCTTTATCTATCCATCTGCCAAAATAGACTGTGAGCTCCCGATTCATTATTGGTGACAGCTGCAGAGTTTTTTTGTAGACTAGGCTAATGGATGACCCTCTGGAGCCAAGGGAAGAGCACTTAGCTTTCAATAGAGACCTCAGTTTCCTCATCTGTAAAACAAGGAGAGTAAGTGCACTGTCCTGAACACTAAATGAGAGGAAGTAGATGAAGCATTTAATGCAATGCCCGGCACGATGCAGACTGTGCTCCATAAATGTTGCTGTTGTTATGTTACTTCCTACTCAGTCACACCAAGGAGAGTTTATCGTTTGTCCAAACAGTTTCTTTCTCAAGCAGACAAATAACCTCATCTCTAGGACAACAAGGAGCAGAGTTTGATATCCTTCATTAAAGCATAAGATCAAAGGTAACAAATAAAAGACTAGGGATAGGACAGTATGCTTACTTAATATGCATATTATCATCAAGAAAGGATGTTGATCAAAATGTGGGAAAAGGAAAAACAAAATGATAAACATAAAATAACCATGTGATTCAGCAATTATACTCCTAGGTGTGTACCCCAAACAACTGAAAACAGGCACTCAAACAAATCCTCGTACATGCACGTTCACAACACCAAAAGAGAAACAACCCAAATGTCTACCAACAGATGAATAGAGGGGCACCTGGGTGGCTCAGTCAGTTAAGCGACCAACTCCTGATTTTGACTAACGTCATGATCTCCCAGTTTGTGGGTTCGAGCTCTGATTCAGGCTGTGTTGACAGTGTGGAGTCTGTTTGGGATTCGCTCTCTTTCTCTCTCTCTCTCTGCCCCTCTCCCCCACTCTCTCTCTCTAAAGTGAAAATAAATAAATAAATAAATAAATAAATATTGAAAAATAAAATAAAATGGTTAATTGTATGTCATGTGAATTTCACCTTCATAAAAACTTGGGGGGGAGGTAAAGCAAAATTTCTTGAAAGCTCATAGATGGTAAATGGAAAACAATGATATAGTTCCTATTATTAATTGTTTAAGATGTATAAAATGGCATTGATTCTTTTTTTAGTGTGTATTTATTCATTCATTACAATACCAAATGTTGAATGATCACATATTTCAATGGTGGAGATTCCTTATTGAAGGAATACTGTTTTTTTTTTTTTTAAGTTTATTCATTTTGAGAGAGGGAGAGAGAGACCATGTGTGAGTGGGGGCGGGACAGAGAGAGAGAGAGAGAGAGAGAGAGAATCCGAAGCAGGCTCTAGGCTGTCAGCCCCAACGTGGGGCTCAAACCCACAAACCATGAGATCATGACCTGAGCTGAAATCAAGAGTCAGATGCTTTACCAACTGAGCCATCCAGGCGCCCCAGGAATAATGTTTTTAAACCACTGAAGACTTATTCCTGGAAAATGTCAGTCAGGAACATCAGACCTCCTTCCCCATGTGGCACATGCTCTGTGACTGAGTCCCTGTCCCTTGTCCCAGACAGGGTGGAGGGAAGACTCAGTGCCTCTGTCTGGAAATGAGATATTCCTTCCATGGCCAGCTGTGAAAATCTGTGCCATTTGTCCATTGGAAACACAGTAAAAATCATCTTTTCCTCAGAGGGGTCAATAATATCCTTGTGAAAACCTATGAAGAGCACGGTAGTTGGAAATCAGCAAAGTATCCTAAGGCACTCAGCACATCATTGTCTTTTTTCTGAATGAGGGAAGGCTCTGGGCCAAGTATCCCACAGAGCAGGAACTGAGTTTCTAATTCAGAAACCAGGAGAGCACCGGGCAGGTCATGTCTGGACGGTGCGGGGTGCAAACGTATTCCCCGCTCCCAGAGGAGGTTTCATTTTGGGACAGTGTGGGTCACACATGTGATGAGCCTGGAGGTTTTACTCTAGACCACCGCTGTGCTGTACTGGCAATTGCTACTCAGTAGATGGTGGGCCTTGGGCGGGAGGGAAAGTTTCAGGTCAGGAGTAGAAGGCAGAGAGAGAAGGGAGGGTGCAAGCCTCAGTCATTTACAAGAAAGGGGCTCCATGGATGGGGGAAGTCTGCAGGGCTGGCCTTAAGAGCGGTGTGTTCTCTTTCAGCTTTGCTACTTTTTGTCACATCGTGTTGGATAAACAATTGCGATGTGCTCATAAAACAACCTGCCGGGTGTGGGGATGGGGGGGGTGGGGGGGGGGGGGGAGGGGGAGTGTAGCATGACAGTCAAATTGCATGCCTCAAATTCTTAGCACCACTGTTGAACAAATGGCTACTGAGAGCCTAGCATGCACACTAGAAATCTGAAGGAACCGACAAAGGTTGGATGAACGTGTTCCGAATCATCGGGAAGGTTACTTTGTCCTATATGGTTCCTGGGTGATGTTAGGCCACTGGACACGAGTGGCCCGATGGAGCCTCCAGGCTATGGCCAGGGCTTTTACAGCAGAAGAGCTTCTGAGAGCCCACACTTTGTCCCACTGGTGGAGTGGCAGAAGATTCTAAGATTAGAAACCAGGGCCAGAAGGGCAGACTCAGGTCCTCACTCAGGTTGGAGAGGGAAAAACAGGTTCCTGGCTTGCACTGAAGCATTCTCTTCTCTTTCCACGGGGGCCATGGCCGCATGCCACGTAGGCTAAGACGTGTCCGCTGTGCGCCATTCTGTTTCCATAACACAGCGGCTAAGACAACTTTGCGTCCTCCATCGCTTCTTTCACTGACCTTAACCCCAGTTAAGGGGTTAACTTACTTAACCAACTTCCGCACCACCTCTAAACTTGTGTACCTTATCAGGATAACCTGAAGACTAAAAATACTATAATATGCAACTACCCTTCTTGCCGTTATATTTTTTCCCTGTCTTCTGCCACTTTTCTTTTGTGACTCCCTTGGGAAACTAAAGAAGTTGCTGATGCACTTTCCTGAAGCCTATCCAGCTTGAAATCAGGAGTGTATCTGAGGAGAATAAAAGTCAACTGAAAGGCATCCTAACGGGAAGAAACTGTAGATGGTTAAGAGCAAAGGCAAGTTCATAAAGGTTTACAATCACAATCTTCAATTTTGACCAAGAACGACAGCGATGATTAGGATTTCTTTCATCTCTTAGCAACAAACTCCATGGAGCAGCTTGCTTACAATCGTGGGAGCAAGTCTTTTGCCAGGGGCTGGGATTTGGTTTGGACACTGCTGTGGCCCCTTGGGAGTTGCCCCGAGAAAGAAATCTTGTGTTTGCGTGAGGTTCATTTTGGAACCAGGCTACGTTGAGGCCCACTCATGTCCCCAGGCGGTGCTCTGCTCGGATGGCGCAGGCCCATGTGGGGGGAAAAGTCAGAAACCTGAGCTGGTCTGTGGCCCTGGGGACTGCCCTTCAAAGAATTGGCTGTTGATTTTCCTCTTGCCGCATAAAGAGGGAAAAAGTCTATCTGCCTCTGTTTTCTCTCTCCTACAGTGCCCGTGATGAGTCTCATGAGCTTTTGTTACTCACCCCGGAGCCTTTCTCATGGAACGGGAAAGAGTAAATCAATATTGGGTGTTTAGTGCTGACCTGTCCGATGGTCTTGAAACCATCCTCATGACAAGTTTAATGACACACAAAAGGGGTTTCAGTTAATTTTGACACCCAGTGTGGTCTCCCTTTTTTGAGAGGTGTTTGGGAATTTTTGAGAAAACGTTAAGGATTGAAGTTGAGCAAACAGAAGTGTTGGGTATGGTACGGAGATGCCTTAAAAGAGGAGACCCGCCCCCATCTCTGGAAGATCTGCTCCTGGTGGCTGGAGCCTGCTGGAGGCTGCTTGGGGAGGGCTTAGCCTTCCAGCCTCTTCATTCTGCATCTCTGCCAGTGTTTGCGTGCCTGAGTGTGAGGTCCAGAAGGTCCAGGTGACGGAAACCCTAGAGAGTGTCTGCTGTTCCTGAACAGAGAGAGACAGAGCTTGGGTTCTGGTCGCTCCCTTAATCAGCTGTTGAGCTGGGGACACACTTCACCTCCCTGAACATCAGTTCACTCACTTGTGAAGTAAGGGGCGGGGCTGGCTTATTTCAAAGTGTTTTTCCATTTGAAGTTTTTGAGCCTGTGGTTATTTTTTTCTTTTGCTCATCAACAGCCATCCCTTCTCAGAAGTCTGTTTAGTTGAAAGTTTGGGTGTCGGCTTTACTGTATTGGGACTACGTTAGGGTTCCTTAGTCGGGACAGAAGAAAACCACAGATACACCCAAGCCATGAACCAATGCTCAGATTCAGGGTCAGTGCTGGTTTAACCAGCACCTTGGTGAGGATTGGAAAGAAAGCTTCCTTTCTGAGTGGGCCCAGTGCAAGCGGGGCAGGTCCGTGGCCCGGTAAATAAAATACTGGCTGCTTTCAGCCATGAGCTCCCAGGAATCCTTGTGCTGTGCATGACCTGCATAAACATTCACTTCTTTGGGCTCTGGCCACTGTAGGTAAGGAGTAAAAGGAGAAGTAGCCAGAGTAGATGCATGCCATTCATATGACGGAAGGAGGCTTTTATAATTGCTGCCTTAAAATATTTCATACAGTTAAAAAGCTGCAAGTCTGGGCCGAAGATCCTCCCCAGATCTTACACCTACACAGTCCAGGGTAAGTTGGTAGTTTCAAGAGGGAAGATTAGTAATAATAATAAAACAACTTACATTTTTATAGAACCTTGCAATTTATGGAGCACAATAAATGTAACTTTCTTTTTCAATTTGATTCTGATTTCTGATTCAATTTGCCCTGGTGAGTAATAATTATTCCCATTTCAAATATAAGGGAAACGAAGCTGGGAAATTCAAAGACTTGTCCAAGGTCAGCTAATAAGTGGTCAAGACAAGAATTGAATCCATGTCTGTCTACTTCCAAGTTCAAGGTTTTTGTTTTTTTTTTCCTTCCACACTGGGTCACATAATTTCCTGATCTGAGCCATGGCAGTCAGACCTCAAGTACTGTTCAATAAGGGTTTAAAATTTTCTCTGGCAAAGTCATCCTTCTTGTTTTAATGATGGTAGGACTCTCCCACACAGGTGTATTACTAAACTTGGGGTATGAGTTCTGGAGAGGTCTTGGCAGATCTCACAGTTGAACTAAAGTGTTCATTTTTCATATGATGAAGTGATTCCTAGGGATTCACTTGTTTGGTTAAATGCATCTGTGTGCCACTAATGCAGGGTCATCTCCAACATTTTAGAATTTTAGATATCACCTGCAAGGCATCCTGGGAAGGCCTTAGAAGTCTAGAGAGTCACCAGCAAGTCACCATATGGTATAAAAATAGTATCTCCAGGCCAGTGAGTACTGGCCAAATCCAAGATTCTTCAGTGTCAACATGGTTTCACGGATAGCGTTATTACAGGCTCCTTTAGCCACCCTTCAACACTGCTTTTATGCAAGTCAGGGATAGTTAGTTTTTTTTTTTTTATGCTTATTTATTTATTTCAAGAGAGAGTGTCAGTGGGGGAGGGGCAGGGACAGAGGGAGGGGGAGAGAATCTTAAGCAGCCTCCACGCTGTCAGCACAGAGCCTGATGTGGGGCTTGAAGCACCAAGCTGGAAGATCATGACCTGAGCTGAAACCAAGAGTTGGACACTTAATCTCCTGAGCCACCCAGGCACCCTGCTGCCTCCATCTCTCCCTGAGCCCCAGACCTGAATAGCTACTGCCTACCAGAAATCTCCTGGGCATCTCCTGGGCATCTCTTGGGTACATCCGTCCTAAATGTGTGTGAAGTGTTAATTGCCACAATCCATTTCTCAAGTCCACTGCTCCCTTAGTTCCTATGGTTTCCATTCTGGACATCACAGTGCACCCCCCCACCCCCAGCTCCACACCTTATAATCATCCTCTTTTCCGCTCACTCCTCCTCTACCCTGTTCACTTGGTCAGGATGTACTTTGACTCTAACTTTGTAAACATCACTAGCATCCATTCCCTTCCTTTAGTTCCCGCTGCCATGATCTTAGTCGAGGTCCTCCTTATCTCTGCCTCCCATCTCTCCAAGCTAGCTTGCATCTGGCCTTTAGTTCTCTTTCCAAACACAAATCTGACCACACCCTTTCTCTGCTTAAATACCAAAACCACGACTTCCTTAGTAGAGTAGTGTAAGTCCCATTACTCACAGTTCCCCCTACATGCCCTTGACTTTGAATATACTCTTCCCTCTGCCTGAAATACCCTTTCCCTAATCACTCCTAATCATTTCCAACACCTTGCTCATCCATCACTTCTGCAGTGTTGACTTCCAGATAATTCCTAGGGGAGTTTATCACTCTCTCCTTTGGGTTATTTCAGTGTTCTGTAGCTACTGTTACTATAATGTGTATTATTCTGAACCATATTTGTTTCTGTGTCTCGTGGCATTTACTAGATTGTGGGTCCTCAAAAGCAGAAACTATCTCATTATCTTTGGATTCCAAGGTCCTGGAACACTGCCTATCACACAGTAGGTACAGAAACTGCTGCAGGAATGGGTGGGGAGGGGAATGGATGTTCATCCTTCTTTGGTGAGGTCAGTAACTTAGCTTGCTGGGTGCCCATTATTCCCTTGAGTTAAGTATTCAGAGAAACAGGCAGAAATCATTCTGACTTTATTCTATAGGCTAGATATTGACAAAGCATGGAGGCTGGAGAAACATCTGTTCTGTCATGCATTCCTCTCCTCTATTGTATCTTGGGTGGGAATGGGGAGCCAGAATTTCAGAAGAAATGAAGGACTTGATCAGATTTTCCTGCACAGCTGGCCAGCACTGGGCAAAGGGAAGGCACATCAAACTAGGAGGTCGATGGTAAGATCCTTGCTGAACTCTTTGGGTGGAAGTTGACAAACCGTTTGTAAAAGGGTTAGGAACGAGACGCATCAGTGGTACTTTTCAGACCTGTTCCTTAGAACTCAAGGCTCTCCCCATTACCAACCGGACTTCAGAATGAGGGCTCCTTCAAATTAGCTTCAGATTCTTCCAAACTTTAGCTGAGTGAATGAACTGCACCAGCTTTGAAGGAAGGTGCTGCTGACATGCTCAAGTGCATTTACCGGCACCACCTCCTGTCCCCCCTTCCCCTTCCTTATTGAACAGAATCCGAGAAGCAGTCCTGCAAGGTAGCTAGAATGCGGGCCGCCAGCATTCTTTGTGAAATTAGGGCAATTCTTGCCTGCTTCGGTTTCCCTTTCGGTTAGGCAGGACTGCTGTTCCCACCAGCAAAACATCTATAGTTTATTTAACTCAATCACTACACAATGTATTCCTGCGAAGCTCTTGGAAATACTAGGGAAACAGGTCTTTTTGTGTCCTTTACCTTCATGGGTGGTCTGGGGGGGATGGGGTGCTGGGAGTAGGACCATTTAGAGACTCAAAGAAATTAGGAAGCAATCTGTGTCACAGTAAATCCCCTGGAGGCTTGGAGACTAGCAGCCAGGTTCCCACTCCACACCTGGCTCCACGCCATATTTTCGTTTTGGCCAGTTTCTTAGCCCCGTTGAAAATTTGGCTTCACTTAGCATAATTTAGAAACATCTAAGCGTGAGTGCGTTTTAGTGGGTTTCAGGCCTTGACTTTTTTTTCAAGTAGCAAATAGAATGTCCCCGGTCCCAAAGCTCCTACCGGCAGCTTTGTCAACTGGAGTAAGAGAACTCCACCCCAACCGCCACCCCCAACCCATGTGGACTCAGCCCAGAAGCAGATGTCAAGCTGCTGAGAATCCTCCCAAGAAGGGAAACAAACTAGAACCGAAGTTGTGAAGGGCCAAGAGGCTATTTAGAAACGATCCTGGAATCTCCCTGATCTCTGGGGCTGGTCTCCTCCTTGCAAAGAACGAAAGTGAGCGGGAAGTTCCCTTCCAAACAGAGGGCAACTTAAAACACACACACACACACACACACACACACACACACACACACACAGTCTGACACACACACACACACAGTCTGACACACACACACACACACAGTCTGACACACATACACAGTCTGGAGACTTACCTCGCAGTCCACCGGAGGGCTTCCTACAGGCGCGGTGGCGCAGGGGTCTGGCGCGGCCCGTCTGACAGCAGGGGTCCCGGCGGAGGTCAAGGTCCCTGTGCGGAAGCCCGCCCCCCTGCGGAGCCAGGTGCGGCGCTGAGGGGTAGGTGGGGGCCGGGCGCCGCGCGTACCTGCCCTCACCGCGAGGAAAGCCCCCTGTGCGTTCTTTGCCCTCCCGAGTCTGGAGCCTCACATTTCTGAGGTTTCGCTCCAACTCCGTCCTGCCCCTGATGTCAGAGACACAACTTCCTGAATCAGACGCGCCCTCTCTCCCGCCGCCTGGGCTCGGCCCCAGCTCCCCGCCCGGGGCCCACAGACCGCTGGTGCCCTTGGACTCGGCGCCCCCGCCCCGACGCGCCCTCCCCCCGCGGCCCCCGCCCCGCCACTACGTGTGGGTGCCCCACCGGTTCCGGAACACGCCTCCTACGGGACGCGCCGCTCTCCTCCAGAGCCGGTCCCCAGTCCATTTCTCAGACGCACCAGGTTCCCGGGGACTTGAGAGGATTCAGGGATTCAGTGGGGGTGGGGAACTTGGGCTGCTGTGAAGACAGCCCAGTGTTGCCTAAGGGAGCGGCCTTCTTGGAAGGGGGGGTGGAAGGCATCTGGGAGGGAGGCCCTGGGACAGACTGGGTGAAGGCTCCCATGCCTTATCTGGACAAACAAAGCAACCGGCTGCCCTAATCAATCGCTGCGTGCTTTGTGGGAGAGGGTGTACGCAGTCTTTGGGCCGCTCGATGAAGACGTTGAGGAAGACTGCACCATCACGAGTTGTCAGAGCAGAGATGGAGGGGGAAACTGCCTGCAGAAAATTCTCAGAGATTCCTCCCTCTCATCCTCAGTTGCCCTCCATCCAGTTTTAACTCTGACGTCCATGGGTCCGGTTTCGAGTACCTGGAACGCTAGAAAATGAAAGGGCCTATGCCAATGTTGGGTGAGGGACTCGAGACTCGAAGCTTCTGGTGACCCGTGGCAGGGAGCTTGTTCAGTGTCTCCAAGGTTACTGGGGGGCAGGCAGGGGACAGGGGTAATGCCAGGACCTGGCCCTGGAGGGGCCCTCTCTGAGTCATCTGGGTGAGTTTTTCCATGACATGTGCCTCAGGTGCTGCCCTCTTGACTGTATTTGCAGGTGCTCAGGGACCAGGTGCCAGGTGCTGAGCCGGGTTTTGCCCTCTACCTACTGTGCTTGAGGGCTGGTATTCATGTGGGCATTAAAATGACTGTTTTGCAGTTAACTATCTCCACTGAGGAACAAGAGATCCATTTGTGTGAGTACAGAGAAACCAAATGGCTCTCAGTTGAAAGGCCAAAGAGAAAACCCTGCCCTTTAGTCAGAAATGCCAAGAATGATTAAGGAAAGAGGGGGGAAATGTTTTCTTCCAATGGAAGGAGATTAGATGAGACTCTTTTCCCAGAAATCCAGGTGGAGTGAACTCAGTGTAGATCGGAACAGGAAGGGAGAAGACAGGTTCCAGAAGCAAGTGGGCTTAACAAGCAATTGGGTAGCATCAGCAGAAATGGGAAGATTGGGCTTGCAAGGTTGCTTGCAAGTGTCCAGACTCAGGGGCTTCCCTCAGTTGATGTGTTCCCCATGCTGTCAGAAGCTCCATCTGGAATCATACTTTGAGCCTGCAGATGTCTAAGTATGTAGAATTGATCCCTCCAACACTCCTGGAGCTTACAGCCAGGGTATAGAGTCCGAGGGTATTGAGGAAGACAGGAAGGGGTTGGGGGGTGGGGCTGGTAGTGAGGCCTTGAATGCTGGCCAAAGGATTGGAGAATGGATATTTCCTTCCACCTGCAGGAAGGACACAGACACTGTGCCGGGAGGTTTGCACATATCATGGAATCTTTCACAACGCATTTAGGAGATGTAGTATTCTCCTCGTTTTATGGGGAAACAGGTTCAGAGAAGTTAAGTAACTTCCTCTGCATCACATAACTAATAGATACTGGAGCCCAGATTTGAGTTCCAGTGTTTCCAAACTCCCAGTCTGTCCTCTTACTCTATCATCCAGTAAAGGAGGAACTCGCCTTCTGGGAAGGAAATTCATGCTTGCACAAAGGTAATGTTCAGGCCAGGAATGAGGCCTTTGGAGGGAAGGCTACACAAAAAGCTTTTCTGGATATCTAGAGCAATGTTACAGATTGGCTGTGGCCTGAGTGACGATTATTTAGGGTTGCCTTTAAGAAAAAACAGGAAGAAACTAAACAAGAAAAATGGAGGCAACTGACTTGAGCTGAGGGCTTCACAGACATGGTTGCCAATGGGAGAAAGAAAATCAGGGGCCTGTCCATTATGTGGTATCTCTGTGATATTTCAGTTAAACAAGGAAAGCCAACAGCTTCTGTGGCAGAGAAACCAGTGACTCATAGGTGAGCAAGATGGCGGACTGACTCACATTTGGTTGCCAAGGCTGCCCGGTCTGTTGAGGGACTGACTCTACTTGGAAGATGCAATCATGGCAGAAGAAAAGGAGTGGGCATCTGGCCAAATGTTCTCAGTCTGGGTGGATGATGTATCCCTTACTAAAAAGCAGGTTAGAGCACCCACATTCTATTTTATTCTCTTGGCAGTTAAATCCTAATTCTAATGAACTCATAAACGGCCCCAGGCAGCCACAGTGCTGTTTCCTCTTGCTTAATCCTCATTATTTCTTACATTTTCCATAAAGATTTTTGAAGGTGGTCAAGGGGTTAGTGGGCTCTAAATGGAGTGAAACAGAACATTAACATCTAATTAAAAAAAAAAAAAAGAAGCCAAAATAAGCAGATTATGTGAAGTGAGACTGAAAATTTGAGTGATCGCCCCCTACTAAGTTTAGCACATCAGTATGTTGGGGACAAAAGACTTCCCTGTCTGTGCTGTGAAAATCACTGGGGCATTTAGTATATAGCCATAGCCTGCTGTGAACATGAGGACTGACTACACTTGCTTTTCTTTCTTGGCAATGCTGTTTTAGACAGGTTGACTTGCACTATTGGCCAGCATCAATCCACTTTGAGCTGCCTGCGGACACTTTCCCATCGGTTTGCAAATGCCCTGAGTCTAGAAGACGTGTCGAATATAATACGTTTGTATATTTGGGCTACCCCCAATGGGCATGTTCTTCAGGTATGGAAAATATTAAATTAAGAATCTTATCTTGCTCTCCCCTCCAACTGTGGTGTATTCTTGCCTGTGACACTTGGCCGAGGATCTAGAATCACAAACGGGGCTATAGAAAGTTACTGAATGCCGGCCTGGATGCTCTGAGGGACTGACTAGAAAATCAGAAGGTCTGTTGACAAGGCACAGGCTGTCAGGAGGGAATGATCTGCCTATAAATGGCGTGGGTAAGATGAGCGCAGACTTGTTCATCAGATCCTGAAATGTAATAGCATCTTGGAATCACGAGAGAGGCAAGTTCAAGACAAGTCAGTGGAAATACTACACCACGCAGCAGGTAATGAATTTATGGACTGGATTATCTCCCAGAGGGGGCACAAGCTGGCAACATAGATGGATTCCAAAAAGGCTTGGACAGACGTGTGAATGGCAGAGCTGTAAAGGAGAACTTGAGGAAGCTAAGATCTGCTCCATGTGGTTGGGATTTCAGGGTGGCCCTTACACTGTGCATATGCGGGGTCTTTGTGGACAACTGTCTTGGCCTTGATAGAGCTTGGACTTGAGCCAGTTGGCAATGCAAATGTTACCTGCCCAATTGTACGGTCTCTGTGGCCTTTACCTCACGAAGGCAGCAAAACCTTGTTCTTTCAACCTCAGCCAAGTATTTTCTGCAGATACTGTCTATTATTTTTAGTCTCGTGCGTGTTCAGCTTAATTATAGCCATTCTAAGAAAGTATTTCCTCTGCTCCCCTTACAGCCCTTTTAAAAGGCACTGCTTTTTCATTTTGGCTTGGGACTTCTAAACAGATTTAGAGAGCCTGTTTTCATACCAGTTATTATATTTACCTCTTGTGATTAGATTTCTGTTCAGACTTTCCCTTCTAAACTGTTGAATTCTGACATAAGTTAGTCTAATTATGAAAGCTCCTCTAAAAAGAGCAGTGACAATATACTTTTCTCGGGAACTCTTTTCAATGCAACACCCAAAATGTCTTCAGTGCTGCATCCGGGTTGCCAGGAAAAATGTTACTTTTACGGCTGTAGCTGCAAATCTTGGCACTGGGGAAAGTTTAGGAAATTCTTGGATGTCTCCCTTGATAATCCACATGTCTCCCCTTGCATACGTGTCCCAACACTGCATGCGCTTTTGTGCTTTCTTCAGTGCTCCTGTAGATTCTAGAGCTACAGCACCTTGCCCAACCCCTTCCATTACTAGGGCTGATGTGGCTGGGGACAGGTGCTGGCTTGGAAAGCACTTTGTTTATACCTCTGGGGCATGAAGGGGTTCTGTTTTCGTTTTCTGTTTCTGGTGCACAGCCCCTCAGAATGTGTCTTGAAAGCTATTTTTATAGCACTGTCTCTGGCTGTTGCAAACTGGCCAGCACTACCGTTCAGTGCTCTTTCTGGGGATTCAGCATTGGCTTTGTTCAAATGTAAGCAGCAGGCCTCTGGATTCCATTTTCCTGGTAGGGGTCTCAGGGCCAGAGCAGAGCCCCACAGAGTTCTCATTCTGCCTCTCTTTGTGGTTCCCCTTGTCCTCCGCTCTTCTCTTGGGGACAGGTTTACGTATCGATTTACTGAGTGAGCCCATTATGTGGGTTTCATATAGATTTACATGCACTAGATAAAACATTTCTTGTCATTGTGTCAGCAAGACGTCTGGGAAACCCCAGCCTGCCCTACCCAGCACATTCATTCTGGCAGAAGTTTTTGTGAAGGCTGAAATTGTTTATTCCTCTTGCCTGGAGGGCCCATAAAGTAACTGTGCCTTTGAAGTTTGCTTCCTTAAGTAGCTCAGTGACTCAGAATGTCAACTTTGCCACCAACAAACTTCCTCTCCCTAGGCTGACTTTTCCATAACAGGTAAAAGGAAGGGCTGGCAGAAATATATAATAATAAGATAGTCTTCATTTACCAAGTTGCAGAAATACACTCATCCTTTCTATTTTAACTACCATTGACTTACTGCTTTCTTTGTGCTAAGTAGGATATGCACATTGCCTTCAAATTTTGCACAGCACTATGAGATACTATAATACCAATCTAATAGATGACATCCAAATTTGGGATTTGGAAAGTTAAACAATTTTTTCAAAGATCAGGTAGATGGTAAGTAGAGATTCCAGTAAACAGAAACACATTTATTGAGTACATACATGTTCCCAATACCTTGAGAAACATGAGATATACAAAAATGGATCAGTCCCTAGTGTGGTGGAGCTTAACCTAGAGTCAGACCTCAGCCCAGAACTTTCTGGATTCAGAGCTCCACTGCCCCCCACTTTAATCAACTGGACAGGTTGGGGAAACAGCTTCTGCATCTGTGGGACAAAAACAAATGAACTGATTCTGGGATGATAGCAACAATAATAATACCTTGTTCTTATATGCACTTTTCAGTTTATAAAGACATTTCACATGTATTATTTAATTTCAACCAATTACTATTAGGAGGGCAGGGTGGATGGGAAGCTAAGGCTTGAAGAAGCCAACTGTGGTTGCCCACCATAGTGCATAATTGGACAAGAACCAAGGTGTTCTGGCTCCTTGGTCAGTGGTGTCTACGTTGTTGTATGTGGGATGAGTGATACATTCCAGGAACATTTCTTGGTGGAGTATAACCTACTGGTCATCTGAAAGTATCTAGAAGCAAAGCCTAACATGATGAACTCAAGCAGAATCTGGATATCTGCCTTGGAGGGAATTCCTGCCCTTGAAAAAGCATGGGCTACGGAGTGCTTCTCAAACTTTTCCACCAGGGTGTCCCTAAAGGGTAGGAAATTGTTGCTTTAGGAGGACATTAGTTAATATCTTGTGGCTTCATATACACTTGACACACTTTTCCTATACCTCCAGGGATGTGCTCCCACCACCCCACAGTTTGAGAAGGACAGGAAGAGGTGACTTATTAAGCTGTGCTCTAACCAACTGAGCTAATAAACACAACTTAGTAGCATTTCAGCCATCCATCCAGCCATGGGCAATTGTTTATGGAGAATGTATTGTGCTAGGTAGGCACTATGAAATGGTCCTTAAGGAATTTACAATCTACTATAAAACTGACCCATGAAATGATTAGCAGATCTTAGAAAATTGCTTATAATGAAGTGCTAAGTTTTAACATTTGGATTTAAGGGAAGTAAGGGCTGGAGCATTCATGGAAACCTTTGTGTGATAGGGATGGGTTGGCCAGAATTTAGGAGATGCAGAAGAATCTGAAGACAGCAAAAGAGACTGAAACGTTTCTCGGTTGAACCCAACATGGACAAAGGTTTAGAGAAGGAATAAATGGTAGGACTTTTCTGTAAATAACATTATTTATTTGATGATACTTTCTCAACCTCTCTTTCTCTCTAATGCAGAAGTGTAGGGAAAGACTGAAAGTGTGAAGGAGAAAAACAAAATATCATCTGTAAACCTGGTGACCAAAGATAACCAATGTTACATTTCGATATGGGTTCTTCTAGTCTTTTAGCAGAAGATCAGAATTTGTATGTTGGTAGTTGGGGTTAGTGCAGATTTGGAACAATGGACAAATCACTCACAAGTTAAGCTGGTGGCCTTTTGTAGGATTTATTGCAGCGTAGAGAGACTGAGAGAAGGGAATCAGAAACTCCAGCCTGGTAGGAGGCCATTATATACTTTAGCTTCTGCCTTAGTAGCTAACTAACTAGCTAACTAGTTGCCTTGATCAGTGCACAGCTCTCTATCACTGGAACAAAATTCAAGTAGAGGCTGGGTGACCACCTGGCAGAAGTGCTGAGAAGGGGTTTCTATCTCTGGAGATGTAGTCCATATGATCTCTTCCAACCCCAAGTTCTAGGGCTCAAGTTTTTTTTTGTTTTTGTTTTTAAATTTTTTTAATCTTTATTTATTTTGAGAGAGAGACAGAATGTGAGTAGGGGAGGAGCCGAGAAAGAGAGAGACACAGAATCTGAAGCAGGCTCCAGGCCCTGAGCTGTCAGCATAGAACCCGATGTGGGGCTTGACCTCACTAACCATGAGATCATGACCTGAGCCGAAGTCGGACGCTTAACCGACTGAGCCACCCAGGCGCCCTTACACTGTTAACTGTGGAAATCCATGTTCAAATAGACTGTGATACTCTTTCTTATGATTGGACAATTGCTTTGCTCAGTAATGTTGTTGGGTAACAAGGTAAATATTATTGGGAGGTAGAAATCAACTATCTTTGTGGTTCTTGTATATTTTAGCCTTGCTATATGTCTTGCCATATTATTTGAGAGCTACCTTTAGATGAGTGGCCTTTGAAGAGAGCTCCTTACCCCTACCCAATCTCTATTTGCCTGAGTCCCAGCTCAGCCACTGTCTCCTCTGAAAACATCTTGACTCTCCAAGACTGAGGAAGAAGTGGGTCTTTTGTATTCTTTTTTTTTTTTTAATTTTTTTTTTTTAACATTTATTTATTTTTGAGACAGAGAGAGACACAGCATGAACGGGGGAGGGGCAGAGAGAGAGGGAGACACAGAATCGGAAGCAGGCTCCAGGCTCTGAGCCATCAGCCCAGAGCCCGACGCGGGGCTCGAACTCATGGACCGCGAGATCGTGACCTGAGCTGAAGTCAGACGCTCAACCGACTGAGCCACCCAGGCGCCCCAAAGGGTCTTTTGTATTCTTGAGGGACTCTGTGCTGACCCACGTAGAGCCTGCCCACAGTAATGAAATTACCTGTTTATTTGTTCCCCATTGCCAGTGAAGGAAGCTCCTCAGATGTAAGGCCACATCTGGGAGGCTGCGGAGGGGCTCCCCAGTCATGGAAGAGCATGGCACCCTTCCTTGCGAATTTCCCTCTTTGTGAGCGCCTGAAGTGTTGGCTTCTTTCCTTCCTCAGGACTGCAATTCTATCTCCTCACAAAGGGCTGAACATATAGCTGGGACTGTGCATGAAAAGGGACACAAGAGGGGAAAAAGAACATAAATAAAGGCGACATGGGGTCAAGGTATGGCCTGGCTAAAGAGATTAGCACAGGCAAAGAGACTTTCTTCTGAAATCAGATCAAGTGTACCCTTTTCCTAAAGCCTCTGTGACATTTATTCTAAGAAAAGGACCTTTCTACTCCTCCTCTGTGGCAGCCTTGAAACTAACTTCCTTCTTACAACATCCATTCCTGTTCCAGGGAAACAGAAAGGAGGAACTACAGCTACTATCATTCTCCACCTTCCCCATTAGGCTTGTCCTTTGTCAAGTTCCCCATGCTGCCAGCTGTCAGAGAGAACTGGGCAGGAGAAAACACTGCAGGCTCATCGAGAATTCTGGGCACAGTGGTTAAGCCTGGACCGTGCTGGAGCGGTGCTCCTATGAGATTTACACAGGTTCCAATGAGAACCTGAGTTAAGACGAAAAGGTCTCTACTTAGAATTGAGCTTACACTCCTCTGATGGAGTCACTAGGCAACAGTTTTCTGTGGCTCTAAAAACCCATGTGGGTAAAGGATTATTTATTTCTATATATGGCCAGAAAAGAGCCCAATCACAGGCTGGCTTCCTGGTTGACCCTCTTCAGTTTTTCCAGACCTGCAGACTCCAGAGACTTCCAGGCTGGACATTGGTTTCTGTGTCCTGTGTGTAATTGGGCTCAGCAATGGAAAATTTGGCTCCCAGTGCGACTGCCCCCAGTTGTCCCCATCCCCCACCCCTCCACCCTTGCCTCTTCTCCCTCAGAATGCTGCAGCTAAAATGCAAATAATGAAGCTCTCACAGCTGCAGCCCTGCTAAAAATAGAAAGTTTGTTTATTTTTATGTTCGTGAAGCCCTTTTCCTGCTGTTGCTGTTGTTATGAGCATAACTCCCAGGCAGGAATGGGAAGGACTCTGTGTGCTGGTCACCAGCCAAATGAATTCTGTCCTGCGTTGGGGGCTCAAATTAAAGCCTATTCGGGGGCCAGAGGATTCGGAATCTGTCTTCTGTTTTGAGCTTCTCTCTTAGCTGACACCTGCTCTCCAGTATTTGGAGTGTGGGTATCTCGGTTTTTAGATGATCTGCATGAATGTACTTCCCTTTCAGAGACAGCCTCCCCTTTTGTTATGATCTACTCATGGGAGTGGTGTGGGCAGAGGAGAGGACACTGAGCTAAGAGGCAAGAGACCTGGGTGACCTTGGGCAAGTCACAACCTCTCTGACCCTCAGTTTTCTCATCTATAAAGTGGGGGTAACAGAAAAGTTCAAGATACCTGCAAATGATTTGTTTTCTACTTTTGTTAAACAAACCCAGGCTTCTCAAGGGTGTCCAAGAGGTAGATATTCCCTTTGCCCCAAAGGGCTTTTGAGTGCCCCCTCTCAAAAGGAGTGAAGGGGGAACGAGAGAGCAGTACGTGCAGAGGTATGTTTGGATATTTCTTTTGAGATCTGAACAAAACAAACTCCTGCTGAAATACAGGTGATCTAGGCTAGAATAGAGAATCCTGGGTTAGGATTTCGCAGATGGAGGAAAGGGCTCTTCAACATTCTGTTAGCCTGCTGTGGGTTTTGGAGTAATGACTACCCTGCTGTGCTCTTATCTCCCTTCTGGTGGTGTGGAGCCGTTACTGATAGTCATCTCCCAGTGGGAAGGGATCTCTACTTGCTCAACCAGGATCACTTGGTTTATACCACACACGTGGAGCTTGTCACATGGTTTGTAGACAGTGTCCTGGGGTGTCATCATTGACACTTTCTCCTCAAAGATCCTAACAGCTGAGGGCACGGCTGTGCTGGGTGCATTTTTGACTCATCTGGAGCCACTGTGACTACTGTTATTTGCTTGTGTTTTTTTGGTGGGGAATCCTGGCATACTCAGGGCTGGTCTGAGGGCCTGCGTCACACTGGGCCCTATATTCTACAGGCTTCTCTGTTGTAAGCTTCTCTGTTGAAATAATAACTTTGGCTGAATGAAGTGAAAAAAGAATTTATTTAAATAAAATTTTAATTAAGTTTTAAAGTTAAGTTAAAATTAAATTAAATTTTATTTAAAATTTAGGGGCTCTGCCTGGGGCACCTGGGTGGCTCTGTCAGTTAGTTAAGTGCCTGACTTCGCTCAGGTCATGATCTCACGGTTCGTGGGTTCGAGGCCTGTGTTGGGCTCTGTGCTGACAGCTTAGCTGGCTTCAGATTCTGTGTGTCTCTCTCTCTCTCTCTGCCCCTCACTCTCTCACGCTCTGTATCTTTCTCTCTCAAAAATAAATAAACATTAAAAAAATTAAAAAAAAATAAAATTTAGGGGCTCTGTGAATTGGATGAGTCACGTTTTTGGGTTAATCTTTCACTGAATTCAGCATTTCCTTAAGTTTTGAACCAGGTATATGTGAATTTATTACTGTTAGAAATCATAGATGTATATATCCAAAAAAACTTTTTTTAACATTCTATTTTATTTTTTGAGAGACAGAGTACAAGCAGGGGAGGGGTAGAGAGAGGGGGAGACGCAGAATCCGAGGCAGGCTCTAGGCTCTGAGCTGTAAGCACAGAGCTCGACGAAGGGCTCAAATCCATAAATGCAAGGTTATGACCTGAGCCGAAGTTGGATGCTCAACTGACTGAGCCACCCAGGTACCTCCCCCTTGCCCCCAAAATCATAGATATTTTTAAGTCAGTTTCAGTTATTACAGACATTTCAAAGTGTTGTTTATGCTCATTACTACTTCTGGGTAAGGGTGGTTTATTAGACCCTACCACTAGATTTATTTAATGTACTAATAAAAAAAGCACACATATTATGCTATCATATATTTGCTTTAAAAAAATTTCTAACTATTTTTCAGTATTCTTGGTCATTATATTTTGTGCATTTAGAAACATTCTTCATGTGCTTCATAGGCTTTGCCAGCCCACCAAAGGGCAGTGTGGCACACAAAAGGTTAAGAAGTCCCTGACCTAAAGCTTGTTCACTAGCTCACAGCAGGATTGGCTTTACTTGCAGGGCCCTACACGAAACGAAAATATGAGGCCTTTTAGTCAAAATTTTGAGAATTGGAAGATGGACAGCAGAGCATTAAACCAAGCACAGTCCATGCTGAGCCTGGGCCCCTGTGCGACTACACAGGTTGCTGACCTGTGAACTGGGCCCTGGTCCTAGAATTTCCAGGAAGGTCAATGGGTTAGACTCAGGGGCTGTTCAGCCAGGGGAACTATCCAAATTGTGCTGGAGAACTGGTCTGCTCCTGCTGAGCACAGATAGTTGTCCCCATGCCACACCAACAGTAAATGCTGGAAATTGTTCATGGGTCTGTCGTAAACTGGATGGAGCTGTCTGCATTGCCAGAAGGGATTCTGTGTGAGTTCTGCTTTTTCATATGATTTGTTTCCAATTTAAGTCTGGACTGGATGTATATTACTGGTGGAGCCTAGTTCATGGTCATCCCTCCGGTTGCTGGGAGGTTAGTAAGCAAATATCTATCATTGCTCACCTCCATAGACCAGCTCTGGCTCACAGGGAGAAGGACTCCCCCAAAATAGAAGGGATTCAGATGCTAAGTGGCCAAAAAGCATGAGAATGTCCTTGAGAATGCCCACATTATCAAGGGTAACCTGACTGCTGGGTACTAAAGGAAGATCATGGGCTGGTAAGAACATGTGGCCACTTCTAGGTATATGAGGCTATCTGGGAGAGAATACATACTGAAACATTTTAAATTTCTGAGACATTCAAATGGTTGCTAGGTTAATAAGGCAGAGTATTTGGAATAGAGATTATTTAAGAAATGTACAACCTATGGGGGTAGAACATAAAAGCTTGGGACTGTCACCAATCTTCTCTATCTGCAAGACCAGACCAGACAAGACTGCCTTCCTGCAATGCCAGGAAGAATGGAGGGGCTCTACACTGTCACACAAAGCAAGGTCTAGTTAATTTAAGAGTTTCTTGGAGATAAGAGACAGCCAACATGGATATACTTAAAGTTGAGTCAAGACAAGGGGAGTGAGGGTTGCTCTAGAAATGAGCCTCTCTGTGATGTAGCATGATAACATTCTGTGGGGCAGGGGCTGGGCTCCCAAGCCTCAGCTTGTGGATCCTTGTTTCCCTTCTCACTCTTACCAAAAGCAACTCACTAAGTAAGCGATAGGATGTTCTGTTTCCCTATCCCCACTGAGTGATGGGTGGGTTGTTCTTTAGAAAGTAGTGCAAGGACAGAGCTACTCCCAGAGGGCCCGACAGGAGCCTAGCAGAGGACAAGCTGCTCTCTAGAAGGGTGATGGAGGGAGAGAGTATAGCTTGATGTCCAGGTGCTAAGCCATCCGGCAGGTCCTCCAGAGGCCAGCGACGTAGGGAGCCCTACTTGCCAACATGGAGGAGCCCTCCTTCCACCCAGAGGGACCACCTGTAACAATTTCCCTGAGGGATGACAGGCACTGCCTGTGGGGATGTCCTGAGAAGGAGTAAAGGGAAATAAATGCCCCCTCCCCAACTCCTGACCCACGTCAAGCGCTCTACATCCATTTTGTCCTTTTTTCCCAACATGTTACCTAGAGGGGAAAGGAGTTAGTCAACCATCTTTGCTTGATTTCTAGTAAAAAGCTGGAGATTTTTGTCTTTTAAATATACTTTTTACTGGGGAGAGAGAATAATAATCTCTAATCTTCCCACTCATCAAACAAAAGCTCCTCAGCAAAGAAATCTTGACTTACCATTATTATTGTTATTATTATTTTGCTACTTCAAAAATAAAGTTTTGAATAAACTCTGGAATAATTTTAGATTTACAGAAACGTTGAAAAGATAAATACCTTTCACTCAGTTTTCTCCTAATGTTAATATCTGTTGTAATTATGGTGCATTTGTCAAAACTAAGAAATTAGCATTGATATTACACTATTAACTGATCTAAGGAAACTTTGGGCCGTTTTTTAAAATTAAAAAAAAAATTATTTATTGTTCAGAGAGAGAGAGAGAGAGAGAGAGAGAGAGAACGAGTACGGGAGGGGGAGAGAAAGACACAGAATCAGAAACAGGCTCCAGGCTCCAAGCTGTCAGCACAGAGCCCGACGTTGGGCATGAATTCATAGTCTGCAAGATCATGACCTGAGCCGAAGTTGGATGCTTAACTGACTGAGCCACCCAGACATACCTGATCTAAAGAATCTTTAGATTTTACCAGTTTATTCTCCGATGTCCATTTTTGTTTGTTTGCTTTAGGATCCAATTTAGGATACCATGTTGTTTTGGGGAAACTTGAATTTGAAGAGGAATTTTAGAGTGCCCATGGAGGGTTTGACCCAGGATAGAAATGGTTTTATTTGTATTTTCCCTCATTTTTCTTACCCATGTGCTATGAACGTTAAGTGTTATCTTTGTAAGTTTTTAAAAAGTTTTTTTAAAAACTGATTATTTATTTTTGAGAGAGAGAGAGAATGTGAGCGGGGGAGGTGCAGAGAGAGAGAGGAAGATACAGAATTGGAAGCAGGCTCCAGGCTCCGAGCTGTCAGCACAGAGGCCGACGTGGGGCTCGAACTCACGAACTGTGAGATCATGACCTGAGCCGAGGTCGGACACTTAATCGACTGAGCCACCCAGGCGCCCTGAACGTTAAGTGTTCTTTAAAGTTTTGTGACTTCAGTGAACCCATAGGTGCTTCCCTGGGATGTTAATGCCAGACAAGCTGAAGCAGTGTGAGGATTTTGGAATGAAGACGCTGTTAGGATGTAAAATATTGTGGTCTTTGGAAATTTGGCATATTCAAGCCTGTTTCTTTCCCCAGGTTCTAAGTACTGAAACACGGTTGCTTTCCACATGGACTTCTACCTCATATTGTCCAGTCCCCTGACGTTGTACAAGTTTGGGCTCAGAGACTTGCTTTGTGCTGAGGGGAAAAGAGACTGAGACTGAACGTAGGTGGGGTATTGTGGGAACTGAATTGTGCAACTGGCTTCCCCGGGTTAGGCTATCCATTGTTCATAGCACCAGGCTTGTGCTGGCGGCCATTTCAAGTCATGGAGCGTTTTATGATATTTGGGCTTCTGCTTATTGATTAGGCATCCTTGCTAATGTAGTGTTTTCTTCTGAAATGGAACTAAAAATGACATTATAGTTAGGTATTCTTCAGTCTATGACAGATCCCTGTTTGTAGTCTACTGGTCTGGGCTCGTGGTGCTTTTGGAAATCTGTAAAGTTTCAGGAGGGGGCGGAGTCCCTGACATGGTTACATGGAACTGAAATCCCACAGAATATTGTGGGTATTAGAGCTATTTATGAGGTTTCATGGGATAGATTTGGCATAATCGTAAGTGCTCAACTGATAATTTAGCCCCCCATTCCCAATTCTTATCCACCATAATATAGAAAAAAATTTTTAAGTTTATTTATTTATTTTGAGAGAGAGAGAGAAACAGAGCACATGAGAGAGGAAGGGGCAGAAAGAGAGACTCCCAAGGAGGCTCCGTGCTGTCACTAGAGAGCCTGATGTGGCGCTTGAACTTACGAACTGTGAGATCATGACCTGAGCTGAAGTCAAGAGCTCGATGCTTAACCAACTGAGCCACCCAGGCACCCCTATCCACCATAATATAAAAATGTGGGTATATTACACAACCATAACTATAACTCCATCTATCTGCCCTTATAGCCCACCTAACTCTTAGAGCTTATTTTTCAAATAGTGATAATTGCTAATATTTGTTGAGCATTTACTATATTGGGAAGTCTGCTGTACCTTTTACATGTTTTCATTTTGTGTAATAATCCACAACTCTATGCAGTAAGTGCCATTATTTTGTCCATGTTTTGGATGAGGAAAATTAATTTAAGAAACTTAATTTCATCCAAAGTCACATGGCTAAGAAGTAGTGAAGCCAGGGCTTGACTCAGAGCTGTCTAAGTCTGAATCCAGTATTTTCTTAGCCACCTTGCTGCACTGAGCCAGGAGATATGGATAGTTGGTAAATAAATACACATATGCTTTCCCAGCCAATGACTCCATACTCCCCCCTTTAAGCAAAGATTACTCAGGTTCCAGAAATCATTAATCCACATCATTTATTGAATTTTTCCTGCATGCAGAGCTCTATGCTTGGTGCCAAAAGGAATGGAGAGATAAAAGAAAATTAACAAAGTACTGGGGTGGAGAAAGCCCAGGAGAATGGAATTCTCAACCCAGTGCTATCACTGATTCGTTTGGTCACATCATTCAACCTCTTTGGGCATCAGATAATTTCTCTGGAAAGTGAACAGGTGGGATTAGATAAACTCAAAGATCCCCACCTGTTCTTTGATTTTGTCCCTCCATCTTTGTGCCAGACATGGCATAGGATAATGCCAGATGTCATCCCAGCTCTCGAGAATCATGGAACAAAACCTTCAAACACATGACATGATTGGAGAACAGCAGGGTGGTGAATTGTCTACATAGGCTGTAAGCAATTGCTGCACATGTACTTACTCGAATCTCTTATGTACTCAGCAGTTTTAGGAATAAAAGACATATGTCATAATCTCTGCCCTTAATAAGGGTACCAATTAGTTGGAAAAACAGCACATAAGCACTTGGAACAATGACTAATACAAGACATTAAATAATTCAGCGCTAATCTGTGTTGTGCAGTCATTGTGCGAGGATGGTAAAATGATAGCAATGAATATTTACTGAATTTGTAGGCATGTGCAAGATTTAAGGGATGGCAAAAAAGAAAACCCAATCATGAAGATAATAATATATTAATGCAATAATTTTTTAAATGAAAAAATGCAAGAAATTCATAATAAACTGTCAAGATTTTAAATGAAGAGAAGTTCAGTAGTGTTGACTTTTCCTTCTGTCTCAAGCTCAAGTATGGCTCAGCAAAACACTGCATACTAGCTACTACATCTTATTGCTTTATATTCATTGTCTTAATAATCCTCACAATGACCCTTATTATTAGCATCATTTGATGGATACGGAAGCTGAGGCTTGGATAGCTCAAGTCTCAGAGGTATTAAGGGGCAGAGACAGAACTTGAACCTGGATCTCTGGCTTTATGATTCATGCTTTTAAACACTGCCTTATACACCTTTACAAATATAGCTCTCTGCTCCAATGGAAGGCTGTACCCCAGTGGTGCTGAGCTGGGGGCAGGCTCTGCCTGCGGTGACTCTGTGGTCCTCCTGGAGGGATGCTCAGTGCACCTGTTACCTCCTGGCTGGAACCCTTGGGGGCCCGTTCTCTCCCTACCCAGTGAATTCTACGAGATTGGGAACCACTGCCAAGGGGAGTGGGAGCTTCACCTAATGCCAAACTTCCAGGGTATGCTGCACACTCATTTCATCCATAAGTGGGAAATCCAAGGCGAAGTTCATCCAAATTGTGCTTTCTGTCTGACCTCACACACAAAAAAGCTCTGTAGTATTTACCAGTATGTCACAGCAAAGGAAACCGCGCTGAACGCAGAACCTGTCTTAGAAACATTTGTCATCTTAGGCCTCATCTGTGGCACCGAGCTCCGTTTCCGGGCAGGAAATGAAACCACAGTGCACGAGGTGAATCTTGAGTTTCAAGTTACCAGTTTGGGAGCAGCCGTCATTATCTTGCAGCTTTACATCTAGCACATATTTGCCCCAGGTGGGGGGCAAAGACTCTGACCAGATGTGCCCATGGGGGCATTTCAACTGAACTGTGCTTTTTGGGCCACGAATCCCCCCATGTGCCTTCCTTCGGGGACTGGGGGTAGATTTCTGCTGCCTGAGACAATTGGTTGTTAGTACAGATAGAGGCTTAGGATAATTAGATGTGGGGAAAACACAAAGTCAGAATTACAAACTGTCAGAATGGGAACGGATTTGGAGGTTTTCTGGTCTCGGTCTTCATTTTACAGGACAGGAATTAGAAGCCCAGAGAAATTATGTGACCTTAGGAAAGGTCACATAACCATTTTTCTGGCAGGCATGAGACATGAAATTGGGTAGATGACATTTTGAAGTGGCAATTTTAATGTAACCATAGGGCCATTTCGATGATGCCTAAAATGCACTATTTTCAATAGGACAATGAATATTTCCATTTTATTCTTTGACCTCATGTTATCCCCTTATCTCAGGTTCAGTGGGAAAACATCCTGAGATCATTTCATGATTCCTGCACTGGAGGCCCATGTGCAACACTATTGGCCGTTTCTGTTGCACAGAAATTTAGGGCATCACGGGTCTGGCCATAAATTGACATATCTTCTGTTTTTATTTTGTTTTATTTTTTCATTTTATTGTTTTTATTTTTTTATCATGATGAAAGTTTTTCTACTTTCATACTGTGGAATAAAGAACCAATGGCTTAGGTTTCATAATGTACATCGTTGACACATTTGCTACTCATAGTCCTATCATATTTCTGATAATTCCGAAATATTTATTTCTCCAGGATGTTGGGTTATTTTGTTGGATCACTGAGATGCCCACACTGGGAAGTTGTGTCCTTTTATCCTTCAGTCTCCTTCCTTCCCAGGACCTTAATGATTGTGGGTGGCTGGTCTAGTAAAAATTCAAGAACCTATGAGGAGCAAGGCATCAATTAATAAGGGCCATTACTAAAGACCTAAAACCAAGAACAAGTACAGATATGCAATTTAAAAATATTAGGTGGACCTGATGATTTCATGGAATAGGGAATGTATTGTCTCTACATGAACAAAATTGGGATAATTATTTACTGCTAATTTCACAAAGATAGTAAGATATCTTATACATGTAAAATATTATTTATACATACATTATGTATGACTTGTTAGTGTCCCAGTTCTTGTGCAACTACCCTCAGTTTCCTGATTTCACCCCTTGATTTGGACCTTGAACTTTTGTCCAAGAGATTCCCCTGCCTGGACTGCCTTTACCTTCTGTTGGCATGGCAAACATCTTTTCCTTTAGGGTCCAGCTCAGTTGTTATTACCTCTGAGAAATATTTCCTTAATACTTCAGGTCAAATGGACCACTCTTTTCTTAGTGCCATTATATGTCCTTGGATATACTTCAGGTATAGCCGGTCACTCTTTACTTGAAATTATTTATTTATATGTCTACCTCTCTTCTTGAGGACAGGAATCATGATCCATCTGTCTTGATGTTGCTGAACCCAGCAGGGTACCTGGCCCATAATAAAGCTCAATAAATATTTGTTAGGTAAACTATGTCTTCTGGGTGATGACCTTCTAGAAAGTTCTTTTTAAATTAAAAAAAATGTTGTATTTATTTTTCAGTGAGAGAGAGACAGAGGACGAGCAGGGGAGGGACAGAGACAGAGGGAGACACAGAATCTGAAGCAGGCTCCAGGCTCTGAGCAGTCAGCACAGAGCCCAACACAGGGCTCAAACTCGTGAACCACAAGATCATGACCTGAGCCGAAGTTGGACGCTTAACCGACTGAGCCACCCAGGTGCCCCATGTTCTAGAAAGTTCTAGAAGGTGCTTCAGTCACAGGTATGTAGGACAACTGGTTGTCCTGCTCCTTGGGTCATGTGGAAAGATATGGCAACAGATGGCAACAGATGTCCTGAGTACATATGCCCCTTCATACCTGGAACACTTTTGCTTCCAATTTTGCCAATAAGATGCCAGCTTTTGGGTACTGTGTCTCTAGTTGTTCATATAAACTTATGGCTGTAAAAGAAAACCTGATTTTTTTTCAAATGATTTCCAGTTTCCTTTACTATTGCTTTTAAAAAATAAAATACTTATTGAAGTATAGTCATTATCCTGTGCTGATCCAAATTACCTTTTTATGCTGTTACCTCTTTCCATCTCTGTGATTTTATGCTCTGACAATACATTTGTCAGTCAATAAGTATTTATTGAGAGCCCTGCAGGGTATCCAACATTTTTAACACACATCATACTTTCCTTAAGTATTCTCTTGGCGTTATAACTTTGACATCTAATACAGTCTAAATGAGAAAAATATTTCACTTGAAGGTGTTTTGAAGTTCATAATCTTGAGATTGGTGCTTCTGATGGGGAAAGAGACAGTCATAATTTATTGGCCTACTATGTGCCAGGAATTATGCTCCACAGTTTACATACATTATCTTATTTGATCCTCACACCTGTCCCATGTGTAGGTGGTCTAACACCGCATTTTACAGCTAAGGAGATAGACTCAGAAAGAGCAGCCTGCTGTAATTGGCAGGGGGTCAGTCCAGAGCTTGAATTCAAGCCCGAGGCTAATGCCCACACTTTTCCCTATGCATTATTTTCTTATTTCATTAAACTACCCTAAAGGTGAATGTTTGGAATGATTACAGCTGAAAACAGATTATAAATTCCTCAGGTCTGGGACTGCACATAAATCTGAAGTGTGCCTTTTGATGATTTTGACATGTCTTTGTGTTTCTTCTTTCCCTATACATGAAAAATGGGACTCAAACTTGGTATTCGTCCATAAGCAGTTAGAAATGATGTGATAGTTTCTCACCCTCCCTTCTTCCTTCAGTTCCAGAGAACAATTCACAGGACCTAACCCCAGACTCAAAAGCAGCATGGTGATGCTCATGATTCCAACCACATATTCATTCTTTTTTGTTTGGGCTCTTTATACGATTTTCATGTATCTTTCTGGTCTTCTCCCTTCCCCCCCCCCCAAAACATCCTGGAGCAAAGTAAAAAACAAAACCCAAAAAACCCCTACATTGTGTAATTTACATGGTATTTCAAGGTCATTCATTCACTTGTTCATTCAATTGAGCAGTTTGTTTACCAGCTCAATTTTGAGCTCTTTGGTATGTCTAAAGTGTGTCTGAAAAATCCCCATCCTTGAGTGACTCTTAGGTGAACACCCACACAGCTGACAAGTATATTGATTCCATATTAGTCCTATGAACAAAGTCTAAAGGACTTCAGAAGAATAAGAAATGAATTCTATTGGGGGAAGGATGAGAAAAAGGGAGAACAAGGAAATCAATAGAATGAAGGAGTCATGTGAACTGGGTATTCAGCCATTTGTTCCATAAACATGTATTTGATCATCTCCTGTGTGTCAGGCACTATTTGAGGCACCGAAAATGCAAAGCTGGGTATCCTCAAGGTGCTCACAGACTAGAAGAGAGAAAAAGACATGTAAGCAACTGAGAGTTAGAAACCAAGACAGGGGGCGCCTGGGTGGCTCAGTCGGTTGAGCGGCCGACTTCGGCTCAGGTCATGATCTCGCGGTCCGTGAGTTCAAGCCCCGCGTCGGGCTCTGTGCTGACAGCTCAGAGCCTGGAGCCTATTTCAGATTCTGTGTCTCCCTCTCTCTGATCCTCCCCCGTTCATGCTCTGTCTCTCTCTGTCTCAAAAATAAATAAACATTAAAAAAAATTAAAAAAAAAAAAAAGAAACCAAGACAGAAGTACAAATTAGAGTGTGACTGCAGAGAGAGGGCAAATTCTCTCTGGTCTGGACTCTTAAGGGAGGAGCAGGCAAGAATTCCTAGAGGAGGTAAATTTAGATGAATCTTGAAGGATATAAAGTATTGAGCTTTGAAAGCTATAAAAGTGTTTGGTGGGGGCAGAGTGAGCAAAAAAACATGGAACAGGAGCACCTGGGTGGCTTAGTTGGTTGAGCATCTTAGTTGGGTGACTTTGGCTCAGGTCATGATCTTGTGGTTCACAAGTTCAAGCCCTGCGTCTGGCTCTCTGCTGTCAGCACAGTGCTCTCTTTGGACCCTCTTTCCCCCTCTCTCTCTGCACCGTCCCCACTCATGCTCTCTCTCTCTCTCAAAAATAAATAAACATTTAAAAACTCCCATAAAACAGCAAGGAACATTCAGAAACTTCAAGCAGGCAAGATTTAGAGAGGGGTAGGTGGGCTGGTGGGCAGCAGAGGAAGATGAGTCCAGGTTGATGGGCAAGGGCTGATGGAACAAAAATGGCCTTGAATGCCAAGCCAAGGATCTTACCTGATAGGCCTTGAAAAGCCATGGAAAGATTTTTATTTTATTTATTTATTTATTTATTTATTTATTTATTTATAGCGCAAGTGGGGGAGAAGCAGAGAGAGGAGGACAGAGGATCAGAAGTGGGCTCTGCACTGACAGCAATGAGCCTGATGTGGGGCTCAAACTCACGAAGCGTGAGATCGTGACCTGAGCTGAAGTCAGATGCTCAACTGACTGAGCCACTCAGGTGCCCCAAATGAAAAGATTTTTAGGTGAGGGATGATATCATCAAAATGACATTTGTGTGTATTTTCATCTAAGTTATCAATGTAAGAAAAATGTGAGAAAGTGAAAATTTAATATTATTTTTCATGTGTGTTACTGGAAAAGCTTTTTAAAAAGCATTTACAGTTATATAATAAATTTAAAAGAAAACCAAATTGCAATTAATGAATGTAATTTTTTAATTAAATTTTTTATTTTGAGGTAATTGTAGATTCACATGCAATTATAAGAAATTATATATGTGTATATATATATATATATATATATATATATATATAAAATAAATAATATAGAGAGATCTCAAATACCCTTATCAGTTTCCTCCTATGGTACTACCATGTAAGACTATGGTACAATTTCACAACCAGGATATTAACACTGATACAGTTAAAATAAAGAACATTTCCATCACCACAAGAATCCCTCGTATTGACTTTTAATAACCATACACTTCTTCCCGACTCACTCCTTAATCCCTGAACATTTATCATTTCTTTCCTTTTTTGGATGGTGCTTTGGATGTCAAGTCTAAGAATTCTTTGCCTACCACCACATCCAATTAAAAAATGGGCAGGGCATCTGAACAGATATTTTTCCAAGGAAGACATATAGATGCCCAACAGACACATGAAAAGATGCTAAACAATGCTAACCTTCAGGGAAATGCAAATCAAAACCACAATGAGATATCACCTCACACCAGCCACAATGGCTAATATCAAAAAGACAAGGAAAAACACGTATTGGTGAGGATGTAGAGAAAAGGAACTCTGGTGCACTGTTGGTAGGAAAGCATATTGGTGCAACCACTGTGGAAAGCAGTATGGAAATTCCTCAAAACATTAAAAATAGAAATACCATATCATCCAGTAATTCCACTGCTGGGTATTTACCCAAAAAATACGAAAACACTAATTTAAACAGATATATGAACCCCGATGTTTATGGCAGCATTATTTACAATAGACAAGATAAGGAAGCAGCCCAAGTGTCCATGGATAGATGAATGGATAAAGAAGATGTGGTATAGATATGCAGTGGGATGTTACCCACCCATACAAAGGACAAATCTTAACCATTTGCAACAACATAGATGGACCTAGGGGGTGTGATGCTAAGTGAAGTGAGTCAGAGAGAAAAACAAATCAATCACCTACATTTAATATGGTTGTTTACAGGGTTGAGGTCTTTTATTTTCTCATTCTTCTTTCTGATTTTTCATTCTTCTGTTTTCTTTGCCTGCCTTCCTGCAGGTTATGTGAACATATTTTAGAATTCCATTTTGATTTTATTTGTTGACACTTTCTGTTTTTACATATTTTTATTCATTTTGTGCTTGTTCGTAACTGCTCACTGCAGCACTTATCGTGGCTGTGCCTTGAAGTCTTTGTCAGGTAGCTCTACCAGCTCTTTCATCTGAGTATTAGCTCTGCTATTTGTTTTTTTCATTCAGTTTGCGGTCTTCCTGGTTGTTGAAATGATAAATGATTTTCAATGAGAACTTGAAATTTTTCCTGTTATGTTCTGAGACTTTATATTTTATTTCAATCTTCTGTTTTTGCTGGCTTTTTGGGGAGGTATCACATTGTTACTATAAGGTCTAGGTAGAAGTCTAGGTTCCCCACCTGTTGTTTGTTGACCCCTGACCCCCGAGGGGGCTGCTCTTTGTTACTGCCAGGTGGAGGTGGGAGTTCCAGCCCCCCACGTGGTCTCTGCTGACACTCCAGTAAGGGTGGCTTGGTTATTGCTGGGTGATGGTGAAAGGTTTATTCTCCACTAGGCCTCCTTCCAGAGGGGAAGGAGAGGGGCTCCTTGTTTCTGTTTTGGGGGTGGAAGTCTAGGCTCTCAGCATGGACTCTACTGACACCATGGGGTGGGGGGAGTTCATTACTGGCCACTGAGGATGACAGTCCAGGCACCATACTTGACTTTCTCTGACGCCACCTGGTGTGTTGGGGGCACTTCAGGATGATCTCATTGCGGGGATGTCTAGGCTCCCACTGGGACTTTGCTGGCATGCATGGGGCCGTGGATAATTTTCGTGGCGTTTGGCTGGGGTAGACTGGGTAAAGCCCAAAAAGCTTCCAGTCTGCCAGGCTGCCCCTTTCTTACTCCTTTGGTGAGAGAGACGTGGCTTTTGCTGGGGGTTGTTTTGTCTGCCTGTTGGTGCTTCTGAGCTGCTGGGTTGTTCAGCACCAAGTCGAATATATGAGGCAAAAAGAAAATCCAGGGCACTGACCGCTCTGTCATCTCTTGGGTTCTGAAGTCTCTAGCCGGTCAGCCTTCTCTCTGCCTTTCAGAGTCTTCTTATCTTTACTTTATATATGATGTTTGGGGTTTTAGCTGTGCATAAAGGAAGGAATAGATATGTCAACGTGTGTCTCCCCTAGGCTCCCTGAAGAACTATCAAATGGAAACGTCTTCAATAAAGTTGAATTTTAGTTGGAATTTTTGAAATGCAATTAAATATTTAAAAGTATTTTTAGGGGTGCCTTGGTGGCTCAGTCGGTTAAGCGTCCGACTTCGGCTCAGGTCATGATCTCACGTTCTGTGAGTTCGAGCCCCGCGTCGGGCTCTCTGCTGACAGCTCAGAGCCTGGAGCCTGTTTCAGATTCTGTGTCTCCCTCTCTCTGACCCTCCCCCACTCATGCTCTGTCTCTCTCTGTCTCAAAAATAAATAAACATTAAAAAAAAAATTTAAAAGTATTTTTACAAGAATAAAACGATTTAGGGTTTTAACATTCAACATTCTTTTAGTTACCAGTAAAAATATTGGTTTCCTGCTTCACTCCTATACACAAGTTTAAGGGTAGTATGATTTGTTTAAGATTGCAGAATGTTCCTCAGCTGCTCCCTGCATCTGTTGTAAATACTGTGATCATTCCTGAACACTTCTGGAGCCTTAAATTAGAATACAAAGAGAAGGAAGATAAGAGACACCTGGCACTTACTAGGAGATGATCACTCAGTATGCAAGAAGTATTGTGTTTACAACCAAGAGGAAGGATCTGACAGGTTAATTTGTCTCTTCTTTTATACTTAAATGCCTCTGTTCCTCAAATTCCCCCCATGGCTCAGTGTCTCCAGGAAGAAACCCACAAACCTTCATGGCATTCAGATGCGGCTGCCTTTTTTTTTTTTTGGAGGAGAGGGGCAAGGGATGTGAAGCAGTTCCTTGGCGCTGAAGGGTGCTAGAAATAAGAGTGGATGTTTGGGATTCTGGGTGGCTCTATGCCTGTCCTCTGAGCACTAGATCCCAAGTGCCAGAGGTGTTCAAGTGATGTGTGCTAAGGTGGTGCTAAGTGGTGTGTGTGTGTGTGTGTGTGTGTGTGTGTGTGTGTGCGCGCGCGCTGTGATGTGTGGGAGCCCCCTTAATACAAAGCTCCAGGCCAAGGCCCTCTTGTCTGGAACCTAAGGACAGTACTGTCTTCTACTGGGCAAGTTTGGCTCAGCCTTTTAAGCTCTATGCCACACTCAGGGCCTCCTCTCTCATCTGTTTCCTCATAATCTAGTGTAAGACTATTAACAATGTAAATGAGGCAAAACTAAACATTTCCACATTCAATTGAGAATTAATATGAGGTAAACACAGATCAGGAGATGGTGAGCATTCTCTCTCTGTAATTTATGGCACCATTTTAATGGCACCGCACTACTGTGCCTCTGTACGGAGACACTGTGTGGGCAGAAAGGGATATTTCTCTTTCTGAATTATGGGGGAAAGAGCTGATTTTTTTTTATGGTCAATTTCATTTTTTTCTAACTAGAGTCAAATGCTTGATATGATAATTAAAAATACATCAAGTCATCCAGAACAGTAGCAGTTGTGTGTTTGGTTAGATGGCAGGATAATTGCCAACCCTTATCTTCAATTTTCAGACTTAAATCTCTTTCCCATTTAGTTTTAATTGGCTCTAGGCTTCCATCCATCCTTAACTTTGAGTTCATTTGTTGCAATTGTTTTATCTGAGCGAAGTTGCTCTGCAATGAATACAATAAATCTATGTATCTGATTCATCTTTGTTTTTATGGTTAATATTTAAGATTATAAAGTCAGACGCTTCAAAATGTGAAATATAGAAGTAAACGTCTCCGCTTCAGAATTACTTTGTAGATGTCTGCGAAAAGGCATTAGCTGTTAGGCATAGGCTTATTGAATCACATTTTAAAAAACTCTCCGTGAAAACACCCCAAGAATTTGTATTTTTTCATTCTCCTTGCTCTTAGCTCCTGTTGATTGTTTCAACAACTCTCATAGCAGCGATTTTTGAAAATGTATGTCTTTTTGCAATGAATCTTTATCTTGCCCAAACTGCCAATGAAACAGTGGCCTGGTCTGAGGCAACTTTAGCACCTCAGCCTGCACTGTTGGAACAGAACTCGGTCCTCTTCACTGGCTGAGAGTGGTTAAAGCCTTTTGGGGGAAATATTAAAGTTATAAACCCTATCTGCAGAAAAATGCACACAGTTGCATATGGTTTTAGGGGCTTCAAGGACATTCTCAGGGGTCTCCTAGGACTCAGGCTAAGCCCTTTGGCTTACGCCACTTAGTAGCATAGGTGTCCGCAGAAGTTATAACGAGGTAATGGCAAGACATTACTTCCACCTCTCACGAGAGCCAGTGTGGTGGTGCTGCTGCCGGGGGCAGTGGAGACCCAAGGTTGCCGGGGGCAGTGGAGATCCAAGGTAGTAGAGTCCATTTATTTAGCCATGAATGGAACTGTGGGCTCAAGCCTTAACGGACAGTAGGAAGAGAATGCTACAAATTAGGAAGTGCGCTTATAAAGGGAAATAGAAGACCTCTCCTTTGCTCACTAATGAATTAGAATTAAAGTTATAATTTCTTTGGCGAAACCAAGAAAAAAGGATCACCATTTAAAGCAAGTATCTTCAGATACTGGCGTTTCTAAAGGAGCCAACAGGTTTTGGGTCCACGGCACCCCCAAATGGGCTGGGATGTGTAAGGCTGGGGAGGAAGCCCCCCTGCTCTGAGCAAGAAGTAGGAAGAATTTCTAGAGGAGAGAGGGCGAGAGAGAGAAGCCTTGGTGCTGCACACGAACGCATGTGAGACATCCCTAGAGAATGTTCAAGAAATGGGGCATCTAGTATCAGATGGTAGGTTGCCTGCTGAGTGGTGAGAAAATGTAACCCATCCCTCATGACCTACAAACCATCAATAACAATTCTGTTAATGCGCAATGCTTGTAAAAAATAATTGCTTTTAGGCAAGAGGACAGGGTTAGACAGAGAAGGCATGGAATTATGGAGAGCAGAGAACAAGAATTCAGTGGTGGCAGGAAATTGGAGCTAGAGGTGAGAGGAGAATATAGATTCCCTGGCAATTTGCAGAAATCTCCAGGCAGGCATCTGTACCCCCTTGGGGTATAAAAAGAGGGTTTGAGCCAGGCAGATGTATATTTTAAGGAGCACAGTGACCTTGCTGACCTCTGAGTAAAGGTCATTTGTCTAAAGTGTTTCCCTTTCTAGAGCACCTTTCTACTCACTGGCATTGTTTGTTCTGTTTGATTCCGGGGAGGGAGAGGTGGAGAGTCGGGGTGTGGGACACGGGCATTTGCAGGGCTGACAGGTGAGACTGACAAGTGCCCAAGGACAGACAGAGCCACTGAGGGGTGCAAGAGCTCTTTTAGTAAACGTAGTTGGGGGGAGGGGCTGGTTACTGGAACCCTGAGAGTCAAAGCAAGATTTTGGTGGGGCCTGATGATTTGAGAAGCATTTGCAAAGCTTCAGTACAACATTCCCAGTTCAGCCAGATCTGGTTCCCTGGTGGACGGCTGGAGGCCCAGAGGCGTCACTCTACTCTTTCCTGGGAGAAGGTCCCCTATGGACATGCTGACCTGGGCTGACCCCTGTCTATTGTGCTAGGGTAGGCAGTAGGGGCGGGCAGGGCAGGCTGTCGCCACTCCTTTCTTGTCTCCATTGTCGGCTGGCTGACACAGTTAGGCTCAGGGAAACATTTGGTGTGCGACTTGTACTGCCTCAAACGAAAATAAAATGAGTATACCCACCTCCCTTGCTTATTAGTGTGCCTCATGCATGTCTTGTCTCTGTGCAGCAGTTCCGTCCTGAGGGAATCTTTAGTGCTCACTGAATGGACTCTGCGGGAAGGAGGGACAGTCAAGGAGGGAGGAGCAGGGAGAGAGGAGGAGGAGGAGCCAGGGGGTAGAAGGGAAGGGGGAGGGAGGGGGGAGAAAAGGAGGTAGAAAGGAAGAGAGGAGAGGGGAGGAGGGAGGGGGCGGGAGGAGGAAGGTAGGGTAGAAGGGAAGGAGGAATGGAGGAGGGGGGTAGAGGGGAGGGGGAGGGAGGGGGAGAAAAGGAGGTAGAAGGGAAGAGAGGAGAGGGGAAGAGGGAGGGGGTGGAAGGAGGAAGGTGGGGTAGAAGGGAAGGGGGAATGGAGGAGGTGGGTAGAGGGGGGAAGGAGGGGAGAGAAAAGGAGGTAGAAGGAAAGAAGAGAGGGGGAGAAGGGAGGGGGAGGAAAGGAGTAGAGAGGAAGGGGGAGGAGGAGGCGGGAGGAAGAGGAGCAGGCTGCAATGATACAGGGACATAAAAGGTGGAGTCAGGATGGAGGGCCTGGAGATAATGTTGACTGGCTGACTTGCTTCATTATCACACTGACCTGCATTCCTAACCCTTTTCTCCAAGAATTTTATGTAATATGGTCTCTGGAAACATGTGACGTGTCCCTTTGGGGTAGATAAGGACACAGTTTGGGGTGGTGATTGACACTGTATCAGGGGTGCTTGCAGGGCTGGAGGGGGCAAGGAAGTGTGGGACAGGGGGAACAGGGGTCGTGTTGATGACTCAGCACTGACCCGCAGGCAGGGGCTCATAAAGAGTGCTCGTCACATGCAGTGATTCACTCAGCAAGTGTTTGCTGGGGGCGGGTAATCTGCCAGGTACTCAGAGATGAAAATGCACGGCCCCTGCTGTAATGGAGCTGGTGGAGGTTTCTGCTCAGTGGGGGCTTCCAAGTTCTCACAGTGGCTTATAAAACGCCTCAAGATTTGGCTTGTCTCAAGACATCTTCACCTCATCCCCTCCTACTTTACCCTGTGCTCCCTCCAACAGCCCAGCCACACTGTCCTCTTCACTGTTCTTGAAACATTCCAGGCACACTCCCATCTCAGGACCTTTGTGCTGGCTGTTCCCTCTGCCAAGAATGTTCTTCTCCCTCACCTCAAACAGTTTGTACGCAAACATCACCCAGTTCTCACCACCTTATTAAAAGTGCCATGGCCCTTCTTCCTAATGTTCCTGACCTCCCTTGCCTTGTTCCACATTTTCTTTCTAAAACACTTGTCTTCCCACCATACTGTATACTTGACTTGCTTGCCATGTTTTTATTACTTATTATTTATTTTCACTTGCAAGAATATCTGTCCATGAAGGCAGGAATCACTGATGCGCCTCAAACACCTAGAACGCAGCCTGCTGAATGAATTACTGGATTACAGCAGATGTCACCCTGTCCACCTGCCTTTCCATGCCACGCCTTTCAGGACATACGTGGGCTGAGCTTGTCGCCAGCCTCTTTGCTGGCTCAGCATTGAGCTTTGCCCTCAGCATTGTATCTGGCCCTCTGGATACTTGTCAGGCCCTCCTAGCAAACTTGGCCCCAGGGGGACCCTCCTTCCAGTGGTGTCTGTAGGAAGAGCCATGTAGCCTAGTAGGAGAGGGGACATTCTGCTCATTGTTTTCAGGAGTCTAATGATTGCAGCTTTGAGGTCACTTAGCCAAGGCAGTTAGTTCTTGAGAGAAGGGTTTGCTTTTGGGTCAGAGTTCTAATTCTAGTCTTCCAAATATGATCTAAATTCCATCCACCTGTCTAGTTCTACTTGTCTTTCAAGACGCTTTCTGGCCACCAGCGGTCGTTATTATCCAGCTGTCATGGTGGGAGCCCCTAACTTATGTGTCTCAAGAATCCTGTTCCCCCAAGGGTTTCTGAAAGTCACCGAAGAGTGCTCTCATGTCCTGTAAGTCACCTTGGCTTCATGCAGCTCCTTGACTCTGACTTGCTCTGCTGCCCATCTCACTTCTCTAGAGCTCCCTGTGCTCTGGTCCTCAAAACAAGAACACGGCCTAGACCATAGGGCTATAGGGATTAGATGAATTTCCCCAAGGGCCTGATGCTACCACAAGAAAAGTGTAACCCATAAAAGAGAAGCTTATACTCCATACCAAACACCGGTGCCTCCAGAATCCGCTGGCTGTGCTTCTTCATGGTGGGAGTGTCCCTAATTGGCCACCTCTCTCCTTAGACCCAACCTGCTCCCTTCTCTCCTCTGCAAAGGCTTTCCCCCCTCAGGGTCCCTCTTTCCTTGGACTCAAGCCCCAAACCACGACTCTGATGTCAACTGAACAGCCCCACTTGCCTTTTGTCTGTTACTCCTAAAAGTCAAGTTTGTACCTAACACGGGGTTTTGGGGACACAGGTATCTCCTCTGCCTAGCATGCTCTTCCTGTAGATGTCTATGGGCCCAGCTCCTTCTTGTCATTTAGGTCTTCGCTCAGGCGACACCTCCGTGGAGAAGCTGCCCCAAGCCCTCGGTCTAAGTGAACTCGTACTCTCTCTGCTACTGCCTTGGTATCCTTTCTTCTCAGGCCTCGTCATTGTTGGAAAGGATCTTTATTTATCACTGGTTTTCAGCTGGTTTCTCATCCCCCCTGTCCATGCCTCTTCCTATGCCCTTATCATGAAATAGAATGTAACCTCCCCGAAAACTGGAATCTCATCTGCTCTGTTCACCTTTTTAGCTCCAGGACCTAGAAGATTATCACCCAGAACCTGACAGGTGTCCAGTAAATATTTGTTGAATGAATGGATGGCCAGACCCCATCCATTGGGCCTCATTTTCCATATTTTCTGATGTTTCAAGAAAACCAGAAATTCGTATTTTAAGAGTCATCCCCTAATGTGGCAACAGTTTAAAAAATTAAAAGTCCTGGGGTAGTCATATCATGTCTGGGGGATTATGTGTCCTGCCAGCTTCCAGCCTGAGGTCATGTCCTGAAGCTCGTGCAGATATCATGTGGGTTTCTTGGGGGCTAGGACCTTGGAGGGAAAGAGGTGAGAGGACGAGAAGCAGAGATCCCTTTCTCTGGGAAGGCAGCGGTAGTCAGGGAGCCCCTCAAAGAGTGGGAACCCTGCTCCACTCCTTGACAGTGTCTCTGGGGAGCTGGCCAGTTTTTGGAGGGCGTGGTGCACCCAGCAGAGCAAGACCCCAAGCCCCAGGAGGAAGAGCTTTCAGTCTCCCTCTTTCAGTCACAGCAAGGTCGGATTTCAAGGGGGTCTTCTAGAGGGCACAGTGCAGGAACCAGTGTGGGCTGGAGGGCCCTCTCAAATATTGAGGCGTAGAAGCATCCTGGGGCCTTTGGCACAATTCTAGGGATGGGGTGGTGGTGGTGGTGGTGGCTGCAGTGATGAGGGTTGAGCTATGTGACATTTCTCATGGTTGTATCCATGTTTGTGGACTAATATTCTTCTCCTCATTACTTGACTTTTTGTCTTTGTCAAAGTGGGGGAGACAGCTGGGGGGGTGTTGGGGAAAGTATAACACCAGATCTCATGCCAGCACATGCCCCTCATCCTGGGGTTCCCTGGGACTCTCTTGGGTGCCTTCTCATCACCCTCTGACAGCAACCTCCCAGATGTGTCTCTTGGCTTCGGCCCCTGCACCCCCACCCAGTGTGAGGGTCTAGCCGACTCCCAAGCTGTGCTTCCTAGGAATCTGCAGTCACGTTTGCCACATATATTCTGGCAGCGGGGGCGAGGGTAAGGCATCAGAGGTCTCTTATGGTCTGGATGAGGGACAATCAGTGCCAAGTTTACAGCATCCTCGACTGTGTCCTCAACACCTCCAGCTTGGGAAGGGAAATTCCGAGGCTCTGCCAGCTCAGTCCTTTTTTGGAAGAGAGCAAAACCCTTCCTGACTCTTCATGCCCTAAACTCCCTTCTCCGCCCCCAGCCTTCCTCCCTCATACCCTCCCTAGAGAATGAGCTGCAGAGAAGGAAGCGAGCTGGCTCAAGCTGGAAGACAGGATAAGACTTTTGTGCAGGGAATTTCCCGCCAAGGGGAGCCCACAGCTAGAGGTGGCGTAGCAGCGTTTCTTTCTGGCTCGGTCTAAAGGGGCAGGTGCACCAGCCGCCTCACACGGTCTCTGTCCCCTATCCCACAGACATCGCAGCCACCTGGATGGAGTCAAGGCTGCAGGGTTTCCTGTGGCCACAGTATTGCTTTATGCTGGAATGTTTCCTTCACCAAGGTGAGTGCACATAGCACAAGATAAAGCTCTCAGGTCTCTCTGAGGACCGGCAAAATATAAAAGACATTATCTGCTTGGGCGATGGAGGAAAAACATTCCCAGGCTGATTCATGCCTGTGTCTTCCTTTACAACTCACTCGGTCCTCGCACACCAGCCACTTGTCTCGGACAAGTAAAGGAGAGAGAAGAGCCCAGAGGTCAGGTATGGGAGTGGGTCAGCCAGGAAGTGAGATTTGGAGGGGCTTCTTTATTGAGGGTGCCACTGTAACTGCTTTAGGGAGACTTGAGGCCTGGTTGGGTCAATCACTACTTACAGGGTAGGGTGCATCGTATCCACCACGGGAATTCAGACATGTCTGGGCATCTCTGGAAAATTGGTCCAGTGATCCAGCCAGGGACTGGAAGTGGGAGCCAAGCACCACAATTTTGACCTGGGAGCAGGGTTTTATGCTTCTGAAAGGAGGGAGTGATGATAGGGGCCCAGCATCTGTCATGCAAATCTGTCCCAGCCCTGGCCCACCTGCCTTAGGGAGTCAGGGAATTAGCCAGAAAAGCAAACGAAAAGAGTTCCTGTGAACTACATAAGACATTGGGCAGGAACATTTCTGCTTCAGGAGTCGTGAGAAACTTTGTAACACCTTGCGGGGAGGGGAAGCATTCTCTTCCATGTCTGGCAGTCGGTTACGGAATGTCTGGTAGCACATGGAGGATGTCAAGGGAAGTGCTTTGCAGGAGCCCCATGGTAGCTGATCCAAATGTTGGTAACACCCAGGCAAGAGACAGTTGGCAGAACTTACCTGGGTGAGCATCTGGGGTCCTACCTCAACGGGATTGCAACAGCCACAATAATCAATTTCACCTTGTGCTCACATGCCAGGATAGACTGCAGAAAATTTCGCATACGTGTTCTTATTTGCTCCTTAGAACTCTCACAAGCAGAAGCACGTATAGTAATCCTCCCCAGTACCAGGAGAGGTGGAACTGGCAACCTCAAGGCTGTTCAGCTCTGTCGCTCCAGGGTCCTTAGACGTCTGAAGACTCACCGTGGGCTTATTCTCTAGGTAGATACACTTTAGAAGCTGTGAAGTCAAGATAGGCACATTGGATGAGGGCCTCTGTTCTGATTAGGGTTCTGAACAGGAAACAAAAGAGTAGAGATGGAAAGAAAATAGTACCTTTATCACTGACAGAGCCTAAGTTGGACAGTGCACCTTATAGTGAAAAAAAGAAACTGAGCACACAGAATTGGGCAGACTTGCCTAACCTGTTACAGACACAGCTGGACACTTTTCCAGGTAAGACTAAGAGTGGAAAAAGGCAGGGTGGGGGGACTAGAAGATGAGGAAGGGGCTGGGCAACTCTGTCTGGTTTCTTTATTTAACTCACCAACCAGGTGAGTAAGGGGTGCAGAGGGTCAGGAGCATCACACTGATGGGTGGTCCTCCATGTGGAAGAAACATCAAGGGGTTGGGAAAGAATCTTCCTCTATGAATAACTGTACTGGATTAACATGCAGTATCCACTGGGGCCAGGCCCTCTGCACTAGTCAGACTGGCCTACTTTTCTTGCCTGTTGGGGGTTGATTGGTATATGAGTCAGGATTCTTTAGGGAAGCAACAGAATCAGTAGTGTGTGTGTGTGTGTGTGTGTGTGTGTGTGTGTGTGTATGTTTAGAGAGATATCAATGTAAGTAAATTCACTGAACAATTAAATTGTAAGGATTTATATCAGGATATTAAGTCTTGGACCAATTAGCACTTCATAACCATCTAGGACCTGAGGACCATTGCCTGAGCCACGATGTTTCTTAAATATTTCTTTTTCTTTGTATCGCAAATAGAAAAGAATGACTCACTTCTTCATTTGTTGAGTAGCAAACAGGTATCTGCTATATGCTAGGTGCTGTACTGTGAGGGATACAAAGGGGAGTGACATGTGATATTTGTTTTCTGGAAGCTCAAGGTTAAGTGGAGGATGGCAAAGCATAACATGATGAGTACGATTAAGAAGATATAAGCCAAGTGCTGTTGTGGTCCGAGGTAGGATTAATTCTGACTTGAGGTCTGGAGAAAGGCTCTATGGAAAAGGAGACATTGAAATTGCACCTTGAAGAATGACTAGAATTCTGATGAGCAGAGGTGAAGGAAAGGGATCTTCCTGTTTTGTACTGGAGGACTGTTGATAAGTCTGGTCTTGTTAGCGTGTTCTGGGTGTGTGTGTGGGCGCGGGGGAGGTGGGGCAGGTGGGAGATGGCTGTAGGGGTTTGCTGGGGCTGCAGGCGGGAAGAAAGAGTGAAACAGAGAGCTCAATCTGGGAAGATAGGTTGTATTAGGAGAGGCACTGAATGCTGTTCCAGGGAGTTGAGACTCCCTACAGGAAGGAGTGGGGGCCTGTTGCCCCCACTGTGTGCCCCATGAGGGGGCACCCATTGTCCTGTTGTTAAGGATAGCGGGTGCCAAATTTTTGTGATCATAGCTCAGTATGCTCTACCCATACGTGTAACGTATACATAGACATGCCTTTCCACATACATGGTATATCATGCACCATACCATGTGTTATGTCCATTACCAAATCCATGGTGCTTTTTATTTCCTCCATTAATCACTAGGGTCCTCATCTATTCTTATTTGCGAGAAGTACAAGATCACGTCTTGAGGCCCTTCCCTCTTTCTTGTCTGTGAAGTCCAGGGGTTCACTCAGTCCAAAGGGATCCAGAGATGCTTTCAAGATAGGAGGTGGTCTGATCTGTCCTGTGCTGCTTGTTTGTCTGACCGCCACATGACATTGCTGTTGAAAACTATCTGCCAATGCTGTGACGTCTCCACGGTTCTAGGCTGTTATCACTACTGTTGAGGAACCCCATGCTTGAGCTCCAAAGTCACGGCGGTCTAAGTTCACATTCTCCTCTCAAGTGTCATTCCTAAGAGCTAGCATGGCTCTGGAGGCCATGCTGTGAGGCTCCTTCTGCCTCAGCCACATACTCTCCCAGAGTTGGTCCAGCCCTGTAAACCTCTGGCTCCCACAAGAGCCTGAGACCCCAGCATGCTGTCCCTCAGCCTTAGTTGTCTTTGGGGACTTGGAGTCTTCTGACAAAGAAACAAGATCAGGGCTACTGTTGTTTCCCTCATTTTAAATCTTGTGGGGGGAAAGGTGTGGGAGTCTAGGTTATTTCCCAGAAGACACTGGGCTTCTTATGCAAATTGGTCCTCCTCTTTCTCAGAAACTAGTTCTGCATATGAAGGAATGTTGGTCAGGCTACAAAAAGTTTAATTACATTGTTCTCCAAGGAGCATGTCCTTGGAGATCTTTTCCAAGATGGCAGATGGGACAAATTCACTGGGTAGCTGTATGACTGATTGGATAATTACCCAATCTGTCTACCTAGGCAGAGAAGCAAGAGTCATCTCCGGTGCGTGGTTATATGGAGCTTCCCTTTGGGATAAAATAAAATCCACTCATCTCCTTACCCTAGAGCTATACTGGTGATTTGGGTGTCTCTGCACTCGGGGGGCAGGCACGGAATGCCAAACATCGCCTCCCAGGGCATTGATGAAGTACCCAGCCAGCTCTTTCAGCCATCAGTTTAAAAAATGGAAATGCTTCCAAATCTCAGGGCTGAGGAGCTCGATCTGAATAATAATTGTGTATGTATAATTGAGGTCCTCTCCCTTCGAAACACAGTCTTGTCACTTCTTACCACTGAGGTGCAGGGCACTATCATTGCCCTTCCAGACAATCACAGTAACCTTCCAACCGGTCCTCTGCTTCTGCACTCTTCCCTGCAGAGTCTATTTGTCATGCAGCAGGCCAGCATACACTGCTCAGAGCCCTCCAATGCCTTCCCAAAGCATTCTAGAATAAAGTCCACACTCCCCTCTGCGCTGTGAAGACCTCCACCATGTGACCTGTGCCCCTCTCCAGTCTGCTTCCCCTCCTCACTCCAGCCACACTGCCCACTTGCTCTGTCTTGCGTAGCCCAGGCCTGTCTCTTCCTCGGGGCTTTTAGACACGCTTTTCCCTCCTCCTGGAATATTCTTCCTCTATCTCTCCACACAGTTCCCTCTCTTAATTTATTCAAGTCCTTGCCCAAAAGACTCTTCTTCAGAGAGGACCTTAAAAATAGACACTGCTCCCTGACACACCCTACCTCCCCACCATCATGCTCTACCCCTGGCTCACGCTTTGTTTTTCTTCGTAATTCTGACCATTACCACCCCCCACCATCACCCCCATTTTATGTTTTATTGAATTATTTCCTTATTTGGTGCCTGTCTTCCTGGCATTAGAGTTGAACTTCCTTGAGAGCAGGGATAAGTCTACCCTTTTTTTGTGGTAGAATCCACTGGGCCTAGAACAGTTGCCCGACACACAGCAGATGCTTCATGAACGTGTCTTGCATGAACGAATGTATGAGGCCATTTCTCAAATTTATGGAACTAGGACATACGTAGTGAAATGACTTTCTTTGAACTGAAGTCAGTAGTCTCTCCACTACAGGGTATTTCTTGGCTATTTTCTGAAGTTCTTAGCGATCTCCATGTAGAGGACATGAAGCATAGGTACACAGACATACACACATACATCGTAGCAGTGAAATGGATAGACAGAAACATAATTAGATTTTTTCCCCTGAAATTCAAAACCATGGTTTGGGGCAGTTTTCAGCCAGAATCTGCTCTACCTTTGGATATTTCTTCTAGTACTACAAAGGGCTGTAGGCCTCTAACCTTTTAGGTTTAAAAATGGGAATGACAAAGGGGCACCTGGGTGGCTCAGTCAGTTAAGCGGCTGACTTCAGCTCAGGTCATGATCTCATGGTCTGTGAGTTCAAGCCTGGCATCAGGCTCTGTGCTGACAGCTCAGAGCCCAGAGCCTGCTTCGGATTCTGTGTCTCCCTCTCTCTCTCTCTCTGCCCCTTCTCTGCTTGTGCTCTGTCTCTCTCTCAAAAATAAACAAACATTAAAAAATTGTTTTTAAATGGCAATAGTAAGGAATTTAGTACGGGTTTGGCCAGATAGTTCTGTTCCATTTGATATTGGCTAGGGTCATCTACTCGTCTGGATTCAGCTGGTACCTAAATGGATTAGAAGGTCCAAGATGTCTTTGTTCACATGTCTGGTTCCTTGATGCTCCTCTGTGGGGCTTTTCTCTCTCTCCACATGGTAAACGGGGCTTCCTTATAGCATGGTGGTCCCAAGCTAGTTGAACTTTTGCATGAGAGCTGGTTTCCAAGAAAGGGCAGCTGTCCAAATACTGAGTTGTAATCTTCACTCAATTACTTATTAGCTTGTGACACTGGGAAAATATTTTTAATTCTTTAAACCAAACTTCCTTATTTGTGAGATGGGATAAAAAGACATGTCTTAGAATGTGGTTGTGAGGGTTTAAAGTGATATACGTGTAATTGGAAGATAGAATCCCAGAACATCCGAACCCATACATTTACAAGGATGGAGGAGAATAAATCTCCCTTTCCTTTCCACTTACAAGAGCTACTTATGGGAGTGGGATCACTGAGCAGAGGTATGATATGGGACATGTGCAAGAAAATTTGCCAGTTTCAAAGCTTCTGATGACTCTGTGTTATTTGGGGTGGAGCCCAGAGTAGAAACTCACATGAAAGTGGCCTTTGTGGTTGCTGAAGGCAAAGTGCAGGGAAATGACATGAGACCAGCAGGACCTAGAAAATGCCCTGCGTTGCAAAGTAACAGAAAATGTCTGTTTTTTGGCCTGGAACTCATAGGACAGAGAGGCTGAGGTAAAGTTCAGAATGGAAGGTTGAGATCCCAGGAACATGGCAGCCATAAGACAGGATCAAGATGGGGTTAGCAGGGATGCCATCTGGCCTGATAGGTAATATTCAGCTTTGGTCTATTTCCTTTTCTTTAATTGCCTCCATCAGCCCTAAACCTTCAGGAGAAGCTTAATGTTGGTGCTATGTGGAGGCCTAAGGGGGAGAAACTCTGGGCTACTTCTCTTTGGAAAGGGAGAAGGGACAGCATCTCAAAAGAGTGGTGAAAGGGATGAGTTGACATTAGGAGTTTGAAGAACATTTGCGCCTACCTTGGAAATCCTGGAAAGGATACTAGACTTCTCTAATTTAGTATGTTAGGTAGGGGCTCTGATTATTTCACTGGGGGAGGCTGACTCCAGGAGGTGGGTAGAGTTGGTAATATTCTGGTGATTTATATAATGAAAATTGACCCACAGCTGACTTACCTTAAGTGGAGACCTCTCCTACTCAGAGTTTAAGTGACATGCTAAGGGAAATAAAGCAACTGAAATTCAGATTTAGATTTGTCTGAGTTTAAAGTCTTCACTTTTTACACCGTTCCATATTTCTTTCAAGTACTACATACTTGCTCCTCAATCGTTTTAGAATAACAGAACTAAAGAAAAGACCTGGCGGCAGCTTGCAGCCAAGTTAAATGATGACTCACCCGAGGTCATCCAAGGCAAGGCAGGGACATTCTTAGAGCTGACTGAGGATTGCCCAAATACACTTTCTCTTGATTATTTTGAGGTCAAGACTCCAAGGATTAGCAGACTCTAAAGTCCTTCTCTGTTCCAGCTATTTTAAAATCTTGTTTATATGCTAATCGTACTCCACCCTCAGCTGGCCTTCTATCATCTGTCAAGTAAATAGTGACCGTAATGAGAAAAGAAACCAGAAATGCAAATGAAGAAAGACAAAGAGTGTGAGTTAGAGGGAGCCCGCTTAGCAGAAACATATATTTCCTGCTCAGAGCCACATTGTCTCATATCTAAACTCACAACTTTATTTTTTATTTGCTCTGGCATAAGAAGGTTTCCTTGCATTAGTAATGATATTGTTAATGTTTTATAGAGTATAGAAGTCTTGGCCACGTTGAAAACCTCTCTTAATAGATGGAGGGATCTTAGACTTACTGAAATGTATACTGGGTTTGAGTCAGGCTGCCATCTATTCCTATCAGGGAACAGAGAATTCTTTGGAGGTCTTGATGACATCTTCCTCCCCTTCTTTTGTTGGCAAATACTCTTCTACATCCCCAAAGAGGTTTCAGAAGACCCCTCAACCTTCTTTTTAAAACTGAGGTCAGAATCTCCTTAAAGTCTCAATTTCCCCTGCAGTTTCCACCAATAGAGACTGGTTATTCTTCTATATCCCATGCAGTATCCTTCCTGGAAAAAAGGTTGCTGTTCTCCTGATCTCACATCCACCTGCAGACAATCCTCATCAACCTTCAGGTAGAAGCTCTTTTCCCTTCCAGGTCATACCACCCACTTATACTATGTTCTTTGCCATCAGGTCACTGACATCTGCCTGTTTCCTGATTGGCTTTATTCCTTGTCTGATGATTTCAGGGTGGTTGTCGGTCATTATTCCCATTTAGTTCAGACACAATCTCAGCATATTGCAGCACTTGTTAGACATCTAGTCCAACACCCAGTGTCCAAACTCCTGGACATTGTTAACTCCAATGCTCTTCATTTCTCTCCTCTTCAACCAACCTTGCTTGGGCTACGCGGTAGTATCCTTTTCTCTGGTCACAATGTCCTGTTCTCACACTGTATCTCCCATTAAACTTTGACTTCATATGCACATCCTGTTTCTTGATCACATCATTTTCTCACTGTTTATCTGAACCTTTATGACTCCCCTTTTTTCTATACAACCAAGATCCCATGGGTTATACTGAGATCTGAACTGCTCTTTCACAAGTATCTTTCCTTCCTTTCCACCCTTCATCCTTCTATCTTGTCACCCATAAACTCCCAACCTAGAACCAATGGTACTCTTACTCTCTAACTTCTTTGCTCTTGTGTCTGAGTAAGGGGATATACTGGAAAAATAGTCATATGTTGGTTGGCATGTTGAAAGTTCATGGGCTCTCATCTCAGCTTGTCCCTTCGCAATACTTCTTAATCTTTTGTCTTGAGTCAACTTTTTTTCTCATTTCCTTCAGTGATTTTCAAATCCTATCTATTCCTTCAAATTTCATACACAACCTCTGTTCCCTCACTTTCAGCAGACAGTCAAGAAAATCAAAGAGATTAAGCACAACTTCTATCCCTGGATATTAACTTATCTGCGTTTATTTCTGGTGTGGCAGACACTTTTGGTTGCCTACCCAACAGCCACGCTTACCCACTCTTTCTTGATAACAGAACCTTGATTCAGTTTAGGTATGTGATGGCCATGTTCTTCCGGGAGGCTGGGCTCTTGCCTAGCCCAAGTGGATGAACCATAATTAGTCTAACCCAATTTTGATTACTTCATTTCCTTTTTCAGTTTGGGTGTATCCATGTGAAAAATTCTGCCCATTGAATGGAAGTCTGTTGAGGGGCTTCTGGGAAAGTTTTTCTCCCTCTCAAAATGGAAGTTATTGTCTCCTGGCCTTTGAATATTGTTCCATATGTAGTCTGGAGATACAGAAGTAATCTTCTGACCATGATGGGAGTTAGCTGGTGTGTCGAGGGCACCAATACAGAAACCGGGAAACAACTTGGGTCTTTGATGACATAGTTAAGCCGCTGAATTAGCCAACCCTTCTTGTAACCATCTCACTCCTTGACTTCTTAATATGTAAAATAATAATGTTTTCTTACTGTTTAAAATTCTTTTGATTGTATCTTCTGTTGCTTGCAGCCAAAAGCATTCCAGATGTTATACTAACACTTCCAGTCCTGCAAAGTTCTCTTCTTATTTCAAGGTCAATCTCTCTACCTGTGCTCTAGATCCTGTTGCTTACTGCCTTTTCTGGAACTTTGTCACATCATTTATCACCCTCCATTCTGTATCTTCTACTTCTCCCCTTCTAAGTCTAGACACTTTCTCAAGTTGCTCCCAATGTTAAAATCTTTCCTTGGATCCACTTCTTCCCCTAGCTCTCAACAAATCTCTTTTCTCTTCTCATGCAAACTCTTTATTTCTTTTTTTTTAATTTTAGGGAGAGAGAGAGAGAGGGAGAGAGAGTTAGCATGAGCAAGCAGGGAAGGGGTGCAGAGGGAGAGAGAGAGAGAGAGGGAGGATTTTAAGCAGACTCCATGCTCAGTGAGGAGCCTGATGCAGGACTTGATCCCACGACCTAAGCTGCTCATGACCTGAGCTGAAATAAAGAGTCGGATGCTTAACAGACTGAGCCACTCAGGCATCCCATGTAAACTCTTTAGAGTGGGCTGTACTTTTTGTTTCTACTTCTTAATTTTCCATTTCTTTTCATGTCACTCAACTTGGCTTCTGGCTCCATCATTTCCATTCAGATGGCCTAGTTGAATTTACCAATGATTTCTTAGCCACCATATCCAATGGGATGTTTAAGATCTCACATTTTGCTGTACTTCTGTGCACTTGATGCAGGTTATTGAATCTCTTTACTATTTTGGCTTTCATATAGTCTCACTTTCCTGGTTCTTTTTTATGACTCTTCTAGATCTCTTGTGGATGGACAATCTTTCTTCACCAAAGGAATTTGGTGTTCCTTAAGGTTACACCATTAGTTCAGCTTTCTTCTCATTCTACATATTCTCTCTGGGTCCAATTTTATGATTCAAATCATCAGCTTGCTGCTGTTAACTCCCAAATTTTGTCCCCCTGACTGACCTTCAGATCCTTCTGTTGATGTCTTGGAAATCTACACGTGGATGCCGCTCAGCCCCCTCAAACCTGACATGGCTATGCTGAATCCGAACTTCTCCCTCCTATATTCTCTGTCTAGTGGGATTAGTAAATTAGAAAATGATGGGATTTACTGATCAATTAAGTAAGACACTTGAGGGCCATCCTTAACATCTCCCTTTTTTTCCTTCTCATTCAATCCACTACCAAGTGTGGTTGGTTTTGCCTCCCACATGGCTCTCAGTCTTATTCCTGCCTCTCCATCCCCACAGCTTTTCCCCCAGTTCAGGCCCCTATCACCTCTTTTGTAACCACAAGAGATTGCCCTCCCTACTTCCGCTGCATACCTCCTCCACTTCATCCTCTGCATAGCCGGTAGAGAATTGTATTTTCATTAAAAAGTTTGGCTATGATATGCTCTTGATTGAATTCTGTTTATAGCTCCCCAGTTTCTATTTACAGGGTGAAGTGCACATTCCTTAACATGGCATACAAGGTTCTTCGTGAGTGACCCCTGCTGCCTTGCTGGCTTCTCTAGGTTGTCTCCCAACATCCACCTCACAATTTATTCTCCAGCAACAGAATGTGTCTTTTGTTCTATATGCATGCCTTGTTATTTCTCAAAACACACACACACACACACACACACACACACACCTTTGCCTAGCTAACTCTCTAAGTTGGATGCCATTTCTTAATTCTACTACCAGACGCTGTCATATCTACCCCTATAGTTTATAGTTTACATTCCATTGTAATTTTCTGTCTTACAGCTGTCAAGAGCAGTCTTGCTAATATCTGGGCTGCCAGGGACCAGCCTATCATAAGGATTCCTGGCACATAGTAGAGGTTCCTTAATATTTCTTGAGTGAATAAATGGATGAATAAACATATCCTCTAGGGAGTTCAGTCTCCTGAATCTGTCTGCGTAGATTCCCTCTGTAGCTTCGACTCAGGACTTGAGGAGTGAACTAACAACTGTGCCTATAGATACCTCTGAGACCACCTTGTCACTCTTCCCATATTTCACATCATATTGTAATTCTCAAATTGTTTTGCCACTCCTCTGGTGTTGGAATAATAGGAGGATTTCTCCACAGATATACATGTAGGAAATAGTAAAACAAACTTATGATTCTGGGCTTATGTGCATAAAATTAACATTTATGTAAATAAGCTTCAGGCTTGTGTGTGTGTGTGTGTGTGTGTGTGTGTGTGTGTGTGTTTACATTCAGGCTACCCTAGAGGATGTTTTTTGCTGATTTTTTCCCCCTATACCTCTTTATTCTCCCACTCAGTTGCTGGATGAAGAGAGTTCCCTCATTAAGAAAGGAAATTCTTGGAGCTGGAGGAGGCTGAGAGACACTGCAAACTTTGCCTTTTCCTGGATTTTACAGAGCACTCCATTAGGGTGGGAATATTTTCCAGTTTAAAAATGTTTCTTTATCTCAGACTCCTACTCTCCCCTTACCATCCTCTTCCTCAGAGGCCCTACTACCTACCTGGTACCACCTCTACCCTCCTGAATATATGTGAAAAATTCAGAGCAAGTTTAGTCCTGGGAAAACTGTGGACTACGTGAATTTACATGTATTGTCTTGTGTCCTCTCCATCCCTGAACACAGAAGGAGAAAGAGGACCCTTCCATCAGCATATTAGTGGCAGAATTTCAGGTCAGAGAGAGGAAAATGTATGAGGTAGGCAGCCCTTTTGTTGATTAATGTCTTCAGACCACATTACAGAAGCAATTGCCTACTTGACCTGTTAATCAAGATGGGGAAACGTTTGTCTTTGAACAATACGTTTTAAGATTCTTTAGACTTCCTGCATATTCCTTAGCTTCTTCCAATCACAAAGATTTCCCAAAGCAAACTGGGGGGCCTGGGGGCAGGAGTGGTTGTGATAACATTAGAGGTTTTTCTTTGTTACCCAGAAACTTCTAAATGCAGGCTTTTCCTGAGGTTAAGACATAATTCTAAACTGGGAAATACAGTGTGTGAGGACAAGGACAGCAGGGACACTTGCTAATAAGTGGCAGACTCTATTCTTCCTCTTGTCATTTGCTGCAGAAACATGAATCATGACCACATCTTTCCAGATCAGGGAGGGCCTCAGAGTCACCTATAGATGCTCCCGTGCATGCTGACATGTGCCTCGTCAGATGGCCTGAGCGTGACTATGAGCTGTCCAACTGTTCTTTCCCTACTTTGGGGGCACTGAAATGGAAAAATCCCAAGAAACTACTGCAGTGAAGTCTAGGGCTCCTAGGACCCAGTTTCCTTAGCTGCTTGGTAGGAGATAAAAGGAGTTGGAGAATGCTAATGGAAGTGTCATGAATGGAGGCAATGGGTAGATAAACAGCTTTACAGAAACATAGGATTGTATATTTCCAGTTGGGAGCCATGGGGGGAGGGTGGGAAGACTGAGGAGCATACTTCCCCTTCTCCATCCTTCCTTCTTTGCCCCAATTTTCTCAAGAGGGAACAGAAATCTCAAAGGTGCAAACGTGGCAGTATGTTTTGTCTAAGAAAACATTACTTGGCTTTTGATTCTAGGTAGTTATGATCCTTCATTAGGATAATCTTGTAAAAATGTTCAAAATATAGATGAGCCATAGAGTATAACCCACCAAATCCTTCATTAGGAGAGTTATAGGTTTTTAATCAATTATCAAATTCCCTGATTCATTTGATAAAGCAATCATAATTTTATTTTATTTTTTAAAAATATTTATATTGAGAGGAAGAGAGAGAGAGAGAAGGAGGGAGAGAGAAAAACCCAAGCAGGCTCCATGCTCAGTGCAGAGCCCGACACGGGGCTCAGTCTCACCAACTGTGAGATCATGACCCAGACCGAAATCAAGAGTCAAACGCTCAACTGACTGAGCCACTAGATGCCCCAGCAATCATAATTTTAATCTCATAATCTTCACTAAGAACTAAAATAGAAAGAAAATTTTAGAATATTTATATTTGAGATATAGGTACATGATCTTTAAATAAAATATTAGTAGATAGACTAGTTGCCAATCCAATTGATGGAGTCTTGAAAAGGGAATGGGGAAAGAAGAGGTGAGTAGAAAAACATTAAACAGAAGCTCTACTCATATCATTATTTTGGACCAAAGCAGGCCCTGGTGAATTAATTAAATGAAGAAATGACAGCTAAGAGAGCTGCAGGAAACTCTGAAGCTATGTTATCAAAAAGATAGTAGTGGGTAAGAGAAGGAAATTTGAAGGCCAAATCCTGGCATACCTTTATATCAGTGCCTACTGTTCTATATGGAATGAAAGCTGGATAAATTAGCTAAACATAAATGAATCTATGGTCTTTAAGAGGTAGTGTGGTGCAGTTTTAGTAGTCAGGATACCTGATATCTATTCCAGTTCAGCTACTAATTTGCTATGAGACCTTAAAGAAGTCACTTGACTTCTCTGTGAACTGAGGTGGTTGATTTAGATCAGCATTTCTCAAACTTGAGTCTGCATATGAACCACCTGAAGATTTCGTTAGAATGTGGATTCTGGTTCCGTAGATCTGGGGCAGGCCTGAGGTGCTGCATTGCTAATAAGTGTTCAGGGTAAGCCAATGTTTCTGTTCTGCAGATCACACTTCAAGTAGTAAGGATCTAGATGATCGCTGTGTCTCTTCAAAGGAACATGGTTTTATTATATACTCTTTCATGGGCAATCAGCTAAAAACTTTCTAAATTATAGGAACAAAGGTAAAGCAATGGTCAGAACTACTATAGTAAATAAGACATAAGTAGAGCTGATCTAGCAATGAAGTTTGACTCAGTGACTCAGTGAGTAAGAGGAGCAGACCCTAGTTAACATCAGGTAACAAATCTCAGTCCAAGAGATGTGATCAGAGAACGAGAAGAGCAATGGAGAGATACCTAGGAATCTTGTGAGAGGTAAAAGTGCTTGATGAAGCGTCCTTCACAACGCAAAGGAAGAGCAAGAGCCAGAGGACTGTTAGCCTTCCCTCAGTTCCCTGTGATTCTCTCTGGCTTCATTTGGAGAACATATTGTCACCATGATCTCTGACCCTGTGTCCCTCATCACACAGCCTTCTCTAAAGTACAAAGATAAACAGTGGGTTTAAATGTGTACATTACAGTGAATTCAGAAAAGCTGCTCAGGTGCAGACCGACAGACATCCTAGTCCTTGATTTAGGGTGAGGAGCCAAGGGTGGAGGATCCACAACACACACTCGGGGTTTGTCTGAGAACAGGGAAGAAGATGGGAAGGGTGGGAAGGACCCAGCATCACGGGCACTCAGTGTGCCTCCAAAACCAGAAATCTTCCTCAGTGCATTTATTAGTTGGAAAATGGCTTTTGTTTAATGGCAATAGTGAGTTAGTAAGCCATTTATAGTAAGAAAAATCCTGTGAGATAGATAGAGGCAGGCACTGGTATCCAATGTAAAATAAGAAGTTAAGATTAAACAGGTTAAAACCACCCAGCTAGTTAGTGTCAGATTAGAACTCAGGTCTCCTCACTTTTAGTCAGTGGGGCTCCCTTTACAGTGTGTGTATCCAGCACTATATGTATTTAACTATATCGGACTTTGAATTTTCTCTCCTATTCCATTAACCTTACATATCAATTATGGTTATAGAGTTACCAGATGCTTTGTTTCATCATTTGATAGCAAGATGTCTTAGAAAATAAATAGCCTGCCACATTGGTGGGAGTGACAGCCATTGCTGGTTGCCAATCCCAGAACATTTCCCTTTTCTTCTTTGTTGACAAATTTTGTTTATCTTCGTCTAAGAGTCCACGTTCTTCAGCAGGGAGTGTGCTCTTTCCCAGACTTAGGACACTGAATCTTGATTGGTCTAATCTAATCAAGGTGGTACTGCATGCCAAGTGATCGGCAAGTTGAGATGAAGGTGTGTGATAAAATTATGGCCAATGAGATGTGAGGGGAAGTTGCTTCTGCTTTTAAAAAGGGATATGTTACCCTTTTCTGTCTGTGGACTTTGTCTACATAGGAGACGTACACAACTGTGGCAGGATTTTGAAATCATGAGAGGTAGGCATTTGACACAATGAGGGGAGAAGAGAAGAAAAATGAAAAGAACCTGGGTTCTTGATTATGTTACTGAGCCACGGAATCAACCAAACCCAGGACTACTTTTCCTTTGAAATTTTAGCTCTACTTTCTTTTATTTGCAGTCAAAAGCATCCTGAGTGCCTGGGTGGCTCAGTCTGTTAAGCGTCTGACTCTTGATCTCGGCTCAGGTCATGATCTCATGGTTTGTGGGATCAAGCCCCATGTTGGGCTCTGCACTGATGGCTCAGAGCCTGTTGCGATTCTCTCTCTCCCTCTCTCTCTCTTTGCCCCTTCCTGGCTTCCTCTCTCTCTCTCTCTCTCTCTCTCTCTCAAAATAAACAAATAAACTCAACAAAAACATTGCAATGTTTATAGAGAGACTAAGAGTAGCTCTGTCAAAACTGGCATTAAATTACCAGGATTGAGATCTCAGCTATATCATCAACTAGGTTTGTCACTTTCTCTACAAGAGCCATTTACTCCTTGCAAAAATGGAGATAATAAAAGAACTACTTCACAAGGTATTAACAAGCTCTCATATAAACTGTGAAAACACCTGAAAATTTCTGTTACTATCATGAGTGTTATCCTTATTAATATTATGTGATATATAACAACAACAGCATCATAGTAAGGCTCCATCATAAACAATCTGCAATGAGAATGCTTTCAAGTCTTTTGGTGTTTCTAGGAAAATCTCTGCATCCTGAGACATTTGTACCTTCCCTTTCTTCCAAAGGCACTTGAGAAAAAGCCAGGCTGGTTACAGTTTGGGGTGAGGGAGTTCATTACTGAAACATGAGAGCAACATCTCCTGGCAAGCAGTAGGGGGCTCATCAGACTGCTTTTGGGGAAAACGTTCCATGAGAGTGTTGCCAACAATTTCGATGCATACGTGGGGCACAACACCCACCAAGTAATTCCTCCCTCCCGCCCCCACTTTCCTTTGCATTGAGAAGTGGAGAGCGCCACAGAGTTCAAGTGAAAGGTCATGATCTGATGTATGGAAGAGAAATTTATGAGAATACTAGTTTTGCAAGGAGAGGTTCATAAAGGGCTTTCTTCCGTTCCATTGTTTTCATCCTCTTGTTCGTCCCCAGCAAGACCACTTTTTAAGCAGCTTCTGAACACTGTGAGAGTTTCATGGTTTACAGCTCTTGCCATTTTACTCCCCCCCCTTGTTGCAAGACAGAAAGCCATAGAAGTTCTGTTCATTGTGTGTGCTCGTGTTAGAGGCAGCCTCTTATTTCTGACTGAAAATAAGAATGTTGTGATTCTGATGAGTCTGTCACCTGGGAGGATGTTTGTTGTCTAGGCTCTGGAGAGGAGAGGCACTGGGGTTGGACTGTGTAATGAGAAGGAGGAAACTATGAAATGGTTACTTGGCCTAGTTCCAGTCCAGAGCCTGCTATTTTTTATGGAAGGTCAAGAAATGTGGAGCCAGGCCTACGGACATCTGCCTGGAGAGATATTTCTAAATTGGTCTTTCTCCTCTGGAGCTTCAGTTTCAAATTTAATTAGCTGGCTAATGATGGTAAATTATCATAATTAATTGATGAGTGCTAAAGTGCTTTGACTACAAAGCACTAAACATAATTTCTAGGGCAGTTCATTTCTGGCCTAACTTTGAGAACTATTCTAGGAGAGAGACTTTTGTAACAATAACAATAACAATAACAACAATAATAATCATTTTTAATGGTTTGGACTGAATGAAGCCTTCCTTTGGTTTGGAACACTGCCTTAGGGGAGCATGAGGAAGACTGTCTTGTGAGAGATCTGTGAGTGTGTCTTTGTAGCCCAGTGGATAAGAAAAAAAAGTGAACGAGCAGTTATTATCAGGGAAGATAAGTAACTGTGGTAGGGAGATGTCCAGAAAGCTATGGAATTATAGGAGGGGGTCTGGGGAACATGTCCTTGTGGAGGTGAAAGGATGAGCAGGCATTCTTCAGATAGATGTGGGGGAAGGGGAGCAAGAAAGACATTCTAGGGGAAAGAGTCACATAAAGATATGTGTGTGGGGGGGGAGGGAGAGAGAGAGAAAGAGAGAGAGAAGAATTGAGAGAGACAGAGAGAGAGAGAGAGAGAGAGAATAGTACATTTGAAGAACCATAAGTAGAGTATGTCTGGAGTGTAGCAAGTGATATAATTAAAAGGCCAAGGGGCTTTTATTTAAAGATAAATTGAACACATGCATTATATCTCTCCCTGCCAAAATTCTGTTAAAGGGATGATAATGGGATTTTTTCTAAATATATAAACTATAAGAACAAACAGAACAGGAGAAACACAACAGTAACACAATTTTAAAAGCTAGGCGATATATGGAAGAATGCAATTGATTTAGCAGACTGGAGAAAGTAGCATTTTAATCTTAAGTAAGCAGTGAGGAAAACTAAATAGGAAGATGATTTAAACCACAGATTCCCCAACCACCACCCCAATCTTAGGAATCAGAGTTAGTGGGCACTTTGGAAGTAGAGGTAAAGGAGGATCTAAAACCAGGAGAATTGTTTCAAATTATTTTAAAGAAAGAGTTGGACCCCCAAATAATTTCCCCCTCTGTATAAGAGGATTATTTCCCACCTCCACTTTTACAGAAAAGTAGAGGGTTATTCTCCTGAGGGATCAAATAGATACCATATAGGGTTGAGTATGGGGATATCATATTAAAAATATGATGAGTTAGTGAAAGTTTACATAGTGAGATATATGAACTCCAGTCTTCAATCTCCTGTTAGGTTCTCAAAATCTTCACAACTATATCTTTATCTTCCAGGAAAGAGGTGGAAAGAGCCTTCTCTGGAAATATGACTTAGTGAAAATAATGATTTAGAGCTACTGACATCAGGGCTTTCACAGGGAGCCCGGTGAGATATCAGTAATGAAGACCACAAGTCCATATATAGGCATTTCTTTCAAGGAAGTAAAATTTGTAGGAAGTCCAATACACAGGATGTTTACACAGTTTGAGGAGAGTTTGAAACTGAATTACATATAAGTACACAGAAAAAATTAAGGCATCCAAAAAATTAAGAAATCCAAGCAAGTAAACAAACAAATGAAAGACAACTATGAACTCCTGAGAAAACAGAAAGTTTGCCATAAAGGAAAAGTCATTATAAAATATTACATGGCTCAGCTAAGAAATGTATTTACAAAATTATAATAATATAAACACAGAATATTTATAGTACTTATATTCTAAATTATAAATAGGATGGAGGGATGGAAAATGTGTGTTGGGAACAGGTGTGTGAGAGAGAACACTCTCCTCATTTACCAAAGTAGAAAATCAATAGGTTAGTCTAAACATAGAAAACCCAGGAATTAGTAATATAATGATGGTTTTTATCAAGATAGAAAACACAGGAGGAGAGGAACTATGAGGTACGGTAATAGGTTTATCATTGAAGTGTGGCTTTTGAGGTACTGATGAAACAGCCCAGCGGACAGATCTCTTAGGCAGTTGACTCTATGGGACCAGTGCCAACCAGCCTCAGTAAGGGTTCTTGGTAAGCATTAAGCCCTACAGGAAATGATTGAAGTGATGATTTTCTCAACTGTCCCCCGGGATGGTTGATAGCTACTCTCATTCTGGACACATGGCAGATAAGTTTATTAATTGGATATAGGGGATATACAGGGCACTAGGGCTCAATGCTCTTGTGGAAGCTAAAGAGAAGGGCTGGGTCAGTAGAGTGGGGAATGAAGATTTAGTCATGTAAGAGGATTAGATGAAACTGGAAGAGGCCCAAGGATAACCACTAGGTTAGAGATGGGCAGGGTAAGAGGATACTGCAAGGAGTCTAAGGAGCAACTAGAATGGTAACAAAAGTCCCAGGAGAATCCAGAATCTTCTTTGCAAAGAAGAGATTTGAAGGGACAGGTACATTGTAGGTGCTAAATCTGCATAAAGATTTTTGAAATAAAGACAATAAGAAGACTGTTGGTTTTACCTACAAGGAAGTTGTCAGCCACTTTAGAGCAGTTGTACTGGAATAGAGATTTTCAGAAGCCAGACTGCAATGTACTTGGGGCTCAGGAATTGGTCAGCTGAAACTAGTTATTTCTTGATTCCCACCTCTCTAACCCAAGCTGAAACTTCATTCATGTTCCAAGTCACATCTCCTGGGAGGGAGCTGTGTTTTCACCCAGGAGACCACTTAGACACACAACATTGAGTTTTTACAATGACCTCGTGAGAACATTTCTAGAGATTCATGGGCCCTGGCCAATCCTATTACTGCATTCTTTAGATTAGTTATTTTTATGTTTTTTAAATGTGAAACCTTACGCAGGATGAACTGCTGAAACTGACCAGGGAAGAGTGTGTTGAATTATCTTGTCCTTCAAGTAATTTCTTAGCATGAGCCAAGAACTTTTCACCTAGAAAAGTAGAAGACTTCCTGTAATATGAATGGGTCATGCTGACTCGTCACTGGGACTTTTGGTGGTACAGCATTGCTGCTCCAAATATTTATCATTCTTTCTTTCAAATATTTACCACTATCCTAAGAGTTGTAGAGATAAAAGCAGGGAGCAGACATGGAGTGCGTTTTCAAGTAACTTACAGTAGAATCAAAGGGATGGTTGGTGTGTCCAAATAGCACCAGTAGAAGGTAAAAATGGGCAAGGAAGTTTATTTTTAAGGAGGGTCTTCCATCCAAATCAGCTATACATGAGGGGACTAAAAGGAAATGGGGTGTTCTAGGAAGTGTGTGATTGTTCTCTCTTAACATTGCCCCTCATCTGACCTGATGACCTCAGTCTTTTTTTCCAGAGCTCCATGGGTTGTGAACTTTCAACCTATAGGACTACTTCCAGATAGAATAGTTGGGGCACATATGTAAGGAGAGGATGGAGAGGAGGTTCCACCTGACTTATGTTTGGAGCTTATGAAAATGTGCACTCCCATAAAGGGATTATGAATTGGGGACATGACAAAAATGATACTTCTGACCTGCTGAGTACTAAAAGAAGTGTCTTTTTTATTTTTTATGTTTTTTAAGTTTTATTAAAAAATTTTAACATATAGTATAAACCATAAACATATAGTGTCATAGTAGTTTCAGGAGTAGGATTTAGTGATTCATCACTTACGTACAACACCCAGTGCTCATCCCAACAAGTGCCCTCCTTAATGTCCATCACCCATTTAGCCCAACCCCACCCAACACCCTTCCAGCAACCCTCAGTTTGTTCTCTGTATTTAAGAGTGTCTTATGGTTTGCCTCCCTCTCTGTTTTTATCTTATTTTTCCTTCCCTTCCCCATGTTCATCTGTTGTGTTTCTTAAATTCCACATGTGAGTGAAATCCTATGGTATTTGTCTTTCTCTGACTGACTTATTTCACTTAGCATAACACACTCTGGTTCCATCCATGTTGTTGCAAATGGCAAGATTTCATTCTTTTTGAGCACTGAGTAATATTCCGTTATATATACATATACATATATATGTGTATATATACGTAGGTATACATACATATACATACATACCTATGTATATATATACATAAACACACACACACACACACACCCTGCATATTCTTTATCCATTTGTCAGCCGATGGACATTTGGGCTCTGTTGTTGATAGTGCTGCTATAAATATTGGGCTGCATGTGCCCCTTTGAATCAGCATTTTTGTATCTTTTGGATAAATAACGAATAGTGCAATTTCTGGGTCATAAGGTAATTCTATTTTAAATTTTCTGAGGAATCTCCATACTGTTTTCCATAGTGGCTGCACCAGTTTGCATTCCTACCAGCAGTGCAGAAGTCTTCCCCTTTCTCCTCATCCTAGCCAATATCTGTTATTTCCTGAGTAGTTATTTTTACTATTCTGACAGGTGTGAGGTGGTATGTCATTGTGGTTTTGATTTGTGTTTCCCTGATGATGAGTGACGTTGAGCCTCTTTTCATGTGTCTGTTAGCCATATGGATGTCTTCTTTGGAAAATTGTCGGTTCATGTCTTTTGCCCATTTATTTACTGGATTATTTGTTTTTTGGGTGTTCAGTTTGATAAATTCTTTATAGATTTTGGATACTAACCCTTTATCCGATATGTCAATTACCAGTATCTTCTCCCATTCCATTGGATGCCTTTTAAGGAGTGTCTTAAAATTTAAACAAGGAGCTTCAACCTTTATACCTGGAATAACATACCAGATGTTATTGTGGCATAGTTAGGTCTGTGCCTATGAAATCAGATAAGATTTAAAGTAATACCCAAATACCAATGCTCAGAGCTCATCCACCCTTGACAAGCAGAAAGTCCTCTTGCTTCCATGAGTTTCTTTCCCTAAATATGGACCCACCTTCACAGGTTTTGTTTGTGCATCTCAAATGTTCCCTTGGTCTCTTGGGGTTACCCTAGGTAGAGTGTATGTGGGGGTCAGCAGTTTCTCAGTTGTAATCAGAGCCTTTGCTAGCAGCTCTGACATCCCTGTGCTTGGTTGGCCACAGATGTCTGCCAACTGGGGAGGCTGCATATATATCCAAATGGTCTGTTGGCCTCTGGAACTCTTCTCACTCTGGATCAGTTGGGAAATGTCTTTCTCTTCTGACCAGCACTTTCAGAGGTGTTTTGCACAGCAGAGCTAGTGGACCTCAGTGACACAGTCTATCTTGGCTCCACAGGTCTCTTTCCTAGAATGGATGGCTCCTCTAGGAGGGTTTTGATGGAGTGATGTCAGGTTCCAAATCACACCTCTTTGGAAACTTTCTTCTTCAAATTCCAGGCCCATTCTACCACCAGATTTAATCATGGTTTGGTTGTGCTATTGGGCTCCAGGCATACCAGGGCTATCATTGGCAGCTATTTTAAGGTCTTTCAATATTTTCTGGAAGTTAAGAAGTTCCCTGAACATGCTCACAGAATCCCAAGAACTTCATGGGGAGGGTGTTCTCCAACTTTATAACACTGACCCAATCAGCTGTGTGGGTGGGTAAGGGAAAGGGTAGGATGAGGGTATATTTTTATTCCAGTGTTGTGGGAAATCAATAGAATTTCATTTAAAAATGTAAGTGTGTATAACGAAGCCCTGAAGGGCTCCTTGGGGTAAGGGGTGGTGGACATACAAAAAAAAACATAGATTTTGGTCAAAACTTTCAAACCCAAATAATTACCAATAGTGGCAGCTCCATAGGTCTGAGTGAACTTGACTTACTAAATAACAAGCTATTACAGTTTGCTGGAGAGTCTCAGGTATTTGTTGATTAGCTTCTGAAACCTTTCGTATTTATGTTAAAAATTTGTACCAGATAATGGAGATGGAATGTGTATAGGGGAGCAAAGTATAATTACATATGAAGTAAGGAAGTTGGAGAGAATAAAAAATACTTGGGGGAAGAAGGCATTTGTCATTATTTTTGATTGACTACTCAACTCCTCATTTATTTTGAGACAATCCCCATTTATTTTGAGACATTCTCCATCTGGGCAAAGAGCAGAGTCCTCTTCTTTCTGTAAAAACTAGATACCATTTCAGCTTTTCTTACAGCAAACCCTAATCATATGACTAATGATTCATGAGTCAGATTTACCCAGGGTGCACTTTGAATTGGAAGCTAGCAGTCTGAAAGAGCTGGGTCTCTGTAGATACCATCTTAGGGGGTCTAATGGCCCCAGGGGGAGCTAGATCCAATTTCCAGAGTTTATGGTGGTTACTGTTCTAGCAGAGGGGCCAGACTCCAGTATCAATGTTGTCAGAGGCATGAGCAGTTGTGTCTGTGTACAGTAGGAGCAACAACTACATCTTCATAGAATCCATTCTGAGAGAATCTTGGATGTTTTTCTTGGATGGATGCATTTAAACCCAATTTAGATCCTCCTGAAGCCTGTATGAGCAAACCCAATAGCCTTTAATAACTCCCTTTCTGTCTCAGTCACCCAACTTACAATGAAGAGCCTTGACACCAAAATAAATAAACATAAGCAGAGGCGTCTGGGTGGCTCAGTCGGTTAAGCGGTCGACTTTGGCTCAGGTCATGATCTTGCGGTCCGTGAGTTCGAGCCCCACGTCGGGCTCTGTGCTGACAGCTCAGAGCCTGGAGCCTGTTTCATATTCTGTGTCTCCCTCTCTCTGACCCTCCCCTGTTCATGCTCTGTCTCTCCCTGTCTCTAAAATAAATAAAACATTAAAAAAAAAATAAACAAAATGATCAATTTAGATGGCAAAAAATTTAAAAATGAGGAAAAAGGTACCCATAAATCCTATCACTTTAACACAAAAATAATAACTTATGATTTCCTCATGAAACTTTCTCAAAGTGTTTCCATTGACAGTAGAGGTCATGTGGACAGAAAAAAATCCCGTCATCAAATGATTTTGGAAATTTGGAAAATGTTCTGATAATATTGCACAATTTTCTTTCTTAAACAATTTTTTTTGTTTTAAAGTTTATTCATTTATTTTGAAAGAGAGCGCATGAACAGGGGAGGAGCAGAGAGAAAGGGAGAGAGAGAATCCCAAGCAGGTTTTGCTAACAGTGTGGAGCCCCACATAAGACTCGATTCCATGAACCATGAGATCATAACCTGAGCGGAGATCAGGAGTCGGACGCTTAACCGCTTAACTGACTGAGCCACCTGGGCTCCCCTATTACAGTTTTTTTTTATTTCAATACTTAATATCTCAAAATCTGTAGTCTAATGGCCCCAGGGGGAGCTAGATCCAATTTCCAGAGTTCATGGTAGTTACTGTTCTAGCAGAGGGGCCAGACTCCAGTATCAGTGTTGTCAGAGGGATGAGCAGTTCACTGCTCTGAGAAGATTCAAGAAAGAGATAAACAATTGCGTTTTTCTCTCCTAAGAACATTTCCAAGGATTTTGAAGGGCACATGCTGTAAAATGCTGCCTTTTGCTCTTCTTGCACATGCCAGTGATCTGTAGAATGGTATTCATAGGGCACCTGCAGTGTTGGGTCCTGCTTTATTCTTCTATGTTGTATCATGGGGGCTTTGAAGGCAAGACTTTGCACGGAAGAAGCTTCTCTCCTTTTGTCTTCGGGATCCCTACGTGTGAACCTGAGATCATCAAGCAGGTAAGAAGGTGAGAACCCCGGCCTTGAGCTAGCAGACCACGTCTTGGTATTTCGTCTCTGCTGTGTATATTCTGGTAGAAGCAAGCTGTCAAGATTTGAAATCAGGCCCAAAACCTTCTAATCCTGAAATAAACAGCATTAGTTTGGGCATTTCCAACTCTCTAAAGAGCATATCCAACTTCCCATCCACTCCCCAAGCTTAAGGCTGAGACCTTGCACAGTGATTTGACGTAGACTGTAAAGGAAGAAAGAAAACTGCATTGTCCTTAAAGGAAGAAACTCAGGTGGGACAGACCTATGCAGCAGAGTTGGTTATGCAAATGGACACAGAGTAGTCTTTTTGCTCCTGTTTATGCCCAGTGTGAGAAGGGCTGAGATTTTAAGAGACTTAAAACAGAAGACAGAAAAATAATAGATCATCTGTGGGGCAGTAGCTAATACAGGGGAAAACAAAACCACTTTTCACTGTATTATTTTTTTTCACCTGCTGAGGTGGCCCCAGGAAATATTACACTCACTGACAGCTATATTCCAACTGTGCTACATAACTCTGCTGGTTAGAACATGGTATTGAGAAAGGCATAGACATGAATCTCCATTCAAATTTATATTCAATGAGGACAAGGACTTGTTGGTTGTTTCACTGCTGTAACCCCAGGATGTAGATAGTTGTGCTATAAATATTTGTAGAATTAATAAGATCTGTCTCCTTAGAGAAGAACTAGTTTTGCTGGACTTCACTGACAGATGGTGAACCTCTAATCCCTACCAGCCTGAAACTTCTAGCTTGGTATAAATGTGTATGTAAAGACAATTACCATTGTATTTCTCTAAGTTCCTTGAAAAATTAGCAAGCCACAGATCTCTGCATTGTCTCTGTCTGAATTATGTCCTTGCTGCAAACTTGCATGTTCAGAAAATGCATAGCTCTGTTTCTAGTAAGGCACCTGAAAAAATCTTCCTGCTAATGAAAATGAAAAATGCTGGCTAATGTATATTTTAAAAATCTTCTTAAGAGCATTGGAGAACTGGTAAAATATAGCAGTAAGGATTTATCAGCCCAACATCTAAGGGAAAGCAAGGCCCAAGAGAAGTAGGCAAAATTTTTACCCTGAGGGCTATTGCTGAACCTGATGAACTTGAGCTTCAATTTTTATAGTTTTTTAAGACAAATTCCTGTGTGTGTGTGTGTGTGTGCGCAAGTGAGAAGGGGGGAGAAGAGAAAGAGAAAGAGAAAGAGAAAGAGAAAGAAAGAAACAACAGAAGGAAGGAAGGAAGGAAGAAAGCAAGCAAGGAAGCAAGCAAAGTTCAGGGACATGCTGTGTTAATGTGAGCCAGAACCAAACCCAACTGCACTTCCACACACAGGAAATTTCAAGGCAAGTTGCTTAAGCACCAGGCAAAACATGATTAAAAAACAAAATCCCCCTGGGGTTTCCTGGGTGGCTCAGTCTGTTAAGCTTCGGACTTCCACTCAGGTCATGATCTCACAGTTTGTTGAGTCTGAGCCCCGGCCAGCACAAAGTCTACTTTGGAACCTCTGTCCCCCTCTCTCCCTGCACTCTCCCCGCCCCACTCTTGAGTGCTCTGTCTCTCTCTCAAAAATAAACATTAAAACAAACAAACTAACAAACAAAAAACAAAACCACTCCCTGATAATTAAAATCTGAAGCTGACCTATGTGTGGACATGTAAGTCAAATTTGTGTGAACCGGATGGTCCAAAAATCTTCAGATTTTAAAGTATTCCCAGAATGTCAATGCTCCTGCCATCTGGAAAAAGCAAGCACCAGGAACCCACTCTCCGAAGGAATATACTTCCATCCAAAGCCTCAAAGAATTCTTAGAAGGAAAAGGAAAAGGGAAAGGAACAGCTAACTATGAACAATTACTAAATATATAGACAGAAGAAATCGATCTGCACAGGTTTCTGGTATTGCAATGATCAACCTCATAATCCAAAGTAAATATGATTACCATGGTTAAAGAAATAAAAGACAAGCAAAATGTCTGTAGGGGATGCAAAACTACAATGAAGGTCTAAATAGGTGTTAAAAAATAAACTGAGTTACATTAAAATTTTTGAGTTTATTTGAGCAAAATTCAATTTGAATCCAGCAGCACCAATACAGAAATGGTTAGGAGTGCTCTGCTGAGAGAAGCCAGCGCAGGACTTACATAGAAAAGTGCAGAAGCAAAGTAAGGACATTATTGATTGGCTACAGCTTCAAGCCTAGTTGGCTGTTTGTAATTGGCTGTCCTTGGCATTTGGATGTTGTGACCTTGAGGCTTTGACAGGCTTAGATTTTGGTTTGCTAGCATAGGTCACCATGATGTTAGAGCCACCTCAGTCTAATGGTCTCCTTTTTAAATTAATTTAACACAGATTTGAGAAAAACCAAATATAATTTATTGAAATGAAAATGATGATAATAATAAAATTTAAAAACCCAATGGATGAGTTTAACATCAAATGTGACAGAGGTGAAGAGAAAATGAATGAACTTGAAGATAGGTCAAATAAATTATGCAAAATGTAGCATAGAGACACACACACAAAATGAAAATATGAAAGAGATATCAAGAGCTATGGAGAACAGAATGCGAAGATCTAACAAAAAATTTCTTTGGAGTTTAGGAGAGATGAGAATGGGATAGGGAAAATATTCAGAGAGATAATAGCTGATAATTCTTTATGACTGTTACAGACTAAAAATCCCTGCAAATCCCAGGGAGAATAAGTAAAAATGCATGTCTGGCACATTGCAGTGAAACTGTAGGCCATCAACAACAAAGAAAAATCTTAAAGGCAACCAGAGTGGGGAAAAAGACAAATTACCTGTGAAAGAGCAACAGTCAGACAGGAAGCTGATTGAACAACAACAATGGAAACCTGAAATCAAATATTCAATGGGCTAAGAAAAAATTAACTGTTAAACCTACAATTCTGCACCCCCCCCCAAAAGGTATATTTTAAGAATAAGAACAAAACAAACACCTTTTCAGAAAACCAAAACGAAGAGAATTTGCTGCTAAAGGAAAATGTAAAGGATGAGCTGCAAGTACAAGACAGCAATCCCAGATGGAAGGCTTACAATCAAGGAAGAATGAAGAGTGAAAAAGTGTTAAATACAGGAGTAAATCCAAATACTCATTTACTACATAAAATGAGATCAATAACATCATGTGTGTGTGAGTTTTCTAAAACAATATAAAAATGAACTACTTAATTAAAGTAGTAAGTCTGGAGGATGGTAAATGGCATTAAGGTGTTATAAAGTCCTTGTACTACCTAGACAAAGAGTAAACGTATTATTTAAACATAGACTTTGATGTATTAGTATGCATGTCGTAATTTCTATGGTAGTCATGGAGAGAATAGAATATAATGTACAATTTCCAAACTGGTGGAAGAGAAAGATGGGGCGATGAAGAATCCTAAGGAAAAAAAAAAAAATGAAAATGAGAAAAGAGAGAAAGAGAAATATGTGGAACAAAAATAGAAAGCACTAGAGAAAGTGAAGGAATATATACAGAAATGTATCAGTAATTACATTAGAAGTAAAAAGGATAAGTAAAAATACACAAAGAGCATGTAAAACTCAACAATAAGAAAATACACAAACCATTAAAAATGTGCAAAAGCTAAACAGACACCTCACCAAGGAAGATAGAGGTGGGAAATAAATATGTGATACTACACTCAACACTATTTGTCTTTAGGGAATTGCAAATTAAAAAAAGAACACTTATACTCTGGTTTCTCTTCAGATCGTATAAATCTTTCGCCTTTTAAAAAAAGAACACAATGAGATACCACTACACACCCATGAAAATGGCCAGAATAAAAAAAAATTGATATTATCAAATACAGGCTAAGGTTCAGAAGAACAGGAACTCATTCATTGCTTGTGGGAATGCAAAATGGGACATCTACTTTGGAAGACAGTTTCGTGACTTCTTACAAAACTCAACATAGTCTTACTACACACAGCAATCACATTCCTATGTATTTGCCCAGTTGCTCTGCAAACTTATGTCCATACAAAACCTGCACATTAATGTTTCTATGAGATTTATTCATAATTATCCCAAACTAGAAGCAACAAAGAAGTTCTTCAATAATGAATGGATAAACATATGGCACATCCATGCAATAGATTATTCAATCATAAAAAGAAATAAGCTATCAGACAAGGAAAAGACTTGGAACAACCCTAAATGCATATTGCTACCTGAAAGAAACCAATCTTAGGAAGCTACATTCTGTAGGATTGCAATGGTATGACATTCTGGAAAAAGCAAAATGATAGAGGCAGTAAAAGATTAGCGGTTGCCAGGAGATTGGGTGGAAGGAGTAAGGGCCAAATAGGCAAAGCACAGGGGAGTTTTAGGGCCATGGAAGTATCCTGTATGATTCTGTAACAGTAGATACATGACCTTCTGTGTTTGTCAAAACTGATACAATTTCAAAACATAAACACCAAACCTCACTGCATGCAAATTAGAAAAATCCATGTGGGAGTCTGAGAGATCCCAGAGAAGAATCCAAAGTATGGCAGCGGAATCTAACTGTATCACACATGTATTTTAAAAGACCTCACTAGGGGGAAAAGATGCGAGCTAAGCAGCTTTGGGAATGAATAGCATCTGTGAGGCCAAATGCAGAAGCAGTTTAGCACCAGCACTGTACTCTAGTTGATAAAGTTGCTTCCCATGGGGTTACAGGCTACCATTGTGACATTGCATATATGGGTATATTGGAATTGAACAACTAAGTAAATGATGACAGGTGGTAGCAGCTTGGTATCTCACTGTTGGAGTAGAAATTTCAAATAAGTATGGGGAGGACTCTGGAATCATCCACATGGTAATGGATCAGAGTTGGAGACCTAATATAGATACTAATGATTACGTACAGTTAACACTCATTAACATGGACACATAAATTTCTTTGCTTTGTCAGCTGAGAGGGCCTAAAAGAAATGACACTGTGGTAGTGATGAGCACACCTAGTGACCAGACCTTAGATTGTAATTCCAATAGCCCATAAAAAGAACTTGGAGAAATGGCTGATTCTAGGATTGGGGCAGGAAATAGGCCAGATGAGCCGAGAGCACCTTATAGTGCCAGGTGTAAGAAAGCACTCTAAAACCAAACTACAAGCACCTCATAATGGTGCATGTAAATCAAAGGGCACAGGAGCCAACTGAAAGGGGTTGGCTTTCTTAAATACAAATTGCTCAACAATTTGAGCAACAAAATAAGGCATAGTTGGTGTATGACCCAAACTATAAAACAAATATTCATGAGTCTGCACTGACAAATAAATGACAGAATAGATAAATAAATGGGAGAGAAGAAACATTTCTCTCATGCAGAAAAGATTTCAAATATTTTATGTAGATACCCTTAAGGAGGTGACACAAAACTCCATTCTTTAAGTGTGGCCAGCACAGAGTGACTTCCTTCCAGAAGATACGGTATAAATGGAATACTACTTGGCAATGCTAAAGAATGAAATCCTGCCATTTGTAGCAACATGGATGGAACTGGAGGGTATTACACTAAGTGAAATAAGTCAGTCAGAGAAAGACAGATATCATATGTTTTCACTCATATGTGGAACTTGAGAAACTTAACAGAAGACCATAGGGAAAGGGAAGGGGAAAAAGTAGTTACAGAGAGGGAGGGAGGCAAACCATGAGAGATTCTTAAATACAGAGAACAAACTGAGGGTTGGTGGGGGTGGGGGGTGGGAATGGGTGATGGGCATTGAGGAGGGCACTTGTTGGGATGAGCACTGGGTGTTGTATGTAAGTGATGAATCATGGGAATCTATCTGCAAAACCAAGAGCACACTGTATGTTAGCCAACTTGACAATTATATTAAAAAAAAAGATACGGTATAGATAGTGCTATCGATCGGGGGAAAAAGAGTAACTTTACACTGCTATGGATGGGGGGAAAAGAGTAACTTTGTAGTGGAGAAACCTGATAAACATTATCAGGTTATTAGTCAAGTGATCAAGGTTGAAATTAAGTGATGAGACATGTTGATAATATGTACCCTTGATCTGATGTAATAAAAATGGCAATTAACCTCTGTGATATTCCTCCCCTAAACAAACCACCCAAGTGTAATCATGAGAAGAACATCAGAAAAATCCCATTCTACAAAATGCTAGACTAGTGTTTCTCAACACTGTCAAGGTCATCAAAAACAAGGAAAGCCTGAGCAACCATCACAACCAAGAGAATACAAAGGAGAAATGACAGCGAAATGTAATGTGGTATCCTGGAGGGGATCCTGGAACAGAAGAAAGATGTTAGGTACAAACTAAGGAAATCTGGCTTTAGTTAATAATAATGCCATTAATTATATTATTAAGATTTGTTCACTAATTATAAAATATGTATCATAGTAATGTAAAATATTAATAATAGGGGCAGTGAGTGTATACACCCTTTGTATTATCTTTGCAACTTTTCTGTAAATCTAAAACTGTTTTAAGAAATAAAGTCTATTTAATTTAAAAAAGGAATATGTACTATAGAATAAAGAGAAAAAAGATGGTCTGATTGGATGAAACAGAGTATTCAACTATATGTTATTTATAAAAGAAACATCTAAAATGTTAGGATATAGAAAGGATGAAAGGAAGAAAAGAGTGAAAAAAGATATTTGGAGCAAAATCTAACCAAATAGAAGCTGGTGCTGTTATTTTAAGAACAGAAAATATATAGATTTTTCAGCCAAAATCCTTACTAGTGATAAAGAGGATCACTTCATAAAAACAAAAGTTCAGTTCATCAAAAAAGATATACAAGTTTACAACAACAGGAAATTAAACATCAGAAAATTAAATTTGTTCTAGCATTACTAGATAAATGAAGGAAAATTATGCAATGATCCCAGAAAAAAGTTATCTAATTATTATAAACATTAACTACCTGGTAGCAGAAAGGAATTACTTAATTTAATAAAGGATATTTGCAAAAACAAAAACCAAAAATGAACAAAACAAGACCAAAAAAACCCCCAGAAAACAAAAAAGAAACAGGAAATGGACTAAAGAAACCATAATTTATAAGAGTGAAACATTAAAAATCTTCTTTTGAGGGGTGCCTGGATGGCTCAGGTGGTTAAACGTCTGACTTTGGCTCAGGTCATGGTCTTGTGGTTTGTGAGTTTGAGCCCCTGACTGGCTGTGTTGACAGGTCAGAGCCTGGAGCCTGCTTCAGATTCTGTGTCTCCCTCTCTCTCTGCCCCTCCCCTGCTTGATAAATAAATGTTTTGAAAAAGTTTAGTCTTCTTTTCGAGATAAACATGAGAGAAGAGTGCCAATATTATTTCTTTCAACATTGCTCTAGTTAAACCAGTGAAACATTTTAGCCAGTGAAATAAAGCAGGAAAAAGAAAAGGAAGTAAAGAGATTTGGGTCAAAAGAAACGACATTTCATTATTTAAAAATGATATGATTTTGTATGTGGAAAATGCTATAGAATTCAAGGAAAAATTGTTGGAATTAATGAGCTTAGTAAAATTGCTAGGTAGAGCATTAATATGCAAAAGTCAATTATTTTTTTAAAATAGCAGCAGCAGACAGAAAACGTAATTTTTGCAAGGTTATGTGCTATTGGAAGATACTCCTCCATGAGTCATTCTGCTACATGTCTTGCTAGGTATGCTACAAATGCTGGGTCCTGACAGCTCCTTACATGGGTCTTATCTTCAGGTTATTTTTCCACCAAGAAATCTTGAAGCAGGAAGTAATGTCTTCCTCTGGAACAAAGAGGAAGCTTGCTTATTGCTTGCAATTAAATAATGGGTTTCTCAAGCACAGTGATCCTTAGCTGTAAAGCAAACCCACTGTGTGGATAGAATCCATCTGGGCTCCTCCAGGGGACTTGGACCAAGGAAGATAAATGTATGTATTTCTTGCTGTGGATAATAAGAATTTTAATCTCTGCAAGAGTCTTGTGTCTTCTACTGGCATTAATGAAATAAGAATAAGCTAGCTTATTGACTTGGAGGTAGGGTAAAATAAAATCGCAGACCCAAAAAGTTCCTGGCAGTAAATCTAATAAAACATGTAAAACCTCTTAGGAGAAAATCATAAACCTTTATTGAGAGACATTAAAGAAGAAATAAATTGAGAGATATTCTGTGTTCATTGACTGAGGATCCAGTGTTGTGAAGAGGGCCATTCTTCCAAATGATGTATAATCGATGTAGTTATAATAAATATTCCAAAGAAAACCCTTTTTTCTGGGGTGGAAATTGACAAATTGATTCTAAAATTTTTGTTTTATTTTATTTTTTAACTTTATTTTTTTGAGAGAGAGAGAGAGCGAGCAAGGGGACAGGAAGAGAGAGGGAGAGAGAGAATCTCAAGCAGACTCTGCACTGTCAGCACAGAGCCCAACATGGGGCTTGATCCCACGACCCTGGGATCATGACCTGAGCCAAAACCAAGAGTCGGACACATAACTGACCGAGCCACCCAGGAACACTATCATATTTTATTTAAAAAAAATTGTTTTAAGTTTATTTATTTTGAGAGAGAGGGGAGAGAGAGAGCTCATGCACATAAGCCAGGAAGGGACAGAGAGAGAGAGAGTGAGAGAGAGAGAGAATCCTAAGTAGAGTCTGTGCTGTCAGCACAGAGCCCGACTTGAGGCTTGATCTCAAGAACTGTGAGATCATGACCTGAGCTGAAATCGAGAGTCTGATGCTTAACCGACTGAGCCACCCAGGAGCCCCAAACTGATTTTAGAATTTGTTTGGAAGTTCAAGGAGTCAAGAATAGCCAAACCTTCTTGAAGAAAAAGAGCAAAGTGAGAGGTTTTGCCCTAGAGATATTAAGAGTTATTTTAATTGAGGTGATGTGGTATTGGGGCTGGAACTGACAAAAAGACCTATATTGGAAACATAGATGGACAGGTCAGTGGGCAAGGATAGGCTTTTAAATAAATAGTACTGGGAAAATTTATTGTTTATAGGGAAACAAATAAAAATATATTTCTGCCTCACATCATGTATTGTGTTGAACCATATAGAATTGTCATTTTGTAGGTCGCAAACAGGCAAATATAGGTGATTTCATAGAATTCTACCTTATAAAAAATTCTGAATGCAAAAGATAAAATCACAGATAACACAGGAGAATATATTCATATTTCCAGATCAGAAAACAAGACCGAAAACATTAATCATCAAGGGAGAGTTTGATAAATTTGATTATATCGAAACGGGAATCTCTCCATCAGAGACACCATCAGGTGGAGAAACAAACAACAGAGTGCAACAAGATATTTTAAATGCATATAACAGACAAATGCTTCCTATCTAGAATATATAAATGTACAAATATATAAAAATATATATGTAAATATAGAAAAAAATATATAAAATATATAAAAATAACGGCAAATGAATAGAAAAAAATGTTCAATGAATTATGTAGATCTTCCAAATTTGACATATTTTATTGTACAAAATTAAAAAAAAAATCACATTTTTAAACATTACCACCAGTCTCATCCAGAAAGTTCTTAAGTATTGTGAAGCTGCCAAGCTTAGCATGATAGACACAAGTTTTTAAAAATTCTAATTTTCTTTAGAGAGCTCAAATTTTATAACTAGTTACAAATAAGTCAATTGTGTGTCCCGGAATGACAGGCTCACTTGGCTTGTTTTTGAGGAAATTTCTGCCAAATACCCACGTCAAAAAAACCATAGTTTGTCAGTTGCTCTTTCAAGTAAAAATGGTGCTCTATGCAAAAAGCAGCTAGTTCAGCTGGCCACTCAAACAATGGCCTACGTTCTTTTTTAAGAAACCATTACTGTACTTGTGTGCTGCAGAAGTATGTTAAATGTTCTCCCCATTTGGTCACGAAGAATTAAAAAGACCTGCACTCGGGGCCAAAATATAATAAAATTAATAGTTTTTACTTTTTCATCAAGGACATTTTTTTTTACTATGAATAAAACAATATGGTTATAGGAATGGTTTATTACCATTGTCTTGATTTGTGATAAGGCGCCCGCACTTTTGCCACCATTAATGCAAACGTCAATTCACTGAAAAAGGTAGACATTATCTTAGTATTCTTCTAAAAATAGTTTGGATTTTGTGGGTCCCCCTGAAAACGTATGTTAAGTGTAACATACATACCAGAATTTGAAGATAAATATAAAAGAAGAATCTAATATTGTTTAAATTTCTTTTATATTGATTACATGTTGGAAAGAAGTATTTTGGATATATCGGGCTAAATAAGCTATATTATTAAATCTATTTCACTTGTTTTAATGTGACCACAAGAAAGTTTCAAATTATAGGCATGGCTCTGATCCTCCAACCAGTGGCCGGCACTGCTTGCTAAATGGCCTCTCGTTTTTGAGCGAATCTCATTTCCCTGTACTCCCTGGGGTCCATCCACACCGGCCTTGCGGGCGCACCTGGAGCTTGTCCCCACTTTCTTCATGGGATTCTACCCATGGGATGAATAGATGGGATTCTACCCATGGGATGATTCTACTTCATGGGATGTTATTCCAGTGTGGCTTTGTCACTGGGGCCTTCCCCAGCCGGATTTTGTCTACTTTTAATTGAAAATCCCTGTCTGAACATGGGTTCTCCCAAAAGCAGGCAATGAGACAGTGAGTGCAAGTGGTTCTTTTAGGAGGTGCTGGCAGGAAGCCCAGCGAGGTAGCAGGGAACTCGAGAGGGAGGGATGAAAGCCCACAGAGGTGTGCTAATAAGCAGGCCCCTGCTGTGGCCACCAGGAGACCCTCCTGAGAAACCATGTGGAACCCATACCTCCGAACTATCCTGCTCAGGAGCAAGGAAGTTGGGGTAGGTCCGTCACCTCCTATCCTTGATGATTTAAGGGTTGCTTCTGGGGGCATCCATTCCTTAACATCTTTGCAGAAAACCGTTGGAGCTTGAGGTGAAATGTTGTCAACGTGAACTGGAACAGTCACACAAGGCACAGGTGACCTCAGAGTTCGGCTGAGCAGAGAGCTGTTGGCCTCTACGCTACCCTCAACATTCCCTACCTCCTGTCATGGACTGAACAGTGTCCCCCGGAATTCATGTGTTGAAGCCCTAACCCGCAGCGTGACCGTATTTAGAGATAGGGCTTTTAAAGAGGTAACTAAAGGTTAAATGACCCTGATCGAACAGGGTCTTACTGTTCTTTTAAGAAGAGACACCAGGGCGTTCTTTTTCTCTCCCCTCTTCCTGCCCTGTTCACAACAGAGAAAAGGCCGTGTGAGAGCTTAGTGAGAAAGTGACAGTCTGCTAGCCAGGAAGAGAAGCCTCATCAGAAACGAAATTTTCCAGCACCTTGACCTTGAACTTCTAGCTTCCAGAAAAATAAATTTCTGTTGTTTAAGCCACCCAGTGTGTGGTATTCTGTTATGGCAGCCCGAGCAGCCTAATACATCCCCCTTTATTTATTTATCTTCACAGGCTTATCACCATCTCACATACTGTATATTATACAAATTTATCATGTTTTATTGAGTGCTCAATACATATTTGTAGAATGAATGAATGACTCCATGTCTGTAGCTTCAACCTCTATCGGTATTGTTATTGATATTGTATGTTCAGGACCAGCTAAAGGATTTTCTGACTTCATGCAAAATAAAAATGTGGGGCCTCTTATTCAAAAATTTAAAGGTGCCAGGGCGCCTGGGTGGCTCAGTCAGTTGAGCATCTGACTTTAGCTCAGGTCATGATCTCGGGGTTCATGAGTTCGAGCCCTGCATCAGGCTCTGTGCTAACAGCTCAGAGCCTGGAGCCTTCTTCGGATTCTGTGTCTCCCTCTCTCTCTGCCTCTCCCCTGCTCATGCTGTCTGAAAATTTTTAATAAACATTAGAAAAGAAATTTTAAGGGACGCTTACGTGGCTCAGTTGGTTGAGCGTCTGACTTCAGCTCAGGTCATGATCTCTCTGGTTGTGAGTTCCAGCCCCATGTTGGGCTCTGTGCTGACAGCTCGGAGCCTGGAGCCTGCTTTGGATTCTGTGTCTCCCTTTCTCTCTGCACCTCCCCTGCTCACACTCTGTCTCTGTCTCTCTCTCTCAAAAATATATAAACATTAAAAATTTTTTTTTAAAAAAAGAAAAAAATTTCAAGGTGGTGATAGCAGAGCATTAAAACAAGCAGGGGGTTCTTCTAAGCGTGGGATCCATGTGATTGTATAGGTCACATGCCCAAGAAGCCAGCCTTGTATGTGATCCTCAAAGAACTCTGCCTCAGGCTCTCCTTTGGACTTTAGTCTTGTCCACGCAGCTGCTCTCTTGCTTGAATATCTCAGAGAGTCTCTAGCTCATGTTCAAAATGGAGTTCCTGCCCTGGGCTCTCACCTGGTGACTTGTCCCTTCCTCGGTGGCCACTCCCCAACCATTCACTGCCATCCAGAATCCTATATACCATTCTGTGACCTCACTATTCCTCATCCACATGTTCAGCTTCTGTCAGTTTATTCCTAAACATCTCTTGAATATATATTATCTTTCTGATTTTACTGAAATAATCCAAGTCCAAGTTATTCTATTTCTCATCAGAACCACTCCTGAATTTTCCCCCAGATCTTTTGCATCGCCTCTCCCTTTACGTGATAGTCACAGCCAACTCTTTTTTTTTTTTTAATTTTTTTTTTTTTCAACTTTTTTTAAATTTATTTTTGGTACAGAGAGAGACAGAGCATGAACGGGGGAGGGGCAGAGAGAGGGAGACACAGAATCCGAAACAGGCTCCAGGCTCCGAGCCGTCAGCCCAGAGCCTGACGCGGGGCTCGAACTCACGGACCGCGAGATCGTGACCTGGCTGAAGTCGGACGCTTAACCGACTGCGCCACCCAGGCGCCCCCCAACTCTTTTTTTAAAATGTTTATTTATTTTTGAGAGAGAGAGAGAGAGAGAGAGAGAGAGGGAGTACGAGTGGGGGAGGGCAGAGAGAGGGAGACAGAGGATCGAAAGTGGGCTCTGCACTGACAGCAGAGAGCCCGATGCGGGGCCCGAACTCATGAACCCTTGAAATCATGACCTGGGCTGAACTCAGATGCTTAACTGACTGTGCCACCCAGATGCCCCAGCTAACTCTTTTACATGCATATATGGTCACCTCACCCTCCTGGTTAGAGTCCTACCAAGGCTTCCCACCACGCTTACAAAAGATCAGGATTTGCATATGGCTTGCAAAAACCCTGTCTGATTAGGTCCTGTCCTCTTTCCCAGCTTCATCCTTGTTACCTACTCACCACCCAACTGTGCTCCAGTTGCCCTGGCTTTCCACTAGTTCCCTGCACAGCGCAGAATGGTAGGGGATGTTCAATGACTGTATGAACAAGGAAACGAATGAGTGAATGAATGTTCTGGGTCAAGGACACTTGGGTGACTCAGGAGGGAAGCTGCATTGGAAGACATGGCCTTCCTGTCTGCCTGGCAGGGCTCTTTGGCAGTGGGGTCTCTGAGAGAGGAGGTGCTCTCCTGCTTTCAGGGTGAATGTTAAGCTTCGATGGGGAAAATTACAGCAGAGAGGCTCCAGTGCCCCAACACATCTGTCACAGTTCATACGACACCACCAGAGCTATGAAAACTACTGGCCCAATGAACTGCCAATTTGTCTGTGTCCCCAGGAGTCAAGGACTAAGTTTGAATGTGGTAATTTCTGTTCCTCTTCTTTTTATAGGTCAGGGCCTGGGACAGATGAGTGGTGCGGAAGGTGGCCATGAGTCAGGGCTGGACGTGACAAGCTCTTGCTTCAATCCCAGGCCATTGGAAGGGGTTTGGGGGAGAGGGGAGGTCCCCCAGCTCCTAGCTCACCCTCCCTGGGGTGGGGTGGGGACGGGGGCAAGGGTGGTCTTCTCTGGGAGCCCATGCTTCTGTTGGTAGGAAATTTCGGGTCGATTCTGTGGGGCAGAAACAGACACTCTTTCCTATGTGGGGCTTCTGTGTGAATTTGAGGACAAGGCAGGACTGAGACATGTGAGCATCCAGAATAATTGTCTTTTCAAATTAACATTCTTTTTTTTTTTAAAGTTTATTTATTTATTTTTGAGAAAGCATGCAAGTGGGGGAGGGGCAGAAAGAGAGAGAGAGAGAGAGAGGGAGAGAGAGAATCCCAAGCAGACTACCCACTGTCAGTGCGGAGCCTGATGCAGGCTTGACCTCACGAACCATGAGATCATGACTTGAGCCAACATCAAGAGTTGGATGCTTAGCTGACTGAGCCACCCAGGTGCCCCTCAAATGAACATTCTTTAATCATTTGTTTCATGTTTATGTAGAAGTGGGACTAAGTGTGTGGGCCCCTGTAGGGGGATTGTGGGTGTGCTGATGGCCATGCTTAACTTCTCTCTCCCTTGAGCAGTTCACCTCCAGCCCGAGACACCTCACTCAATGAAACTGAAGTCCACAGCTCCCTAGAAACCAGACAGAAGCCCCCTCCCTAGAAATCATCACTCATGCCCTCGAAGCATGGCCTCCAGGGCTTATGTCTGAAGCCAGCAGGCCTCAACCACAAGTGTGATGTCCTTGGGGGGGTTTTGATAAATACAGAGTCTCAGCGAGGAGTCTTCACCCTATACATCTGAAAGAGTGCTATTCAGCATCTGTGAGGTGGTTGTTGAGTGCTGCTAGGGTCTCTTTGGTCCTCATTCTATGTCCAGGGAAGGTGGGGGAATGGCCTGGAACCAGATTGTTCTTAGACTACAGCTCTGGAGCCTAGTGGGCTGGCAGGCTGGTCCTCTTCACCTCTCTCCTCTAGAAGAGTCACCCATGGGGCCAGCCACAGTATGGCTACCTTTTTTTCACTCCTGTGTTCTCTGTTTCTTGTTCTGTGGCTTCTTATCTGCCCCCTCCCCCACCCTGACCCCCACCTGCTCTCAGGTAGCCATCCGTTAACTCTTGATGCTCTAACTTTGCCCAGGGCATTTTTTATTTTTACTATTTTAAATGTTTTTTGTTTGTTTGTTTATTTTTGAGATAAAGAGAGAGACAGAGAGACAGAGTATGAGTGGGAGAGAGGCAGAGAGAGAGAGAGAGAGAGACACACACAGAATCCAAAGCAGGCTCCAGGCTCTGAGCTGTCAGCACAGAGCCCAACACGGGCCTTGAACTCATGAATCACAAGATCATGACCTGAGCCGAAGTCAGACACTTAACCAAGTGAGCCACCCAGGTGCCCTGCCTTGCATTGTTTAAAGGCAATGAGTTGCTTTAAGGAATCAGGTTAGTGACACATTAAGTCATAATACTGCTAGGAAGATATCTGAGATTAAAGGATGATTGTCAGCATCCTTTATCTGTCACCAAATTAGCACCTTCCTGTAGTGATGACACCCATCTCAAAGCATTTTCTGCACATTCAAGTTTGCTTCTCACAGTAGTCTGTGAAGTAGGAAAGACAGTTATTCTTATTCCCATTTTAAAGATAAGGACACTGAGCTACAGAGAGGCATGCAGGCTTCCCCTCAAGCACATTACCCGTAAATGGCGGAAATGGCCACATAAGCCTTTGACCTAACTTCCAGCGTTCTCTCCTCTTCCTCAGAAAGTCTCGAAGTATGCTATTTTAGGGATCTATCCCAAATTTCAACATAATTAAAGCAGTTAATTGAGTCTCTTTCATAGACATAAGATAGGACTGGTTCAGTTCAGTTTCCATCAGTTCTACGTTGGGTCTATGGAAAGCACTGAGCTAACTATTGAGAATGGGCTGGAAAACCCAGTCTCTGCCCTCAAGTAGCTCACAGATGAGAGGAATACACCCCTCACTGGGGCTCTCACCATACTTTCCCAATCCCCTCCTGCCCTCAGGAAAGAAAATAAGCTTTTTACTCTGTCCAACTGGAGGGCTTGGCTTCTCAAAGTGGCTTGGTCTTAGAAGAGAAATAAATGGTTCTGGAAATTTGATAACAGGTTTCATCCCCTAATGGAAGAGGCACCTTTTGATCTGCGTCAGTCACTCATGATCTGGAAGAAGAACCTGTAGTGAAAAAGATCATGAACCAGAGCAAGACATCTCTTTTGGCACCAAAATTTGAGCCCCCAATTTTATTTCCTTGCTGTGAGTTCTATGGCCCCACACACCCCTGCAGGAAGGGACTTCATCGGATTCTCAGGACTGAACCAGAGACCTCCCATCTGACCAGGAGAAGCAAATGTGAGGGTGACTGTGGCCAGTCACACTTGCACGTTGACTCTTTCCTGCTCCCAGATGACCTTCATAGCTAATAGAACTTTATGGAGATACACTACGATGACGACATTTTCTGAGCACAAAGCTAGGCCAAGTGGTCCCACAGGCATGCCTGGCACAATAGGAAAGAAAAATCAAACTTGCGAGTCTTTTGAAAATGCTAGAAGTAAAAATGGCATCCCTCCTTGCATCCCCCTTCTTGGGTCCTGGAAGTGCTTGTTTGGGATGGTGAGCTGGGTAAAGTGGTTCAGTGGTGGGTGTCCTCTGCCCCATGCTGGCAAGGCAGTAGGTTTCTTTCATGGACAGCTATCTATTTTCTTCTTTTGCCGCAAAGTTTTCTGGGTGGGTTATGTGTGTGTGTGTGTGTGTGTGTGTGTATGTGTGTGTGTGTGTGTGTGTGTGTGTGTGTGTGTGTGAAGTTAACCCTTTGCTTCCCCTAACATCACGGAGCACTCTCTTAGGCATGTGACTTTGATATCCACAGTCTCCTGTGGGCACGGGCAATGATACTGGCTTTCCTTGTTCAGTTGATAAGAATCTTGAACCTAGGCAGAATTTTGGGACATCTTCCTTTCCTCCTGTCGTTGGTGACTAACATACCCTTGATCTCATTTTTTTTTTTCCTAAAGAAATCTCAGGCCGTATAAGACTGTGAGGTATTTAGAGATCTTAAACAATCAACACCATTTATTATTGTCCATCAGGTGAAGCAACAGAGCCGAAAGGTCTAATTTACAAGTGACCCTTGATTTGAAACGTAATTGATTCCTGGACAGCCATGACAAATTGAACCAGGGTCAACCTCTCATCTCCTGGAAGCACCGTCTTATAAATTCTCCTCCCTACCTTGGAATCTAATCTCGTACCACCAAAATACCAAGAGTGATTCCAACAAAATAACTACAAATAAGACACAGACACATGCTTTCCAAACATTTAGAAACTCTTATGAAAAATTCAATAGAAAAGCTACAGCAGTGTTCCATTTGGGGGGCTCTTTTGTCTTTTGGATTGAAATGAGCTGGGTTCTTAAAATGTTGCTTCAACAATCTCTGGATTGAAGTCATCTCATTTTCGTGATAAATCTCCCTACTCACTGTCTTCTTAACTGAGGGAGATTTTGTCCCCCACCCCAGGGCAAAACTGTATTCGGCAGTATCCGGAGATATTTTGGTTGTAGGACAGTGGTGGTCCTCTGGATTGTGGCGGGGAGGAGTCAGGGATGCTGCTAAGGACTCTGCAATGCATGGGACAGTTTCCCACAACAAGGAACCATCTGACCAAAATGCCAATAGCCCTGCTGTATTAAAACCCTGCCTTGTGGCAAGCATGGATGTTTCAAATGGAGTTAAAATTCAGGTCGTTTCTTTGGAAGAGAAATGTTGAAGACTAAATTTACACGAATACCTCTCAAGGTCTTTAAATGGCACAAGATGGGGGTTGGGGGGGTCGAAGAGGAGGACAGATGTTTCCACCTTGATTTCTTCAGTGATTCCTCACTCTCCGGTGTCAATAAGTCAGCCAAGTTGTCTTTCATAACAACCCAGGTTGTCATTGTTTCCGTGTAGCTTTGGTTGTAAATATAAGTTTTGGTTATTCCTCTGTGGGTTTTATTTATGGGGAAAAAAAGTCATAAAAAGTGAGTGTGGGTCACAAATCACGCCAGGTACTGCCTGGGCACAGACGTAATTTATACATTTTTTCATCGTTCTCACTGTTTTTCTTGGATCTTTAAATTTCCTGTACAGCTAGCATATCAAATTTTCATAATTGTTGCTGCATTTCTTGTTATTTACGCTTATTTCCCAGAAACCTCCAAAGGGCTTATTGTTTGTCATGAAGAGTAGACCCAAAGCTTTCACACAAGCTATGAATGAGTGTTTGGCCATGATCTCTGATCATAGCATTTCTCATTTAAGGCATTAAAGGGCATCAACATCTTAAAGTATCAGAGCCTTTTGGAATGCCCTCCCTCCCCTCTGCTCTCCCAACCATGGAAGATTCTATAGTAATCAGTCCTTTGAGAATGTTCTGTGAGCTTTTTGGATTCAAAAAGCTTCTCTTTGAATCCAAAGCTCCTTAATTGCCACTTTTCTTAGTATTTGAAGTGTTTGAAATAGGCCTAGGTTTAAAAAAGAATATTGTCAATATTGAAATGACAACCCTCCTCCTAATTAACTGAATTCTTTCACTGTACATCTCGTCTCCGTTCCTCACGAACACGGAAACATAAATTTGGAAAATTTTCTCGAACCTATTTTAAAATGTTTGACGCGAAGGGCTTCATCCACATACGTGTGGACTATCTGGGCTGGGGAGTAGGGAGTGTGGTGCAAGTAGATGGAAACGGAATGAGGCAAAAAGAGACTCTGTCTCTTCAAGGAAGGACCAGGCTTTCGTCCCTGTCCACCCAGAGCCAGTGCTGGGCCTGGTCCGTGGTAGGTGTTCAATGAACTCATGTGGGGAGATGAGAGAAGAGGAACAAGAGACGTTGTTATGTGAGGATTTACGAGTCTAATACATGTCCTTTTTATGATTCTTTGAAAGGCTGGGCAGTGAAGTGTAGTGTGCATATCACATGAGAGGAGAGATACAGGTCCCAGGAGCCCTTATTTCTTAATGATGTCTTACTGCTGACAGGTAAAGAGGTGGCTGCTGAGGCACATGTCCCCAGGGCCACTCGGGTCATCACGGGAGAGAAGACGCTACTGTATTTACGTTGGGTTCTTGGTAATTGCACTGATTACTAATGCTGCTAACATTTCTCTTGCTTAATAATCCACTTTTAATTTTCCCTGTGGCAGTCCTTAGTTCCCACAACACAGCAATAATTAAATCTGTGTTCAGATCATTGTAAATGCACCCAGAGGTCTTAAGCAATGGGTGAATCATACTCATTTAAGTGAAAACATAATGTTAGCATTCAGCTGCCTCAGGAATAAATACTAATGACTGAAATTCCTTTATGTTCCACTGTATATGTCTAGTTCCCGTTGCCCATTTAACATGCAGGAACGAGATTCAGGTGATGGGTTTTATCTGCACATTACAATGGTCAGTCCTCAGGTATGGGTTTCCGGGGCGGCTTGTTTAAAACGGGACCAGGAAATGTGACTGTTTTTAAATGGCCTCTCTTGCTGCTATCACAGAAATCTGTATTTTAGGAAATGATGGAGGAAGAGGAAATGAGCCGCAGGGAATGGGCTGCAAAAGTGTCCGTCCCGCTGCTGGGGAAGGGCAGGAGCTTCAGTGGGAGACCGCCATGTAGCTGGAAGCTGGGATTTTGTCCCTGTCTCTTACATGGCCCAGGGTTGGGAAGAGGCTTGCTGGAGCCTAGAAAATACCAGAAGAAATGCCCTCTGACTCTTATTCGTGCTATTGTTCCCTCCTCACCTTTCCCCCCTGGGTAATTTCTCTTGTCATAAGACACAGCCAGGTGGACTGTCCCCCGGGTAGTCTCCTGGAATGCCCCTCCACCTCGAGTGGGGGAGAGGGCTTGTCTGGGTTCAGGGCCCCAACTACGCTCTGTTATTGTCTCTACACTTCTGCTTTGTGTTCTTGTGGAACTGAGCCCGATGGAAATTTCCCTCATACCCCTGCTCTTCCAGGCTATCACCTGGCTGGGTGTTACCTATATGACCTGGAGGTGAGAGTTGATCTCACAATGTGCACCGCGCTCATTTTCAAGGGAGGGAAAGGGGGAATGTTTTTCAGGTGACCAAGCCTGAGAGGCAGGTGGTCACAGGAGCTGGAGACTCAGCTACTGAGGGCAGACAGGCTGGGCAAGTTAAGACGATTAAATATTCTCCGCCAGTGCCCATAGATGGCACTAGAGCTTTGGAGATGCGGCTACTACCACTGGGCGCTCCAGGGTTGAGGGAACCGGACAGCAAGTCAGTCTTTGTGGCTGATCGAGGGCTCCAAACCATAGCCTGGACCAATCTGGGTGATGCTGGGGCATCCAGCAAAAGTGACCACTCGTCAGAGACCTTTTCTGTGGGTGAAAGCAACCGGTGAGAGGAAGAATTCAGACTGGGTGGAGGCAGAGGAGAAAGAGAGAGAGACAGTGGCAGAGGGAGGAAGGGTAGGTGGTGGGAAGAGGAGGGTAGAGAAGGCGAGGCTACAGTGAGACAATAGGATCAAGGAAGGCAAGGGACACAGGTGGAGTAGCAGGACCTTCAGTGATGACAGCCGCCAACACAGCAGGGTGATGCAGAGAAGACATTTTGGTAGCAGTGGTGGGTAAATGCTGAGGGGAGGAGGCCCAGAGCCAAGAAGGCAGGCCGGTCATTAAGAAAGGCATGCCTCCATAATTCCCCACAGGACTTGGAAGATGCACACCACCCCTTCAGGATCTTTTATTGACGTATAGAAAATGTGTTTAAAAAAGGAACTATACAGAGGCTAAAAGCAATCAGGACTAAAAATACTAGTTAACAATGGTTAACAAGTGGAGATTCCAGTCTTTGAGCTACAGTGCCAGGAAAGGATGGGGCAAGTTGGTATCTCTTCTCCCTTCCTCTGTTTTTATTTTTATTTCAGTTCATTAAAGTGTACATCGCCTGAGGAGTAGGTACTCCCTTTTGCTTCTTGGTTTTTTTTTTCTTTCTTTCTTCCCATCTTTCTTTGAAGCAAATGCTTTTCCCGAGCACAGCGTAGCTACAAAGTCGGTAAATTGGTCGTTGTTATTTTTACCTGAAAAGGCTGTTAAAGGTTAAAACGACAAACTCAAATTCGAGGGCATCGGAGGACTTGGTGTTTATGGTTTCTCAGGACAAAGATCTAGAGACCACCAGGGTGGGTTTCAGGTTCCCCGGGCCCAAGATAACAGCTCCCTCAAAGTCACAGTGACTTGCTCAGGGTACCCAGGGGTTCCTATGGGCCTGGGGCGTAACTGAGGGAAGAATGACCGGATGGCTGTGTCTGTGTGAAGGATAGGAAGGAGGGGTCAGTGGTATTAATAGTAACTCATCCAGATTCTGAGCCTTGAGTCTGTTGGACCAGGGTGTGAGTCTAGAGGGCATGGGCAGGGAAAGGGGGTAGGTAGGTGGGCACTTACTTGGCTGCCATTTTTGTAGAAACCATGGCGTCTGCTGCATCTAACACGTAAATATCTCTGCTGCCCCTGCAGCCTCCACGTGGAAGAGGACCATAAAATTCAGAGTTCTGTCTTGGGGAAATCTATTCCTTTATACATAAGTGGCGTTCAATTAAGAGGAAGGGATTCATTTCTGGAGTTTGGGCCTGGCAGCCAAAAATACTATTTACCAAGTACTAATTTCCTTCTAAATTCCCTAATGTGGCAAAGAGAGCTGAGTTTGTACCTAACTGTCCTCTGAGACCACCCCGCACACTAGAGAAATGAGGGAAGAGGGGAATAAGTAACATTAGTCTCCTGCCTTCTTCAAGCCTCATTCCCCAAAGCTTTCACTGACCCTCACCACAACCCTGGGACACTTTGATCGTACCCATGAAAGTCTGGGAGGAAAGAGCCCAAATCAGTCTGCAGCCTGCTGATTTGAACCTAAAGATTCATGGGATTTCTGCATTTGATACTGTCTGTATTGGTTTCAATATATGAATCATGTAACTCCTTTCCTCTAAAAGTCTGGAGTGAAACTGGTGCCCAAGGGAACATGTGCTGTATTTATTCTCCCCAGTCTTGCCAATCTTGTCCTCCCAGTTTGAGGAGAATGACTCTGGAATTTCCTACTCTTCTAAAGTTGGGTGGGAAAGAGGCCACTATATTCCCAAAGGAGTGGTGTTGGGGGAAATAGTGCTTGTGTCCTGGTCTTTTCTGTCTGCTACCGACTTGCTGTAAATCTTTTTCTTACTTCCCAATTAAAAACAAAAAAAACAAAAAAAAAAAAGATGAAAAAAAAGAAAAGGAAAAAGCTGTTAGGATGCTTCTTACTTATGATGGTAAGGTTAAAGGTCCCCTGGAGGATGTGGCAAAAACAACTCAAGAATTCCCTTTTCTTAAAAGACAGAGGGAAGTGGCATCATAAGCCCCTTTGTACAAACATTAACAAATCCAAGATGGCGGCCGTGAGGCTAAACAAGTAGAAGGGGTGGCAGCCTTCTGAAGTAGCAAAAACAAGGGCTTTGGAATTAGGGAGATTCTGATGATAGCTCTCTTTAGTGACTCTGTGACTTTGGGCATGGTACCAAACCTTTCTGTGCCTCCATTCCCTCATCTGTAGAATGGTTAAACTTGAGTCAGGGTTGTGGTGAGGGTTTCATGAAGTGACATATGTAAAGTTCCTAGCGCAGTATCTGGAAAGTAGTAGGAGTGCAGTAATGCTATGTCTCTTGGTCTTCACTTGGGGAGAGAAATATTAAAAGGCCTCTGCCGGATAGGATCTCAGCTCTGTTACTGATTAGCTGTGTGACCTTGGGCAGGTTGCCTAACCTTTCGGGGCCTCTGTTTCCGGAAGTATGAAATGAGACGGCCAGGGTAGGTGGCCTCCAGTCCTCTCTAGCTCTGAAGGTATGTTCCCAACGTTTGCCTTTTAAAGGCGGTGTTGAGCACATTAGCATCCGGTGTTACAGAGCAACACAGGGTGTCCCTGAGGGTGCTAAACCAGGAATAGGAAGAAAACAATAGTTCCCATCTGTGCTTTGCCTCCTGGCCATACATCCGGACCCAAATCCTCTCTGTGGCTTAGGTGTTCCCAGCCTCTGGGATGCTTCCTCTACCTCCCATGAGCCCCCCCCCCCCCCCCCGTGCCAATGAACCAATGCCAATACCTGTAAGAACCGATCGGTGAGACTGAAAAGGGTTACATGTTTCTGAGCTGGAAATTTAGCCTCAGCCCAGCCTCACGGTCGAAAATGAGGAGCTGTTTTGTCAAGTCTACAGAGGGGGCAGAGCTTGTCTGAGGAACAAGAGCTGTGTTATTTGGATACTCGGCAACAGCCTTATTAAGCTTGGGAGGGAGGGAGGGAGGATTTCCGGTTTGGAGAAAAGGCAACGCTGTCCAAAGACTGTGAGGTTTGCCAAGGACATTTGGACAATGAAATACTGCAGGTGCAATGAAGTCATGCTTCAGGCAAGGGGTGACCTTGAAACGTGAATCAGAAATGCTAGAGATGACAAATCAGGCCGGTGGGTGCCATGAAGGAGGTCCAGGCAGGACTGGTTGAGCAAGCAAAGAGAGCCCTTCTCTTCTCATTTTCTGTGGCAGTACGCCTCTGGTGCCTTAGTTTCTCCTCAGGTGAAAGGGGTGAACTGACAGGCGCTCTGGTGGGAGGTGAGACCAGAAGTCAAGGATGCGGGTCCCTGTAGCAGGGTCCCTCACACTTGCTCTCTGTCCTTCGACTGTGGGCCATCCCTAGAAGCTTGCTTTTAGTTTCCAATCATCCATATGCTTGTATTGTATTGTATTGTATTGTATTGTATTGTATTGTATTGTATTATGTTCTATGTGTTTTCTTCTTCCCAGCCGTTTCCCAAGGCTTGAGGAACACAGAATGGACACAAGCAAATCTAATGTGGCTACAATTAGGGTGAACCAGAGCCCTTCTTTCAAACTGGACCTGAATGTACACAACACACCCACTCCCAGCGCACTAGAGCTTTTTCCCTACTTGCTTTTGGAAGTTTCATCTGGTCTGTGAATTCTCATTTGGCCTGGTGGCACCTCAATGCTGGACTACAGTTGAGGGAGACTCGGTCACATTTGTGTTGGGGTGGGGTTATGGGAGAGACAAAGGTCTGGGGCAACATTTAGTCAAAGATGTTCAGGAATGTGGCCAAAGGACCCGGAGGTATAGCCAGACAGAAGCTACAGGCAGAACCCGGAAGCCAGCCCTGTGTGTCACCTTCCCCGAGTGCAGAACCTCTCTGTCATTGTCACCTGGAGAAAGACGGGCCACCCAGGGAGGTTTGGGTGGAGCTGAGTTGGCCACTTCCTGGCATCTGGAGCTTTGTGGAAGAGGCAGACTCCCAAACTTCACCACTCCCACCCCAGGCCTCTGAGGTCCCACGGCCTTGGCCGGTTTGAAGCAAATGAACAAATTATTCCATCTTCTGTGGGATTATTGAAACTAAACTGAGGTTTGAATCTTTCCTTTTCAAAGTTTTAGGACCAGTGAGATGCAAATAGAGTGCCCCCCTTTGGAGGGAAAGAAATGGAAGTGAGGAATTAGACTGACTAGGAGTCTGATGATAGAAAGCAAGCATGTACCCCGAATAAGTGGTTCTTCCTGAGCCGAAATTTCAGGGGAGGTTAAAAAAAAAAAAGAAGAAGAAGAAGAAGAAAATTGTTTTCATGGCCCAGGAATACGTGCAAGTCTGGGTCACGGGCTAGTCTACTTCAGCCTCCTCAGCTTGGCGCATCTGCGGCTGCCAGGTTCCACTTTTTCTCCAGAGGAAAAGACAAAGAGGAACTCATAAACCCTTTCTCAACTGATGCTTTTAAATGAGCTCTTTGAAAAAGATTCCATTATGACCTAGTGTCCCATAATCTACAGCTCTGTTCCGAGATGGGATTTTCAAAGTACAAACGGGATGAGGGTTGTTTGGTTTGGCACGGAGCTCACTGGCAACCTTGGGTTTTTAGGTTTGTCTGTGAAATAACAGTTTTCAGTGTGCAGAGAGCTGGTTGGTTTCCAGGGAAGAGGGTGGGAGGTGTCTTACCAGTTCACAAGCAGCTGAGTGGGGGCGCGGTGGGTTTAACTATTTGTGGAAGTTTGCTCTGCACTTCCTTGCTGCCATTTTTGTTCTTTTACAATTCAACCTCCTGTGCAAATCAGTTTTCAGGTTTTCCTGAATCTTGGTTTGGTGTGAGTTCTTCTGGAAACCCCAAAGAGCTTGCTGTCCTCAACTCCCACCATGTTTCATAGTTATAGATGGTGGCTGGGGGTGGTGATCACCACCTCGTGGCCACACCTAGCAAGTCGCTCTCCTCCACTTAAATCCAGTCTAAAGGCAGGAGTTTTCCACAGATTTGTTCCCCCACCTTCGCCCTCCCCCCACTCTTATACCCACCTCCTTTACTCTCCAAAGAATTCTGGAGAATGTGAGTTACTCTGTAGGGAACTGTCTTTATCTGATGGGGAAATGCAAAAAGGAAAAACTGTCTGGATCTTGGATCTAGTCATTGGTACGTTTTATCCGTTTGTAAGTGCCTGTAATTAGGATTGGGATTAAATCCTTATCCTGCAGTTAAATAGCCTCTGGGCAGGGTCCAATTCTATTCCTTGAGGGTCCCTCGAGGGAAACTGGTATGCTTAGGTCAGTGCCTTGTGAGTATTGCTTACTGGACCCACCTTTGGGAAGAACACAAATGTGGAGGAACGAGATAAGCAGGAATCAGTGAGTAAAGTTAAGAAGCTTTCAGTTTAGTTGATCATGGGTCTTGGGGAGAGAATAGGGCACAGTGTCTCTTGAAAATGGTGAAAGCTCGTGAGAAAATCACTCAATTTAATAAAAGGAATCTATACATCCTTTTATAGGAGGTTGGGCGAGTTAATCTTTGAAGTCCCTTTCTTGCTTTAAGAGTTTTTGAAAAGAATTCAGGCATTGCTGCTGATACTATTTATAAAAATGTTCCATAGGGTAAAATGGTTATAATGAAAGGCAGCTTTTGGTTTCCACTGATACTTCTTGGCTTTCACCTGAATTGACCACACAAGGACTCATAAGCTCTTTGTTTCAGTTTCCTGGACGAGGTAGGCTGTACGGGCACCACCCAGGCCCCTGGGCTCTGCTTTTATGCACAAAATGAGTTCAGCCTCTTACTTGGCATTGCCTCTTCTGAAAAATTTTTTCTTGTGTGTGTGTTTTATTTATGACTTCTAAACCTACCTTTCTTCCTTCCTTCCTTCCTTCCTTCCTTCCTTCCTCCCTCCCTCTCTCCCTCCCTCCCTCCTTCTCCCCTTCCTTCCTTCCTTCTCCCTCCATCCCTCCCTCTTTCTCCCCTTCCTTCCTCCCTCCTTCCCTTCCTTCCTTCCTTCCTTCCTTCCTTCCTTCCTTCTCCCTCCCTCTTTATTTCCTTCCTTCCTTCCTTCCTTCCATTCAATAAAGCAGGGCTTCTGGTGAATTTTCATTACTTAATTGTGCTTTCTCATCAATGCCCAATTATACTTAGATTTTCAGATCAGAAACTAGCATTACTGACTATCAAAACTGAAAAGGAAGTTAGTAGCCATTCTAGTCTAAGCTTTGATTCAACAGGAGAGGAAACAGAGGCCCAGAGAGAGAAAACAGCCTCCCTGATGTCACAGGGCCAACAAGATGGCCGGGGTGGACCTCTGCCTCAGCTCCCAGCTTCCTTTTGGCATGCTCCATACTATGGCCAGGTGTCCCACTCTCTAGCTGGATCTCCTTTAACTTATGGGTTTCTTGAAAGGATTGTTTCTCCTTCCTCCTCCTCCTCCTCCTAGTTCTTTTTGAAGCCCCCGCTGAACTGAGAAATGGCGTCGTGACTTCCATTTCTCAACACCGGGTTTGTCAGTCGGGTCTGTCAGTCACGTCCGCGCAGAGCAGCGCATGAGGCCTTGGAGGGCTGCTAAAGGAGAGCCTGTCGCTGGTGGCAGCTGACTTCATCCTTAAGACACCAGGCGTGTGATCAGCAGCCCGAGGTGCTGTCCTTCCCTGGTGATCAGGGCTTGGTTACAGTGTAGTTGTTTCCATTAGCAAGAGGCTAACTTTCAGGCTCTTCCAGCCACGGGCTGGGAAAGGAACAAGATGCCCTAGTTTGGCTGAACGCAGGCACTACAGGAAACAGAGCTGGGGCCTTGAGGAAAAGGAGAGGAAAGGGGGAAGGCAGCGAGGGCACTGGGTGTGGATTTTGGCGGATGCTACAGGGATGGCTGCAGCTGACATTTGATGTGGAGAAGTCGAGGGGTCATGGTTTCTAGAGCCTCCAGCTCTCTTGGGCTTAAAAATCAAATCATGGTAGTGAAGAGAAGCACATCTCATAACGTGGGAGGTGGGCCCACAGTCCTCCCCTTTTCACCTTTGGATTTCCAGATGTAATTTCCTCTGGCACTTTTCATTTTTCCTTTCAAAGGCAGAATAATAAAAGAAGATGGAGAGAGGCTTCTCACGATGTCAACTCATTAAAGGGGTCATTCCTATTTCCCGCAGGACCAAAATAGAGAACCCCCACCCCCACCCCCACGCCGAATTTCACCTTTTTCCAGGAATTATCAGTCAGGGGAATGGCTGGCTGGTCCTATAACTTCTCCTTCTGACTCTTATTAAGCCACCCGCATTAAGGTTGAGCCTGGCTGAAGATGGAAACGAGGTCTTCTGTTTGCAATTCAGAAAAAAAAAAAAAAAAGGTCCATGACACATAGGACCAGAAAAAAGAAAACAGAGCCAGGTAGGATCTGTGTTTCCCACGGGACCTGTAATCTCAAATGGTGGATGCCTTGATTTCTACTTCTTTTGTCCTTTCCTCACTGTGTGACTCCAAAGCACTAAATCTACAACCATCTCCCCCTTTCACCCACAAAGGAAGTTGCTGTCTGTCTGACCCGAGAGAGGGGGCAGTGACTTAAGACCCTCAGGGACACAGCCACTGTACAGCCCAGGGCCAGGTGTGGGCAATGCCTTGGGAACCAGAGTCCAGAGCAAACAGTGGCTGGGCTCGTGGGGCCATGGGCGTCTAAGGGTCGGAGGGCAGTAGGCACAGGATTGATTGGGGCTGGAAAAGAGGCCACTGATCTCAGAAGGTAATAGGACACTGGGCTGGTAAGAGTGTCAGAAAATGAGAATCTTTGGCCCATTAAAAAGAACTTGGGCTGTTGGGATGCAGTGAGACTCATCTGTTTCCTCTTATGGGGAGCTGTTGGCGGAGCTCTCGTGCCGAGGCTTCTGCCGTGGGCTGGTGAGAGAACCTGGCCATCCAAGGCAGTGACCAGAGCACAAATACCTGGAAGGGAAGGGCAACTCATAGGAGGGCAGGAAAAGAAGGCCCGTTGCCATAGCAATCTGACTCCAGGACTTGCCTTTAAATCGGTCTTTTAAAAAAATATTTCACACTTTCCCTCCTTGGTGGGAAAAGAGGGGAAGGTTCCGGATGACTGGCTGGGAGGGAGAATGGAGGCCGAGGGCCAGGCCTGGGACAGCAGAAACCACGAGCAGCTGCGGCCTGCTTCCTCAAACACCCTTAACATGTTGCAAAGCACATTACTCTTACCCCCCACCCCTTGTTTCATATTATAAGATACAAACAGATGACAGAGAAGGTCAGCTGGCCCGCGGCCGCCCACTGCTCAGAACTGCAAGGACCGCCGTTTCCTCCCCGCCGTGAGACGGTGGCTGTAAGGGCGCATCTTCATTTCCACAAAAGGGATGGAGAGCTCGTGGCCTTTCCAATGGTACCAGTTGATCCCCTGGGAAGGAGACAGATGAGCATGTCAGTCACTGCCTCCCTCCAGAGGGAGCACCCAGCTTGAAAAGGAGGAGAACAGCAGGAGTGGGGAATCCAAGATGTGGATTTAGCCATTTTTCATTAATGTGAAGCTTTGCGGTCCGGCTCCCTCATAAGGTCAAAGGAGCGGGGTCTCTTTCCAGCTTTTCTTTCTAAACATGCCTGTGGCCTGGGTGTTCATTAGGGCTGCACTTCAGGTCATTTCTTACTGCCAGCTCTAATGTTTTGGCTTTCAGGATTTATATGCACCAGTTATCAGTGTTAAATTTCAAAATCCCAATAGCATACAAGCATTTTGAAGAGAATAATTGTGTCTGACTGCTCACTCCTGATGGGACAGTCAGGCGGTTTCCACCTGTGGTGACCCAGCATCTTGATTTGCTCGGGGCTAAGGGATTTCCCTCACTGCTGGCCTTTCGTTGCTAAAACTGGGAAAGTCCCAGTTGGTCCTGTTGGTCAACCCATCACTCTTCCCAGTCTGTGGACTTGTAGTCTCTAATGGGGAGGGATAGTCCAGTTTACACTGGCGTTCTGATCTCTCTTTTCCTGGGACCCTTCTTAAGATGAAGCTGAGCCTGTAAGCTGTCCCTAAAATTGACAATCTCTCCATGGGATTGTTGGGATCATTTAGATGAGGAAACGAAATGGAATGTGACTGGTTGTCCAGGGCTTCTCTGGGTGAGTTCTGGCTCCTGAGTCCAGATGCTTTTCTTTCCCTCCACTGGAGTCTACTTTGTCCTGCCCTTATTCCAGGGCCTATGTTATCTCCCTCTTCACGATAGTCCTTTCTCAAGACTATTTTTTTTTTTTTTTTGTTATAAAGGGAAATGTAAGACCCAGTTGTGCATTTAGAACATAAAGCTTAGGGACAGTGGGTTCCACAGCTCTGGGGCAGAGCCTCACCTACCTGACTGTGCCTGGACTCTCCATATTTCCCATTGAGGTTGGTCCGGTGGCAGTTCTTGTACCACCAGGCCCCCTTGTATGACATGGCGCAGTTGGTAACTGCAACATCATTGTCTCTGTCCTCTGTGGAGAAAGGGCGTCCCTGATGATAGCTGAGGGAGTCCCCTGTAACAAAGATGTTTTTGTAAGGCTGTCTGATTTGTCACTCTTTTGTCAGCATTTTCTGGACATTTGACCCACTCCCAACAAACCTAGCTTCCACTTAAGGGACTTTCCGTTCACCTCCTCCCCCATTTCTACCCATTTCCTCAGCCTGGCTGTACTGAACTTATACTCCCCCTTACCCCCTGGGTCAGCAACTCTCCATGCTGCTCTCTGCTACTCATTTCCTCATCCCTCTGACCCTCTGCTAAGAGCTGTGTCCTCTCAGTTCACCTCACCACCCTTGTCTGTTTCCTCCAGGCCTGCGCTGTATTCCTGTATCTTCACAGGAGATAGGCATGAGCCATGGTGACGCAACCAGTCTGGGTTACCACCATGCATCCATGGTGTGGCCTTCTCCGTGGTTTATTAGGCCTGGTCAACCCATACCCCAAACCCCACATGTGCCACAAAACATGATGCCACATGTAAACAGGGATCTCAGCAAGCTAGAGTTCCTGTCCAGAGGAGAAAGCATGATGAGAAAATCTTCACCACGGCAGAGAAGTGGTTGGAAAAACCAGGGCTGTATCTTGGGGAAGAGCAGGTTCAATGGGAGACAAGGGCTGTGATCACTATCTCCAAATATCTCATGGGCTACTAAGTAAAAATAAATAAATAAAGTAAATGGCGGGGGGGGAGGGGGATATGAGGATCAGTAGGTGGAGACTGAGAGGAGGCATATTTTGGCTAAATATAGGAGGAAAAGTTACCCAGCTATTGGAGCTGCTCACATATGGGACAGACTGCTTGGAGATGGGGTAAGATCTCTAGTCTTAGAGGTAAACAAAGGCTGGGTATTGTCTTGTTGGGATGTTGTGCAGGTGACTCATATGAACTGAGTAATTGAGGCAAGGGATCAAACTGTAATTAATCTATAACTATTGGCTGAACTTTTGGTGGGATTTATAGTTGGATATGTCATGAAGGGGTTCATGTTATTGAATGGACATTATTGTAGATGCTTCTGAGTTCCCTTTAAGCTGCAAGAGACCATAGTTCTGGGTCATCTGTGGCATCTGAGTCCACACTCAATGGTAGCCACTCAGTGCCTCGACTGCTTCCCACCACAGCTTAGCTCTTAGGGGATGATCTTTATTCTATGGGGAAGTTTGATCCTCTCAGGTCAGTTGGGTCACCAACTCAACATATCCTGTCTCCATCCCATCATTTTCATCTTCTCCTGCCAGTCTACAGGGGATCAGACTTTGTGTCCATTGAGAGATAATCCCACTGCCTGTAATTCATTCTTTCCCATTTCTTCTAGGTCCAGAGGAAGGCAAAAAATATTTCTTATTTTTTCTTTTTTTTGCATATATATTTATATATTTGCACATATATATATATATACACATATATTTAGCATTTTCAATTCCTTCAATACTAAATCATATTCATATCTTTTATCTTTAAAAATCCTTAGGGGGCACCTGGATGGCTCATTCAGTTAAGTGTCCGACTCTTGATTTTTGGCTCAGGTCATGATCTCACAGTTCATGAGTTGGAGCTCTGAATAACAGCATGCAGCCTGCTTGGGATTCTCTCTCTCTCTCTCTCTCTCTGCCCCTCTCCCACTCATGCACATGCATGCTTCTCTCTTTTTCTCCCTCTCTCTCTCAAAATAAAACATTAAAAAAAATTAAAATTCTTGGATTAGTCCTATTGTCTAGTGACCCTTTCTTTACCATCAGTTCACCTCTGTTGCCTCTGTCCACCTCATCTTCTCATCTCCCTCTTGCTCCTCTGGAATCTAGAATCTGCCCTCACTGCTGTCCGGGAACAATTCTCTCCACCTTCCACTCTGGTGTCACCTGCCGCTGTCTGGGATAGATCCCAGCATTGGTCTTTGTCTCCTCCCCAGATCTGGCCCCCTTCCCACTTCTGCCTTATACCCACCTCATGTATTCAATTCATTGTGTGAGTCTTGGTTTTTCTCTCTCAAACCACTGTTCAGATTTATACCTTTCTCTTAATTCCTGACATTAGTCAAGTCTCCTATTATCTCCTGCCAAGATTAATGCACCAGCTCATGCCAGCTGGTGTCTGTTCTTCACTCAGATTTACTTCATCCAGTTTACGGCTGTCACATTGATCTTCCTAAAAGCCCCCAAATCCCAAAGTCTCAGGACCTACCAGGACTCTCCCCTGCTCACCATAGTAAGAGGGCCCCCTTTTCTAAGGCCCTTCAGGGTCCAGCTTCACCCTACTCTCTACCAATCTTCTTTCTGTTCTTCTGAAGTCACACCTGCCCTGGGCAACAAGGACCTTCACGCCTGCCCTTCCTCCACGGTAACAGCTCCTTCCGTGCCTTCTCTTCCAGGGTTTGCCTTCTCTGGACTGTTTCCCTCACCACTGGGGTCCCAGACAGATGTTGCTCCTTCTTAGGCCAATGAGCACCTAGTAAGCTGGAAGTGAGTACCATTTCTTTTGTGATTCTTTTTAAGGTTTTTAATTAAAAATGCTTCTAAGTTATTTATTTCAGCAATGTCTATACCCAACATGGGGCTCGAACTCACAACACTGAGATCAAGAGCTGGTGTCCCTTGTGGATCTTTTAAAAGAAATAGAGGGGCGCCTGGGTAGCTCAGTCAGTTAAGCGCCTGACTTCGGCTCAGGTCATGATCTCGCAGTTTGTGAGGTCGAGCCCTGCGTCAGGCTCTGTGCTGACAGCTTGCCCACAGCCTGGAGCCTGCTTCAGATTTTGTGTCTCCCCCTCTCTCTGCCCCTCCCATGCTCATGCTCTGTCTCTCAATAATAAATAAACATTAAAAAATTGTTTTAAAGAAATAGATGTTTAGTTCATGCGGAGGCCATGTCTTATGTTTCTCTTCGGTCCCCATAACTTGTACAATGAACATCTAGGGGTTGCTCAAGAACCTCTTATTGATAACTTGATTTGGAGTTTTCAGTTCTAATCTAGAGTCCTGATTAGAGACTTGGGTTTTTATAGCCTTGAGAAATGGGGACAAGAGAAGGGGCTAAACTTGGTTTGGAAGACATGGGATGGGGTATTGCCAATAGGGCCAATAAAGTGAGCAGTAAGTCAAGATAAAGGCCAGGGGAATTGGGCAATGGTAAAAGCCAGAAAGAGAAGATGACCTCTTCCCCTCTGGAGACCTCTGGTCTAGACAAAGCAATTCTACCGTTGGGTAGAGTTGCGCAGAGAAGGGGGCAGACTACGTAAGTGAGGGTTTTCATCTTTTGAGGAAAATGAACTGAATATTTGAAGGGAGGGCTCACACTGTAATTAATTTTTGGTGATTGGCCAATTTGCCAGCAGGATTTTCCCGTGAGACGTGAGAGTACAATGTGGAGCAACAGTCCCGCCCCCCATGGGACCCAGTAGCAAGACAGAGCTGCAGTAAAGTCAGCGGTGGCTGGGCCGATGGAGGCAGAGAGAGGCAGAGGCCTGGAGCAAGTGAAGAGGGGGAGGAAGGTGGGACATGGGAGCAACCGGGAGGGGTTGCTTTCCTTCCTATGGGGAGGGTAAGAGCTGCTTTTCTGCAGGTGCAATTCTAATCTTAGGGAGTGGATGGTACCAGATTTTTTTTTGAAATGGTTTAGTCTGATGTCTTGTTTAGCACACTCCATTTCAATGGCGATTTTATGCCCAAAGTGTGGCAAACTGGAATTTTTGTTAGGGGCACTTCAGGCAGATCCGACTGACTGCCATTGGGAATAATCACCACTGTGAACAATAGCAAAGCGTGTCTTCCTGTGGAGTAACAATACCTGGCTGAGAAGAGAAATAATTGGACAGAGGCAGTAATTGGAAGGGCAACACCTTGCTGATTTTCTTAATTCCAAGAGGCATAAAAATGTTGCTAAAATTATACACTAGCATTTAGCCCTAAGATTGGAGTTAATGAAAGGACCAATAACTCCGTGTACCGAACAGTAGAATATTTGGCAAAACAGGTCTTATGAAATGTGCTATAATAGAGCCCAGGAAACAGATTGGCAAAGCCTAAGAAGGAGACTGGATATTATGTTCTGATAAAACTATTAATGCAACAGAGCTCATAGAGATGGTTGTTCTACTTAGTAGAGATGTCATAAAAATCTATATAGGAAACGTGACCGTGTACTTGGTTCTTGTGGAGGAATGAAAAGAAATGTGGCCAGCGAGGTTCATTCCAGTGCTCTTGTTTGCACCCGATGAAGGCAGGACTGCTGATAGGAGGGGGTCATCTCAGAACGTATGGAGGGATCTGCTTTATCTCCATTAGTTGCAAGACGGTTTTCCTAGATGTCATCGCAGGGGGAATTTCTAGCCAGACAATAGCTGATTATGCTCTCATTGGATACGAGCCCATATTGATTAATCTGGACAAGAAAAATAATCCTTTGCCCTCGCATGGCACTTTTTTCTTTTAAACTTTGAAAGTATTTTCACTGCATTGATAGCATTTTTTTTTTTTCCTGACTGCTCTGTGCAGTAGGGCAGGCATCATTATTATGATTTTCCAGATGAGGAAACTGAAGTCCTTAGAAATTGATTGCAGGTCACCTGAGTGGCTCTGGACAGCCGGGACCAGCACCCGGGACTCCTGGCCCTCCGCCCTCACTGTGGCTAGCAGGGAATTCGCACACGCCCTGGGGTCTGTCTGCTTGGGGGCCGGGGTACCTGCGGTGCCATTGTAGACTCCCAGGCGCAGTTTGTACAGGTTTCTGCCGTCCTCCACAGAGAACTTGTCATAGTAGGCGAAGGCGGCCTCCTGGCCGTCACGCATGTCCACTCGCAGCTCGTAGCGGCCCTGGGATGTGATCCTGTGTATGTTATCCAGCCCTGGGGAGAAGAGCAGAGAATGCAGGGGCTTTGGAAAGGGGAGGGAGAATGGGACTGTGGCCTCAGACGGATGTTATAGAGGAGGAGGGGGAGCCCTCAGGCCTTGTCAGGTCATTTACCAAACAGATCTTGCTAGACTCAGAAATTTTTCCTGCAAAAAGACAAGCCCTGGTCTGCTGATGGGTTTCTACCACGGGTCAGCTCGGGGGTCCTCACACCCTGTCTTGACCCAGTTATGGACAAACCTTGAGCCTCGGGACTCCTGGCCCCATCCTCTTCCACCTTCTACTTCAAACCGTGTTGTTGGGTGAAAAATGATAAAAGGCATTAATTACATGGGCTTAAATCCTTGGTGTGAGTGTTAGGGAGTCAGAGAAGGTGAAGAGAGGTAAAGATACTGATCAGAGGAGTTCAGGACCGGCACTAGGGGCCCAGGAGAGCCAGACATCTTACCATCGCCCAGTGGCCTACAAAAGAGGTTCTGTTACCTTGCCCTTCCCTGTCTCAGCCTCCAGTCCTCCTGGGCTCCCCTGGTCAGCTCAGGAGATATAGCCATCTGCCCCCTGACCACAGTCCCTTTCTGTCTAATCTACCTGCTACAGCTTGCATTGCCCCCTCTGCACTGGTTTCTGGGTGGCTATGTTCCCCCATATGCTTCTCTTTGGGCTCTAAGCTTCCCAGGCCTTGGTCTGATGGATTCTCATAAGGTGCAAACCTCTGTGAGCCCACATGCTCCACAGCAATGTTTTCTCATATATATTCCCTTGTCTGCTTGCCCTGGCTGGCTGTGCTCTGGGACTTTCTGGTTTTGACCCACCTGTCCAGGCTTTGAACCACTCAGCTTGCACTGCTGGTGATGTCTGAGTCCTCCTGATTTCTATCTGCCTACTGAACCGAGGTCCTCTTGCTTGGCTGTCATATCTGATCTCTATCTATCACACACCATCATGAGAATGAAAGAATTGAGGGGATGGAAGGGAATTTAGACATTGCTTAGGTTTATCTCTTTGTGGAAAAGGAGGTTGAAATCCACACAGGCGAAATGATTGGCTGAGGGCCACCTGGATCTTTCTGCTTCCCTCTCCTCTTTGAGATTTAAAGCTTTACGTTGATTATAAGTTGAGGGCTGTTTGCTGGGGTGCTGACCCACAACCTACCCTAGCCTCGTGCTTGTGTGGTGTAGTGGATCCTGGGTGTGCCTGCCCGGATGCCCTCAGTAGATGGTGGACCTATCCCCCAGCTGCTAGATGTCTTGGCTGGTAACAACTCACAGCTATCTTCTTCTTGGATAATAACACTGACCAAACAGGAGTCACTTCCTCCTGGCAGCTACATTCTCCCTCCCCCCTGCCTTGAAGCAGACTTTCATTAATGCCTAATGTGGGGGTACAAAATGTCAGCCCCCTTGTCCTAGTGGGGACTGACTCTGAGAAGCAATTCATGTTCCAGCACTCATGCTCACCCGAGGACGAGACTGAAGATTGTCTCCCACCACAACCACAGTTTTGCGTATTTCCCCTGCTCTATCTTGCTTCCTCCGTTCCCCTGCCCCTAAGAGCACTCACCCAATAAATCACTTAAACAAGACTCCTTGTCTCTGGCTCTGCTTCTAGGGAACCCAACTTAAGATATAAACCATGGGTCACAGTTACCCTCAACCTGAGTATTGCTGCCAAACTATATCTCACCAGGCCATGCCTCTGTTCAAGAGCTCTCACTGGCTCCTTATTACCTATGGCATTAAGTCAAGATTTTTCTTCCCAGCTTTAGGTACCATAATGTGCCTTCATTCAATCCACCTAACCTCATTTTCTTCTTTCCCTGACCTGCACCTTTCCTCTCGGTGGATACTTTCTTTACTCTTGCATTTGCGTCTGTCAGAAGGATCCCTGCCTTACCTCTTTTTTTGTCCCCTTCCTTCCTGCTTCTTTTGACTCATCCATCAGCACCTCCTCCACACAGCTGACCCCTCCCCTGTCTATCTGTGACCTTCTCCTTGGTACTTGGTGGGTTTATAGTGTTTCTCAGTGCGGGATGGCCTTTCTCACCATATGAGAAATACTTTGGGAATAAGGGCTACTAAATAACCTTAAACATATAGGGAGAAAGGTATTTCCAAATTCTATTTCTTCCTTAATAGGTGAAGGAGGAACCTTAACTCTAATCCTAACCTTGACTCCCAGTCTCTGTTTGGTTCTAGTGCTTGGTAGTGAGCCCCCAACACTTTTTAATCTTTGTTTGTACCACTCCCAGCAGCATCAGCCTTGAGGGCCCCATATTTAACTGTCATTTAATAATATTAATATTGTTTCCTTTTCGTTGTGTTAATTTTTAAGTCTCCTTTTTATTTTGGCACATGATAACTAGCTTGCCATTTTGGGCAATGCTATTAAGTTTCTTCCCCCAAACAGTAGATTTAACTAAATAAAGCAAGTGATACAGAGGGAATTTAAGTGTGTGGTAGTTTAGCTACTTCACAGATTATGCAAGAATTGTGGAAGCGGTGTTAAGTGCCTGAGGTCTGGGGAACACGAGCCCTGTCTGCCGAGCCCATGGATTTGTGTGCATTGCACTGGCCTCCCAAGCTGTATGGAAACTTCTAGAAGGTAAAAATACTTCCTATTCACTTGACTTGTCTCTCAACATTCTTACCTTGTAGTTTTATTACCTACATCAGCAAACATAGATCTGGGCATCTAATAGGTACTCAATAAATTCTTATCATTAATTGACTGATTGATACCTATACATCAAGTACCTACTCTCTCAGGCACCATAACAGGCAATGGGATTAAAAGGGGACTATGATGTGGTCCTAGTCCTGAAAGAACTTTACGCAGTATAGTCAAGAGAGACAGAGAGGAAAATGGCCACTGTGCTTTGGGCCCACAGAAGAGGGAGTGGTCAATTGTCCCACAGGCCAAGGGTGAGAACAGTGGGCAGGATAGGTTCTGTGGAGGAAGAGGAGTTTAGTTGGGTCTTTGAATATACACAGATGGACACCAAGGTGTCCAGAGGAGGGACATGGTCGCTGGGATCGTGGATGTCTGGAGTTTGGTGTGTGTATGGATGGGGGTGGGGGTGGGGAGAGGGGTGGGGTGCCTAGTGGCGGGGAGCAGTCTCTGGAGGTAGATTAGAGAGGGCCTTGACCTTAGCTAAGGTGTTTGGCTTTCACCTGGTGGTGATGAGTCGTTGAAAGGGTTTACAAATGAGGTTAACCACTGCTCAGATTTTGGGTGAGGAAGCCGGCCATGTGACGATGGAAGGGCAGGGAGGTCGGGTGGGGGGCTGTCATGCGAACAGCGAGGAGAAAGACAGTGAGGCCCCGTGAGACGGTGATGGGGACACAGAAAGGAGACCACAGCTGTGGAACCCGGTTGTTTGCCTGTCCCCCTGCCTTCCCGTACACATCACTGTGAAAATCTAACCAAGCGGGAGATGGAGGCAACAGATGCGCCACTTTCTGGGATTGGCACCGCGGCCAGCTGCGTGGATGGGGTGCGGATTCACCTTCACACACCGGTTCGGTCCTCAATCTACGCCTCCTGCTTGTGTCAGACCCCTGGGAGATTGCAGGTCACTTCCAATGCCACTCTCACGTTTTCCCTTCCCTCGCCAGGTCAGGTGATCACATTCCTCCAGGGAGCTGGGTCAGGGCAACCGCCTCGGTTCTGTCCTGACCGGCAGGCTGGCCCGCCAGCGCCTGGCTTCTGAGAGGTGACTGGCCGGCTCGCTGTGTGTCCCCGGCCCCCTCCCCCACCAGGTGGCTTACTTCCTCTGTAGTTGCCTCATGTCAAGACCCATCAGCATAAGAGACTATTAATGAGGATGGGAAGAGACAGAGCAAAGAGGAAAACACCACAATAAGATAAAAACAGATCAATAGTGGAGCCAAACAGAGCCAAGAGGTACTGAAAGCAATTCACGAGCTGTCAGCTTCTCAACAGCCACGGCGTTTCCGATAATCCCAGACGGACACGCAAAGGAGAGAGATGGACGAGAAGCCAGAGCAGGGCTCCGAGGGAAAGCACAAAGGAGGATTACCCAGCCAAAACTCATCCTCCAGGTTCCCGAAACCAACACGGTACTCAGCCCATTTCCGGAAAAAATCGGTTTGGCCATTCTGCCGTCTCTGAAATACCTGTGAGGGAGAAAGGGGGGAAAAAGTGAAACTAAGAGAAGAAACTCTCAAGAGTAAAACTGCTATAACCGAGTTTTGTATCTGCTGCGACAAAGACGCTCAGATGAAGAGCACTGCAGTACAGAGCCCGGTGTTGGCACAGCACTCTTGCTGGACGTACTGGGAGCTCTTCTCCTGAAGTGCAGAGGCCCCTGATGAATAGGCCAGGGTGTGATGTTGACACTAATTTGCACCCCTGCGATACACAAGGGACTCAGGATACATATCAAGCCCCCAGATAGGCAAGGGAAACAGGCTTGGCTCTCCAATTAATCTTTTTGCGGCAGAGTGTAGAGGAAAGCATTTTGCACCCAAAGAACGGGACCAACTTCAAATCAGCTAGTAACAGTCATCATCCCATTGCAGGCAAAGCAACAACATATCGTTCGCTTTCCGAGCTGTTTAAGTGCTAATTTCATTTAACCTCCAATGCATCAGCCTCGGCTTCAATTTCCAATTATGCTTTAAGAAGGAGGCACAAATATGTCAGAAACATAAAAGAAAATGTCTCCCAAGAGTAGCTTATGAGCACAGCCACCATTTAACTCCATTAAAAAACTATCCATTCTGCACCAAGAAAAATCCAGTGCTGTGTGCTGGCAGCAGAAGGTGGGGAGAGGGCGGGGGGTGGTGTGGGAAGGGGGCCCTGCAAGCACGCAGGGACTGAGCTAATGCTGGGCTGCTTTAGGGCCAGGTTGTGGGAACTCTCCCATCCGTCTTATGGTGAGCTGCACTGATAGGTGGGGACATCTGTGAGGCTGTCCTTTGTCTTCTCTTGGTATTACCCTAGTAGACGCGGAAGGAGGGTGTCTGGCTTTTCCTGAACACTGGTGCTTCTTGAAGGCTGCGACAGCTCTGGGGAAGAACCAGGGAGGCCAGGGAAGGGTGGGGCAGGGGAGGCCTTTGTAACTAGAGCCGGCTATCCAGGCTCCGCCCCTCATCTGCCCCTCCATTTACTCTTCCCATAGACCTCCCCATTGAGGCTCCCCTGCTCCTGCAGAGGGCCCTTCTCTTACAGAGGAACCACCCCTTCTTTTCCTACAGCCTACAGCAGGCAAGATCCTTGGACTTATCTGACCACTACTCCCTTTCCCCGGCACTCTGGAACCATATTCCTGGGGCTCCTACACAGGGTCAGGTCACTGCAGTCTGCGGCCTCAATACCTTCTTCCTTCCAGTGCTGGGCCAAACCTATGCCTGGGCTACTGAGCAAGGGCCCAGAGGCAACAAAGAGCCCCAAGATGGACAGGTGAGGGGTGGATGAAGAATGGCCAGAGGATGGTGAAATTTGGATCCGTAGGCGCTGATCCAGATGGATGAGACACCAAGGATGTTTGTGTACGTGGAGAACAGCCACATGTACTTACAATCCAGCCACCCCCATCGGTGGTCATATCGCAGTACACCTGTAACTTCCGGCTTAGCTCTCCATTGAGGAAGATGGTGTAAACCCCACTCAGAGTGTCTCCATTCATCAAATGCTGGGCACAGTCTTGAGGATGAGGAAACACCCGGCCCCCTGCATAGGAAAAGAGGCAATTTCCAGAAAGGGTCCTTTCTCCTACTATGCATAATGGGCCCTTGGGTTGGAGAAGGTTGTGGAGGGCCTCGTGGCACTTTGTCAAGAGCTGTAAGAAATCCTTGCTGAATCTCAAACTGTGTGTGGGAACCCTGCATCATCCTGCATTCCCCCTCTTTAACTGATGTCGGATTTATTAAACAATATACAGTTTTATGGGATCTGAGGACCAAAGATCTGGATTCACGGTCTCGCTCTTTCACTTACCTGTTTGTTTGGCTTTAGGCAGATGGCCTGACTTCCCTGGGTATCAGTTTTCTTGTCAGTAAAATGGATATAACAAAAATATCTCCCCCCCCCCCCCCCTTAAGAGTGAATGTGTATTAATGTAGCTAGTGGGGTTACTCAGGTGCTGATTACAGATGCACGGGTCACAAGAAATCACTGTAGAGCCTACCTTTCAAAAGGATGAGAGGCAGTAAGCAAAACCTTCTGCCATCCTCACACCAGCATGAAGAAATGCCCGAACAAGCTCTGCGTTAACAAGATGGATCTCTACTCCTCAAGCAAAATAATCTCCTGATTGGACTAAACAATCAAATGGCCATGTTTTACAGTTCAGTGTTAAATTTGAGGAAAGGGCAGGGGAGACAAATCACTGCTCATCTTTCAGAGAGAACAGCCCAATTTGTAGAACAATATCTAATTAGCTGAAAGAGAAGCTTAAATCATGTATCTTGAAGAGCTTAGCTTCAGGGCAAATTTTAATACTTAGCAGACAAGCCAAGAAGCAGAGATCCCACCGGAGGAGATTTCTGGACTGAAGGAGTGGATAGGGCAAGCACAAGGAAGAGCGTGCCGCGTAAGGAAAAGTGGTTCTGGTGCTCTGTAAATACAATGATGTTCAGGGTCAATGGAGTGCAGTTGATGTGGTTTTGCATCCTTGAATTGTAGCAGTTATGAGGAGTCTGGGTAGGGACCTCACGTATCACTCACTACCGTGTCCCCTAGTGGCGGGCTCGGTGCACTACAGGTGTGACAGAGGGCCACTTGGAGTCAGCTGGGGGGTCAGAGCAAGTGGACAGCATAATGCCACACAGGGAAGGTGATATAATATCCTCACTGAACACTCTGGTCATCTAAGGCTCCTGTCACAGATCATCTGTGAAGCATCCTGTGTTAGGAAGAGGTCACTGGGATTCAGTGGATGTGCTAACTCCTAGCACAGGAACTGTCCAGCTTGCTGTCATACCACGGTCAAGGGGCACTGCCATTTAAGGTAGTTTAGAACAAGGGGGCCTCCTCCTTCAGACACATTTGTACCAGGGAGTAACAATACATTTCTATAAAACTTATACTTGACAAAGTGCGTTTTATTTCTATTTGATTCTTGCAAGAAACTTGGAGAGAAAGGCTGATTGTTATAGATCAACTGGATTGTTATTTTTCAGACAAAGAAACTGTACTCAGGAAGATCACACAACTTCCACTGGTCGCGTGAACTCAAGTGTTGGGACCCCAAGTCAAGTACTCCCTACAGTTGACTAAATGGAATGTCACATAGGCATACAGTTCACACGATCTACATCTATCCATACAGCAAAGGATTAATTGATGTCTGTATTTATCTTATAAACATATAAAGCCCCAAAGGTTAAAGTTACCTCAGGAAGTTCTATGTTCAAATTAAACATATTTATCCCCCAAACTGATTTTCTTAAATAGCTGAGGAAAAGCTCTTAACTTTTGTCTCCAGCATGTCTTAGAGCCTGATTGGAGTTCTTGACTCCACAAATTTATAGAGGTTACAATTATGTTTCAGGGGACAGGTGTAAGCGAGCACTTCCCCTCTCCCTGTTGCTTCGGGAGCACTGTGATTATGTCTTGGCTTCTGGGCCTTTCTCCACCTGGTCTCTGCAGCAACCAGCCTGTCTTCCTTCCCTTCTCCACTCTTCCCTCATTGCCTGACTTTCTTGCTTGAGAAGATCAGCACAGAACGTTCTTGGCCATCAGCTCGCTCCTACCTCATGTGTTAAATAGTCCTTTTTCCCTGGGGCCCTGGGTGGCTTAGTCGGTTAAGCATCCGACTTCTGCTCAGGTCATGATCTCACAGTTTGTGGGTTTGTGGGTTCGAGCCCCATGTCGCGCCCTGTGCTAACAGCTCAGAGCCTGAAGCATGCTTCTGTTTCTGTGTCTCCCTTGCTCTCTGCCCCACCCCTGCTCATGCTCTGTCTCTCTCAAAAATAATAAACATTAAACACTTTTTAATAAAATAAAATAAAACAAAAATAGTTCTTTTTCCCTAATCAGCTTAGCTCCTTAAAGGGGCCAGAACTCCCAATTTTTTGCCAATATCCAATGTGTCCCCAACAGAACATCTTCCCCCAACCCTCATACAAATACACATCTAAAATAGAACCAAACTTCAGGATAGGTAAATAAATGATGTTATACAGGTTTCTTCACCTTGATGATGTTGATTATTTAATATTTGTTAATACTAAAGTTAGTGATACTTTAAAAAGGCTCAAACACATTAGTTGCTTTAAAGGTAGATCTACCAAAAATAAATATAGTGAACTGAGATGAATTTGCCCTGGAGAAGTTTTGAAACATCTGAAAGACTGTCATATAAAAAATGGATTCATGTTTTTTAAGTCAGAAAATGGGAATAAATAAATAAAGAAAGAAAGAAAGAAATTTATTATTTTAAAGATGGCATCCAAGAGTGGAAAACAAGTAAGAGACAGGGCAGGGAGAGAAAAAGTCTCTTCCTTCACTTCCTTCAATAATAAATTTCTTTATTATTAATAAAGAAATAAATAAATAAAGAATTTAGAAATTTATTTCTAAATGAATAAAGAAAACGTGGATTTAAGCGGTCTCAAAGTTTAGAGGAGATGAAACTCACAGATTGTCCCCTGGGAGAAGAAGGGCTGTATTTTCTTCCTCCTGGGTCCCCACCCTGGGCTGGATGGTGGAGGTGCTCACCAAATGTGTTTGGGGCTGATGCATAGTTGCCGGGTACACTTGTCATACTGTTGACAAATTGCAAGGCCACCTGGTTGTTTCTAGATTCGTCATAGTCTGTGGCATTAATGGAAGACAATCAACAAGCATTGTGCAGCGACTAGGGTTTTCTTGGGGTTTGGAGAAGACAACTCTACCACAAAACCACTCCTTTCCACCTTCTCTGGCTGTCAATATTGCCAGAGTTTTGCCTCATATCACTAGTCCTTGATCAAATCATTATTCCTTTTCACCAGATGAGAGGAGGCAGAGGCTCACTAATTGTTCCCAAGTGGGCACTTCATTGAAATCTAGATTCCTGGGTTCTGCAGCAGATGAACTGAATCAGAATATTAGGGGCTGGCAGGGGATCAGTGTCTTACCAGATCTCCTCAGATGAGTCTGAGGAACAGCTGGATTTGAACTCCACTCTTTCTCGGGTACATTTTCCTCTTAGAGAGGCCAAGAGATGGAGTTGGTAAGCCACGCTGTGTCCCCTAGGGGCCCGGCAGCCTGCTTTCTCTGCCTAGATCCTATGCTCTAGTGACTAGACTGAGTGTCTCAGTCTCTTCCTCCCTCCCTCCCTCTTTCCTTCCCCATCTTTCCCAGTAGGTATGTCTTGAGCAGGCCAGTCCCAAGATTTAGGCTGGGTGGCCTGGGAAAGAGAGGGAATAAGAGATGCTATTTATCCTTGAGTTTAAGCCTTGTGTTCCAGTTTTTTTTTTTTTCTATTAAGCTCTGTGTCGGGGGTTGTTAGACCTTGGCTTAGCTGATTATAAAGAATGCACTGAGGGGCACCTGGGTGGCTCAGTCTGTTGAGCGTCCGACTTCGGCTCAGGTCATGATCTCGTGTTTTGTGGGTTCCAGCCCCACATCAGGTTCTGTGCTGACAGCTCGGAGCCTGGAGCCTGCTTCAGATTCAGTTTCCCTCCTCTTCTTGCTCCTCCCCCACTTTCACTCTGTCTGTCATTATCACAAAAATAAATAAACATTTAAAAAAATTGAAAAAGAGGAATGCACTGATTTCTGCTCTGCTGTGTTCCTTGCATGTATACTGTGGTTTCATACATTCTTAGGAGATTGTCAGGACAGATTTCAGGCATATCTAGATGTCACGCCATTTAATATCATCAGAAACTCACCTTTGACCCTAACATAGATCGTTCCAGTGATCTTTCCAAGGCAGAAATTTTAGGACCAAAAACTTTTGTTCCCTGAGGTACAATAACTGAGGCCTGGCTTCACAAAGAGCCTTTTTTTTCTTTCTTTCTTTCAAAGCACAACCTGCAGTGATTACCAAGTTAAGAGGAAAGCGATGCCAAGTGATCGGTACACTGGGATGTCTCATGGTTAAGTGTTTGTAGGTGTAATTGTGAGATCAACAGGACTGGGGCACTCACCGGAAGAATTGCTAAGAAATTGGTTTGTGTTGGGCATCCGAAGGCTGAGTGCTGAGTGGGGTGAAGTGAGCTACGTGACATACAGCACAATCAGACAACCCCCAGCTGGCTGGGAGTGAAGGAAGAGACTTTTTCTCTCCCTGCCCTGTCTCTTACTTGTTTTCCACTCTTGGATGCCATCTTTAAAAGAGTCAGAGTAGATGGCTTTGGAGAGCATCTGCCTATTCATATGACCTTAGCATCCGGACCAAAGCCATGATGCCAGTGTTTCCTTCTGAGGACAGCCTCAGCAGGTGTCTGTGTAACTACACAGCAAAGTGTGCTGCTCCACAGAAACACAGGTGGCTGCCTCTGGCCACCAGCACTTAGACTGTTCTTCCCAGAAGTGGGTTTCTGGTTGGCAGGTTTGTGGAGGGTAGTCTGAAGTCATGGACAGGGCAAAGTTACCTGTTCAGCGCACACGGGCTGTGAAAACCTACCACCTTAGCCTCCTTAATAGCATCTTCTAATTTATTACTTGTTTATTCTTTTATATATTCATCCAACAAACATATAGGGGGCATCTGTTGAGTTCTAAATGTTGTGCTAAAAGATGGGAATATGAAGAATAAAAGGACGCAGTCCCATCTTTCAGGTTTCTCACACTCTGGTGGGAGAAACCAACAAATATAACCCCAAGCTCTAAGTGCTCTGGGGAAGAGGTAAATATAGAGCATTATCAAACATGGAGGTGGGCATTCAATGAAGCTTGGGGCTAATGAAGGTAAGGGGAACGGTAGAGCCTGGGATGTGGCAGGATTAGCAAGTGCTACTGAGAAAGTACTTCTTATTTTAGGAACTGATGCAGAAATTAGCTACAGATTGGTGGGAGAAGGGTGTCCCAGGTCTGTACAAAAAGTATGGCTTATTTGGGAAACTGCAGAGTTAGCCAGGAGCTGGTCTGAGTGGATGAGTGAGAGCTTCAGGGAGGTAAGTAGGGACTGGATCATGGCATTTAAGGAGCTGAACTATCTTGGGCAGGTGGTAGAATGAAGAGACCATTGATGGACTTTAAGCTCAAGTTTTTAGAAAGATCGTTCTTACTGTGGGGTGAAGAATGAATTAGATTAGGGTGAGACTGGAGTTAAGACCCAATTCAAGAGGGAATCTGGGAGGAGAAGTGACAAAAGTCTTTAAGGGTATAATAGGAATGGAGAATCAACTGAACAATAGATAACTTGGATACCTTCACCTGAAGCGGAGTTGCTGAGGAAGGTCCTCAAGCTCTGCAGACCATCTGCCTCTACCCACCATGGGCAAACCCAGTAGGCTTCCAAATCTTCTTTTCAAAGATAAGCTAAAAGTACTCTCACAGAGCAATATTCTGACATAATTTGCCTTATTCTGTGGATTCACTTATATCAGGAAACCCAGTTCCATGGCAGATGAGTTGATCACAGACTAGCAGCTGTCAGCCTGGCCCCTCTCTGTGGCTCTTGATTGGACCTCGCAAGGAGAGGGCTGGATCATGGTAATGCCTCCTGTCTGGTCTTTTCCTGCCATTCTGACCCTACTTATATCTACTCTCCATTTTTAATGAGTGCTTTTTTAAAAATAATGTAAATGTGATCCTATCTCATCCTATCTCTCTCTTGCCAAATAACCTCCAATGGCTTCTTCAGTGCAATGGCTCCAATTGCAATAGCTTCTTGCATTTAGAAGAAAATCCAAAATCCTTACCTTGGCCTACAAAGCCCGGTACGCTCTGGCTCTGCCTTGGATTTCATACCCTCTCTTGCTGGCTTTCTTCTAATCTGCTGAACATACCAAACTTATTCCTCCTTTGGGGTATAGTAATTACTCTTACTAGGTCTGGAATGCTCTTCTTTGTGTAATTTGCTCTCATCATTTAAGCCCTGGCTCAAATATCTCAGTTCAAAGGGAGGCCTCTTCTGACCATCTTAGTTGAGGCCAGAGTCTATGATAGGGGAAGGAAGTGACAATCAGAAAACACTTCCTGCCATAAGAACTGTCCTAGAGGTCAGCTCTTTACATCTGTGCCTATTCCATTACTGGTTATTTTTTTAAATAATATTATCTCTACTTGAAATTACCTGTTTTCCTTCCTTTGTCTATTCCCAACTGCCTCATCCCCTTGAATATAAGTTTCAGGAGGGTGGGCATCTGGTTCATCTTGTTCATTACTTTATCCTCAGAACTTAGAACAGTGTTTGACTCATGGTAGATGCTGAGTCAATATTTGCTAAAGGTATAAAGGATATAAAGCACTATATCCACTCCTATGATTATGAAAAGGGAAATTACAGTTAGATTTTCTGAAAACATTTGGGACAATACAATTAAAAATTGGCCAGATAAAATCCTGTGTATAATGACATATAAGGTCCTTCTATAACATTCACAGTGCCATCTTATAACCGAGGCAGATGGTATTGATGCTTGAAAAAATTCACTGCCCTCCCTAAAGAGTGATTGAACATCCCCATCCTGCTGAATACCATAAACAATTCTATGTAAATAAATTTAAAAACTTGGATGAAACGGACCATTTCCTTGAAAATCACCATCTACCAAAAGTCACCCAAGATGAAATGGGTAACCTGAACAAGATTATAACTATTAAAAAAATTGGATCTGTGATTACAACCTTTAGAAAAAGAATCTCCAGGCCCAGATGGCTTCATTATTAATTCTATCAAACATTTAAAAAAGGAACATCACCAGTTTTATACATTCTTTTATAGAAAATGGAAAAAGAGGGAACATTGACAACTCATTCAATAAGGCCAGCATTACCTGGATACAAAAACCAGACACAAACAGTACAAAAAAAAGAGAAAAAGAGTAGGTCAGAAAAAAGTTTTGAAGTTCTATTTTTGTTTCTCCCCCATACTTTCATGGACTATTCATTATCTACCTCTTCGTGTGTCCTTGGTTCTTCTCTATTACACACATAACAGACACAGCAGCTGATAACCCCAAAGAGACATGAGCGCATAAGCCAGAATGTCCATCACTGGAGAGTAAGATTACTGAGAAAGAAAGACCACAGGCTGTGTGACATCCATCACCTGATGCAGAACTATTAGAATAGTAGGTCCAAGTTTAAATTAAGCATGACAGCTTTATTTAAGGAGGTAAGAAAGGAAATTAACAATATAAAAAAAAAATAACCAAAATCATGCACAATTAAGTAGAAATATTAGGCATGAGTAATATAATAGTTGAAAGTAAGAACATAATAGATGGGATGAGTGGAGAATTTAGATCCAGCTAAACACAAATAAATGACTTGAATGATCAGATGGAGGAACTTTCTGAAAAGATTTAAAAACAAGATAAAAGGCAAGAAAACATAAAGACAAAGCTAAGAGATTTGGAGGAGAGAATATACATTCCAACATCTAACTAATAGATGTCCTAAAAAGGAGAAATAAAAACAGAAAGAAATATCTAAAGAAATAATGAAGATAAATGTCTCAGAATTAAAGATAAAACACCTCAGATTTAAAGGGCTCTAGGAGTGTTGGACGAAAGATACAAACCCCAAGACATATGGTGAAGTGGAAGACTGTAAAAAAGAAAGAGAAACATTCTAAAAGCTTCTAGAAAGAGCAGACCGCCTCCAGAGGGAACAAGGATCAGACTGACATCAGACTTCTCCGTGGCAACACTGCATATGAAAAGACAATGGAATATTTTAAAATATGAAGGAAATAAATATTGGAACCTAACATTTTGTATCTCTGATCACATTGCAATTCAAATGTGAGGGTATGATTAAAAAAAAAAAAATGCTCCGGGCATGTGAGATTTCATGAGTTCTGCCTTACAAAATCCTTTCTGGAAAATCTAGAGGAAGCACACTTCAGAAGAGTGACAAATGCTACAGATATGAAAAGTAAGCGTGGTTAAATACTTGAGTAAGATGTCTTCTTTTTGCCTTAAATAAAAGACTATCACAAAACAGGAGGGGAAAATGCCTATTTTTAACAACCCACAGCCCAAATCCACACAGGTTGGTTTGGGTGAAGGTGAAAGGGACAGGGAGTGGGGAAGAGTCCAGAGGGTTTGAGAACATGCTCAAGTACCTGGATTGCTGCAGGGAAGTTACTATATTGATCAGTTTAAGAAATTTATAGGGACAAGTAAACATGAATATGGATCTTAAATCTAAAAGCTGGCTCTTTGAAAATATTAATATTGATTAATGTTAATAAGGCTGATTAAAAAATAAAGACCGAAGTTGCCAAAAATAAGCTGAAAAAAAAAAAAAGCTGAAAATAGCTGCAGATATAGTAGAGATTAAAAATAAAGTCTTTCGAAGAATTTCATGCTACTAAAATTTAAGACTCAGATGAAATGAATAAACTCCTAGAAGGTTATAAAGTGCCACAACTGGTATAAGAAGAAACTGGGACTTTAGACAGATAATGCAGAGATACTAGTCCATCTCACATCCCTAAAACAAAGAGAAACAACCAAAACGACAACAAAAAATGCCCTAATGGTTTTAGTGATGGGTTCTGTTGTAAGCTACTCCAAAAAAAGTATGAAAAAGAATGAAAATTGTCTAGATTTTTTAAATGAATCTAGTGAAACATGGATTTCAAAACTCAATAAGGAACCATGTACATGAGAAAATGTATAGGTCAATTTCACTTATGATTGTAGATGTGTAAACAGGTTAAACAAAATTTTACCTAATCAGACCCAACAGTGCATTAAAAAAAAAATCACATTCAGGTGAGGTTTCTCCTAGGACTATACAGAAAACTCTATCAGTGTACTTTATCTCGTTATTAAGATAAGGATAAAAATCATATAATTAACTCAGTTGATGCAGAAAAAAGCCATTTGAGAAAGTTTAACCACAAAGTTTGTGACAAAAACTCTTAGCTTCAAATAGAAGAAAATTCTTTAACTTAAATGTTTTAAACTTCAAACCTAAGCGAATATTACCTTGGTTTATTTAAGATTAGCTAATTATATATTTATTTTATTTCAATAAACATTTTTTTTAATGTTTATTTTTGAGAGATAGAGACAGAGTGCAAGTGGGAGAGGGGCAGAGAGAGAGGGAGACACAGATTATGAAGCAGGCTCCAGGCTCTGAGCTGTCAGCACAGAGCCCGACGCTGGGCTGGAACTCACGGACTGCGCGAGATCATGACCTGAGCCGAAGTTGGACGCTTAACTGACTGAGCCACCCAGGCGCCCCTATATTTATTTTATTTTAGAAAAGCTTCTGTTTTCCCATCAAAAAGAAGCTTAAAAATGAAGACTTAGCAAAAAGTATGCAACATGAAGCTACAAGTAAGCATTCCCTTTAAGAATGGGAACAAGTAAAGGTTACCTAATCTCACCGTTCAGTTTAACATAGTTCTTGAGGTCCCAGCTAATGGGACAAGGGATAGAAAAGTAAATAAATAGAGGTATAAGGATTAGAAATATATAGATAAGACCATTATTATTTGTAAATGATATAAAACATTTACCTAAAAATATCAACAGAAATAATAGATAATTAGAATTAATAAAAGAGCTCAGCGGGATTGCTGGGTATGAGATCAATACGCAAAAATCCATAGCATTTTTCCATATCAGCAATAAGGAACTAGAAAATAATTTTTAAAGTTCAATGAAAGTCACCGAGCAATAAGAAATTGTAAATTGTTTAGAAATTAGCCAAGAACATAATGTTATAGAGAAATACTTAAAATCCTATTAAAGAGCACAGATATTATTTGAATGAATGAAGACACATTGTATACTTTTAGAAGGGATGACTTAGTATTCTAAAGATGTCAGTTCTCTCCAAATTACTTTATAAACTTATTGCAATTCCAGTCTAAATTCAAGACGAAATTTCTTTTGTGGAACTTGATAGACTTATTTTGAGATGCCTATGGGACAATGAAGGTCACAAGAGCTGAGTCAACTTCAAAAAAGAAAAGTGATATTAATATTGAGATATTAATATTAAGATACTGAGTGATCGATATTAAAACACAATGTAGTGTTGGCTATAGAGCAGACCATGGACTAGAATATGGAGTTCGGAGTTCAGAGACGGATACATGTACATATGGAAACCTAATATACAGTAAAGCAACACAAATCAATGGAGAATAGATGGATTACTTAGTAAATGATGTTGAGGAAACTGGCTTACCATATGAAGAAAAATGAAACTGTATCCTTACTGGGGCAGCTGCGTGTCTCAATCAGTTAAACGTCTGACTTTTGGTTTTGGCTCAGGTTGTGGTCTCATGGTTCGTGAGTTTAAGCCCCATGTTGGGCTCTGTGCTGATAGCGTGGAGCCTGCTCAAGATTCCCTCTCTCCCTCTCTCTCTGTCCCTCCCTTGCTTGCTTGTATGCAGTCTCGCTCTCAACATAAATAAACTTAAAAAACTATATCCTTGGGGCGCCTGGGTGGCTCAGTCGGTTGAGCGTCCAACTTCGGCTCAGGTCATAATCTCACAGTCCATGGGTTCGAGCCCCGTGTCGGGCTCTGAGCTGACAGCTCAGAGCCTGGAGCTTGTTTCAGATTCTGTGTCTCCCTCTTTCTCTGACCCTCCCTGTTCATGCTCTCTCTCTCTCTGTCTCAAAAATAAATAAAAATGTTAAAAAAAAAAAACTATATCCTTACTTAATACCACATACAAAATGACTAAATATAAAAAATCTAGAAAGTTAATAAAGGTACACATAGAAGAATACCTTTGTGTCCCACAGGCAGGTAAAGACTTAAAGACTTCAGAAACTCAAATAATGCTAGGTAACACTTACTTATCACAGGAACTCTGATAGAAAGATAGGCTGTATGTGCAGGCAATTTATAGAAAAAGGCAACTCGAAAGGCTAACAAGCATAGATGAGATGTTTAAACTCAAACTTGTTATTATTTAAAGAAATTCAACTATATACACAATGGAATACTACGTGGCAATGAGAAAGAATGAAATCTGGCCTTTTGTAGCAACGTGGATGGAACTGGAGAGTGTTCTGCCAAGTGAAATAAGTCATACAGATAAAGATAGATACCATATGTTTTCACTCTTAAGTGGATCCTGAGAAACTAAACAGAAGACCATGGGGGAAGGGAAGGAACAAAAAAGTTAGAGAAGGAGGGAGCCAAACCATAAAAGACTCTTAAAAACTGAGAACAATCTGAAGGTTGATGGGGGGGGTGGGAAGGAGGGGAGTGTGGGTGATGGGTATTGAAGAGGGCACCAGTTGGGATGAGCACTGGGTGGTGTATGGAAACCAATTTGACAATAAATTTCATCTTAAGAAAAGAAAAAAATAAAGAAATTCAACCAGAAAATTAAATCTCAATTATGCCTATTAGACTGTCAAAAGTTACAAAGCTGGATCATGTCATTAGGAAACAGGAGCCGTCATGAACTTCCGTAGGGAGTGTGGACTAGCATAGCCATCCCAAAGAGCAATACTTAGTTAAACCAGGTAAACACATACCCCCTGACCCAGTCATTCCTCTTCTGGGAACATATCCCAAAGGTGATGCCTCACTGATTCATAAGAGGGCACATATAAGGTATTTTCTGCAGCACCATTTGTGGTGTGGGAGGCTGGGGACCATCTGCTGTCCATCTTGGGAGAATGGAGAGGTAACATGTGATGGATGAACAGCACGCAGTGTTTTGCAACAGTTGGAAGCCAGAGACTAGGCACCTGTACTACAGCATCGATGGGTCTTAAAAACAGCGCTGAGTAGAAAATACGAGAGCAGGGAATGAATCGTGTAATCCAATACCGTTTGCACACATTTGAAATATACTCAAAACTTGCCCAAGAACACATTTTTCAAAAACACATATAAACCAAAGGACACAAATTCAACGCCTCAGAACGGTTGCGTATAGCAGGCACAAGAAAAGGTGAAAGCAGAAAGAAAGAAATGAATAAATATAGAGAGGGCCCTTGGGGGCATGGATGGGAATACTTTGTTCAAATGGGGTCTGTAGTGCCCTCCTTCCACACAGTCAGGTATCCAAGAAAGGAGAAGGTGGACCTCTCCTTTTGGGGGATTGCTTATTTCAACGGAGCTGGCACGCCAGCTGTTTCTAAGTAGTGGAGCAGAGGGAATCCTCTCCAGTTCCCTACTTTGGTGAAGGGGGAAGTGTGGTATAAGTGAGAGTGGGAAGCAATGCACAGTGGGCATTGGAATTCCCAACTGATAATTACGTGGATTTGCATGACCCACTATCTATTGTCCAGGGATCCGGGATTTGCCAATCCTTATTAATTTTTACAGCTTCAAAACTGAAGCTTGTGTTAGAATAGACTCCCAGAGCTTTTCCTGAAAAGCCCCAGAGAGCAGCTCAGCCTGGATGTGGGATAGACTGGAGCTAATAAGGTAATAAAGAAAACTTCTCATTACTCATCTCTGGGTACCTCCACAAATGATTGTCTTCGCTTAACCTCAAGGTCAAGACAACCTATTTTATAGTGTTCGCTGTCTCTGAGGACAAGCTTTAGTGAGCGTCTTGTTTGCTTCTTATAGTATTAAAAGAGACAATGAAACCTGCGTCTCAGAAGATCATTTCACCAAGTCCCTGTTGCTCTACGGGGAATATTTGTTTCCTCATTTATATTCATGTCTCTGAAAGACAAGTAGACCTTGAATGAAATTTCAGGCGACAGTAAATTATAAATAATGTATCCATATTTTTTCTCTTCCATACTACTTGTATTTAATTCCCCCTAGAGTCTTGTGCAAACACCAGGGACAACAGGACAGACAGCTATTAACATGATGGAAAGAATGAAATGGGTTTATGCTCTATAGCAGGAATACAGCAAGGGAGGATATCTTGATCAAAGAAAGTTTCTGAGGTTTTGTGGGAGTGAGTTCTTTTCTTCTCGCTCTCTCTTTTATTTTTATTTTTAAAAACATCTCAACTCTTTTCCAGACCATTAAATAGACATCTGCTTGAAATGAGCCTCTTATTGCGGCCCACCCAAGGCAAGATGAAGGTTTGTCAGCGGATGGAGGCCACTTAGGGGCCCAGCTCTAGGCTCTTTTGTTCCATAAGACAAGGCATAGAAAATGCTTAGAACGACCAGCTGATAACATCCCGTCCTAAGAATAGGATGCTGCTAAGTGGAGAGCTCAGGCACTGTCAATGAAGTCGGAAAGGATGCCTGTTACGAGAATGAAATTAGTCTCTAAATCCATCAGCCCTGATGTGCTGTCACATTGGATGCTCTGGTGTTTTTCAGACCTCTTGCTCAGCGGGAATAATTCATGGGGTTCAGACTGCCAGCTCTTCAGTCTTTCAAGTATGTGAAAAGATTCTCTGCTCTTTGTTTTTGTTTCTTTCTTCCTCTTCTTCTCCTTCTCCTTCCCCTTCCCTGCCTTCTCCTTCTCCTTTTTCCTCCTCCTCCTCTTCTCCTCTTCCTCCTCCTTTTCTTCTTTCTAGGCAAACAGGGGCCCGCCGATAGAGCGGACAGGGCGAGCTATGTGGCTCCCGTGTGTGTGTGTTGGGAGGGAGTTAGAGAGACAGGGAGAGGATGAGTTGGGATGTGCTTCACGTCAGGGGAGGCAGAATCAGGCCGAAGGTGCAGCCACTGAGGCCACTCTTCAGAGGGAGCCTGATCTCCAGAGACCTGTAAGAGATCTATGGGGCTAACAGGAGAGTTCTGGGATGAAAAACACCTGCCCCTGATGCTGGAGGCCCCCTCTCCTGGACTCCTCCTCAAGGCGTCTGGCTCAAGCCACCCATTAAGCAAACCCCAAACTTTTCCTTATTCTTTTTCATATATATATATATATATATAGAGAGAGAGAGAGAGAGAGAGAATGCATGTGTGCACATAAGAGCAGGGAAGGGGACATAGAGAGAGAGAGAGAGAGAAGAGAAAGAATCCTAAGCAGGCCCCACAGGGCTCGATCCCATGACTCCTGGGATCATGACCTGAGCCTAAACCAAGAGTTGGACTCTCAACCGACTGAGCCACCAGGTGTCCTTCCCTCTTGATAACATCCTGACCCCCACATTTAGGAAGCTGATACTCTTGTATTCTCTTCCTCCTTAATAAAATTTGCTTTTGGCAGGGGAGTTGGAAGGGGGTGGTAGAAAAGGTGGGGGTGGGCATGGCTCAAGCAGAGAAGACTCACTAATGTTGACGTGCAAATAACTGTGCAGGTTTAGTACAATCTCTTCAGGGAAATTTGCATTTCTGGTGGCAGAAAGAACCTGAAATTGGAGGGACTTGGGGCATCACACTGTGCAGGCAGTACCTCTCTCTCTGCCAGTCCCGTCCCTGTGATGGATATTGAAAATCTCCTTCTACAGCTTTGTTTCACCAGAAACCCCTCTTCCATGCTCTGCAGCTGGGATTTAACTATTCCATTCAACCCACATTTATTATGTCTGCCGTGTGTCAGGCTTTGTGCAAGGTACTTCCATATGCATTACTTTCATCCACACACTTTTCATTCTGCAACTGGTCATTTCAGTGGGTTCTGATAAATCTCCAAGACAAAGCCAGCAGGGTGTGGTACGCATCAGTGGTTTAAATTTAAATTTGAGCTTCGCAGCAAAGCTCTGCAAAGACTTCCAAACATGGATATATCTTTGCCTTGTACCACGGGAATAGGGGCAAGTCCTTCTCTAGTCAACCCCAAACTGTCCATGGGGCGGCTCAGTCAGTAGCTACGCTCATTATACAGGATCGTGGGCTCTAACAGTTTCCCCCTTTTTGAGTTGGTATTGGTCATGCCCCAGGAAGCCCAGTGTCAGCTGGAGTTTCATGAAAACAAAGAAACAAACACCTAAATCCCCCCTGATGCATTGTCCACTAAACAAAGCCACTACCCTCGCCTCCTCTCTGGATTTCCATGAATTGTTAGCCCTCTGCTTATTAGATCTGGCTGAGCCTCCCGCTGGATTTGGGATCCCAGACCCAAACTATTATACATCTGTGGGGCGGCTTTGCAGAAGAGAGGGCCAGTGGTGGGCACAGAAGCTGGTACACTTTTATTGCCCGGGTGGATCTGGAGCAAGGCACAGCCACAAGATGCTGGAGAAACCTCAGGTGTGCCAGGCGAGATGAGGCACGTTCCGGGTGGTAGGGCCGTAGACTCAGTGTCTTATCATCCTGCTCACACACACCAGCTTTGGCATTACGAGGGCGGGAGCCGTGGCCCATACTACACTGAGCGATCTTTGAAACCTATGCATTTCGGGGATGAAATGATTACTTTGCAGTTAATAAATATGCAGATTGGGAGCTCTGGTTTTTTTCTGTCGTCTCTGTCCTTTGTGTGGGAAAGAAATTCTTAATTCAGGGAAAAGCTCCAATCCACGGGTCTTTGGGTGGCAGCTTGAAAAAGAGGACCACAGAGGACCCTTACACCTGTGAATACGCAGCGAAGGGATGGAACAAGCGAAGGTGGCACCTTGATGCTGAGATAAGTCCCTCCGTGAAAGGGCATGGAGGGGGCGCAAAATTGGCTTGAGCCCCTTAAAGGGATCAAGTGTCCTCCAAGTTCCGCTTCGTGAAGACGCGTTTCGACTTGTGGCAAGCCCTGCGACCAAGGCTTACGTTTATTTTTATTTATTTTTAAGATTGTTTAAAGTCTATTTATTTATTTTGAGACACACAGAGAGAGAGAGAGTGTGTGTGTGCATGAGTGGGGGAGGGGCAGAGAGAGAGAGGAAGAGAGAGAATCCCAAGCAGGCCCCATGTTGTCAGCACAGAGCCCGATGTGGGGCTTGATCTCACAAACTGTGAGATCATGACCTGAGCCAAAATCAAGAGTTGGGCATTCAACCAACTGAGCCACCCAGGCGCCCTCAGCTTATTTTTATTTTTTAATTAAAAAATCATTTTTCTGATGAATGCGCTCATTGTAGACACTTTGTAAGATATTCAAAATATTAAAAAGAAGGGAAAGGAGAACTCATTCACAATCTCACTACCTTAAAGAACCACTAGTGACATCTTGGTGTATTTGATTCAGTGTCCTGCTTTACCATTTAGGGTGAGTCTACAGGGAGAGCCACCCGAGTAGGGATGGGGCATATTCTGTCACCTCCCTCTGGTGATGAAGGGGTAGGCTCTGAGGCAGGGCCAGGATTCCAGCCATCCTGGTACTCTGACATGGCAGGCAGACATACATCTAGGGACAAGGGGTACTCTCGCTTGGCCCACACATGTGCACAGCCACACCTCCAGAACGTGGGGCAGGAAGACAGCTCAAAGTGTGGACTGGGAAGTCCTACATTACGGACTATAGAGAGGCACTGTGGGAAAAGGCAGAAAGGACTGTTAATAGCACAGGCCCCACAGCCAGATCAACTGGGGTCAAATCCAGGCTCTCCTACTTACAAGTTATGGGGTCTTAGGTGAGTTGCCTCACCTCTGTGTGGCCCGATTTCCTCAACTGGAAATAGGGATAATGGAATATACCTCATAGGATGTGATTTCATAGGCTTGAATTAGGTAATACATGTAATGTAGTCAGAACAGTGCCTGTCAGATAGCTCTCAAAGGTTCAATGTTGGTTTATTTCCTGTTACACACATGAGGACACCCTTATTCCTGAAGGACAGTTTCAGGTATATTCTGCTGATACTTAAATGGAGGAAGGCAGGAGCAACTGGATTTGGAAGCAGAAGACCTTGGTTCTAGTTTGACCCAGGCACGCATGCTATTTGATTTCTGTGCACTCTGTTTCATCATCTGTGAAATGGGGGTATACATAAGGCCCTTCTCACCAGTTGTTACAAGGACTGAATTGAGGTCATAGGAATGCAAAAGTGCTTCGTGTATGGAGAAGAACCCTGGATTTAATGCAAAGGGTTTACTATCCATACCTTTATTACGTGATTCTCTGATTACAGGCAGCAGAGGGAGGAAGGAAGGAAGGAAGGAAGGAAGGAAGGGAGGGAGGAAGGAAGAGAGAGAGGAAGGAAGAGAGGGAGGGAGGGAGGAAGGAAGGAAAGGAAGGAAGGCAGGCAGGAAGGAAGGTTGGAAGAAATTTGCTGGGAAAACACTTGCAGAAAATCTGAACAGGAACCTGTCATTTAGTGGGTCCAGGTGGACCAGGGATTTGCACTGCTGGTTCCTATGGTTGCCCTGGCAGTGAGAAGTTTCCTGGCAGAGTCTTGGAAGGGGGGAAAAGGGGGAGTGGAGAAAATAATTATTTTTCTTCACAGGAAGAGGCAGTTGAGTCCGTTGATAGGTTCCTCCCTGATCACGTCTCAGCAGAAGTTGCTGAGGAGCCAGACGTCCTGCAGGGAAGAAGAAAGCATCACCGGGCCATGTGTCTCACCTGTGATGAAGGTGGTGGAGGTGAGGCTGCTCCGGGCAGTGTCCTGGGCCGCCTGCAGGAGCACCGTGTAGTCTGTGCTCTCAGAAAGGCCCTCCAGTCGGATCCACGTGTCCTCTGCGTCCACAATCAGCTCCTGTGGAACAAGCGAGGAAGGCAGGTGGATGGGAGTGACAGGCACATGATTGAGAGGAGCTGGGAAGGGAAGCCCAAGCCCACGGCCAGATGGGTCGGTATCGCCACGGCCACTGTGTGCTCTCCGTTCCCCAACAAAGACTGCATCGAGCCAACAGGCAGAGAGGACAGCTCCTGTGTGAGATTGAGACAGCTCCTACCGCATAGATGCACATTGGCATAAAGGTAGGCATGTGGATTATCAAATCCAGTGGTTTCCAACTGTATTAGATTCCTCAGGACCCAGGGAGGCAGAAGCCTAGGCCTCCCTACTCCATATCCAACAGACTAGCTCTGCTTACATCCATTTTGTACATTCTGCTCCTGAATATGATTTCACTTTAAAAAAAAAAAAGGATTTCATTGCAAACAGAAGTCTGACAACCGGTGCTCTAGAAGTACTATTTCAACTGATCACACAACACAGAAATTTGTCATCTCTTTACTGCAGGCTATAGATGTAGCCTTTATAATGCTTATCAAGAGGCATAAAAGACTCGAATTTGGTATCCAGCTCATGTTTGCTTGGCCCTGCTAGTGAAATTTTTTTCCAAAACGATGTACTTATATGGCTTGGAAGTTTCCACTGTGCTTTGCACCATCATATTGGAAGCACCACCCAAAACCAAGTGAAGTTGTAAAGGTAGACACCCCCATTATCTGGAGCGGAAACTAAGGCTCAGAGAGGCTTCGTGTTTTGTCTCAACTTGTAAAGAGAGTAGTAAAGAAGCCAGGACTAGCACCAAAATCTCTGGCTTACAGACCCAGGCTTTTTCCTCAACAGCATGTCTGTATCCGTCATGGGAAACCCAGTTTGCTCCCTTTGGATGGCCTGATAGAAAAATCTCCCTTACAGAAAAATCTCACCTTGCGGCTTCCATCAGTGGATTTGTAGGTTAAGATGTAGTTTTCAATCTCTGCTCTGGGAGGCTGCCAGGAGATCAGGGCACTTTGTCTGGTGACTTCACTGGCCGTCAGGTTTGCAGGAGGGTCCAGGACTATAAGGAAGAGAAAACACCAGGAGTACCTTCCTCTCCAGCTCCTTTCTGTTTGATTCCAGGTATCAGGTATTTATCTGCCCACCTACGTGGTCTCTGGGCTGCTTACATGCTGACCCCAGTTCTAGCTTGGACAGGAGCAGAAAATGATCAGTCAGTGTCATGATCATTCCTGCACCTATTTCCCCCTCTAACCTGGGCCTCTGGGCCCAGGTGTGTCATCTTCCAATCTGACCTATGTCTGAAATCATGACCTAAATAAATCTGCATGTCTGTGAGTTCACTCTGGAACTTGCATCATCATCCCCACAACTATACCTTTGTCTCCTGTTCTGGCCATGATTGCACCCAGCCAGTGTCTCCCAGATATCAAGCCCTTTCATATGCATCCAGTTTTTTCTGGGCCAGATCCATTTCCAATACTGGCCTCTCTTGGCCTGGTTCTACTGCTGTCAGCCAGACCCAGGATGAAAGCAGAAAATAGACATGTGCCTGCTGCCCGAGAGCTGCAGCTCACTGGCATTTGGGCAGCAGTCAACTGAGATACGAACAGCTCATAGCTGCGCTGTCCAAAGCCTCTAGACTCTAATTTAGTCCACCACATGGGGATGGATAATTTTCAGGATCTGCAAAAGCATCCAGGGATGCTGGATATATAGCCAACCATGTACTCACGGGTAGAGAAGTTGGTGCTGATGGTGCCACTGGTGAGAGGTCCACTGGTGGCATACATAGTGACAGTATAGTGGGTGCTGGGAAGCAGGCCAACGAGCTGGAATCCCTCACTGTCTCCGTCAACCAGGATGGTCTCTCCAGCAACTGTAATCACATGAACACGGGTAAGAGCTGACTAAGGCGATTCAACCTGGGAAAAGCTTATCAAATCCAAAGACATTTCATAAAGATTCAATATTGAAGGATTGTGGAAGACATCGTTTCAAGGCTATTCAGCTTAGCATTGGATTCTACACAAGCATCTCCTGTCATCATGTTTTGCATCTCGATTGAGAAACATATTCCTTATTTGGAAGCCAAATTGTCTTTTCCGTGACTTCACTCAAGCCGCTGGGGTTACAAAGAAAAGCTGAAGCCTCTGTCTCCATGGCTCCCTCCCCCCCACCACAGCTTCGAATCAAGCCCTCTCTTCTAGGCTGAGAAAATTTATCCCCAACCACCATTACATGTATGTGGCAGCTCCAAATCTGTTGACTTCTTGCACCCGTGGGCAGAGCTCCGCATTTATTTCTACCGTATTTTGCCTTGTCAATTGAGTTTTGGACCACTGTTTCAGTTTATTGAACTATATTTGAATTTGGATTCTATTGATCACAGTTAAAAAAAATATCTGAGCACAGTTGACACACAATGGTGCATTATTTTCAAGTATGCAACGTAGTGATTCAACTTCTGCATACATTATGCTATGCTCAGCACAAGCATAGCTACTCTCGGTCACCATATCACAGTATCAGTGACTACCCAGATTTGTTTTATATACAAATGTGATAAGCGTGTCTTCTCTGTATTCATTCATGCTGTCAATAAAACTTCACTAGAGGGGCGCCTGGGTAGCTCAGTTGGTTAAGTGTCTGACTTTGGCTCAGGTCATGATCTCACAGTTTGTGGGTTCGAGCCCCACGTTGCGTTCTGTGCTGACAGCTCAGAGCCTGGAGCCTGCTTCGGATTCCCTCTGTCTCTCTGCCCCTCCCCACTCGCGCTCTGTCTCTCAAAAAATAAATAAATGTTAAAAACAAAAATAAAAACAACTATTCACTAGAGCAGGGCCAAGCCCTTTCTTGTGTCTTTAGAATACTCCCAGGTCACTCTCAGCATTTAAGAAAGTTTACAAAGCAATTCTCCAAACTAGGTGGGGGTTTCAAGTTCCTTGTGGTCTAAAGGCTTAGAAGGCATGCGAACAAGTTAAAATCCACACCAGCTCTTTGGAAGAACATACATAACGACTCTAACTTTTTAGTATCCTCATTTGCAACATGTTGCCAGCGGTCGCTGTTCCAGCCACCTCAAACCATGGCAGTTCTCAGAAGTCCTCATGTTCTCTCATATCTCTACAAATGCACTCAGGCTGCTCTCTTTTCTCGGAATTCCTTTTCCTATACAATCCTTCTCTAACTTTACCTGAGATCAGCTTGTTTTTTTCCCCTTCAACACCCTCACTCCCAATCAGCGATCCATCTGTTCTGTGATTGCCTGTGTCATGACAGTGCTCACATTGGGTTGTACCCAGGTATTGGTTTCATCCTCACCAGAGTGAGGTCTGCGAAGAGAACTCATGCTCTGTCTCTGAATCCTTGCAGCCTTGGTGAGTGCGTGGCTCGTGGGAAGACATCAAAGGTATTTGTTGCACGAACAGAGGTTAATTGGTATGAGGGAAGCATGTACTTTGTTTTTATTTTTTTTAACGTCTGTTTATTTTTGAGAGAGAGAGAGAGAGACAGACTGTGAGCAGGGAGGGGCAGAGAGAGGGAGACACAGAACCTGAAGCAGGCTCCAGGCTCCGAGCTGTCAGCAGAGCTGAACCCCGCGAGATTATGACCTGAGCCGAAGTTGGACACTTATCAGACTGAGCCACTCAGGCGCCCCTGGAATCATGTACTTTGTATCTGTGAGCGGGTGGGTCTATCTACCTTGGGGGAATATTGGAAGCTTTGGCAGAGGAGATAGTGTTGAAACTGACTTAAAGAATGTGTGTGTCTAAGCAGACAAGTAGGGAGGGAATTTCTTGGTAGGGGAAATGACACATGCAAATGCATGGCGGTTTGGGAAGGCATGGTGAGAGTTAAGAAACGCAGGCCCATGGCATGCAGGGAGGGGTGGCAGGAGTTGACACGGATCCCACACACACATAGCGGGGTTCTGGTGGAGCTATAGTCATGATATTCGTTCCTTGAGGAGGGTCATCCAATCAGCTACAGTTCTAACTCCAAATATGATCCATCACGTATTTTTCCTTCTAAGTGATAAGTGGGTTTTTCTTTTTTTTTTTTTCTTAATGTATATTTTTAATGTAATTATTTTTTTTTTTTAATTTTTTTTTTCAACGTTTTTTATTTATTTTTGGGACAGAGAGAGACAGAGCATGAACGGGGGAGGGGCAGAGAGAGAGGGAGACACAGAATCGGAAACAGGCTCCAGGCTCCGAGCCATCAGCCCAGAGCCTGAGGCGGGGCTCGAACTCACGGACCGCGAGATCGTGACCTGGCTGAAGTCGGACGCTTAACCGACTGCGCCACCCAGGCGCCCTGTAATTATTTTTTAAACATTTAACAGAGTTCTTTTTTTTTCACTCTTAACCATATTTTATTTTATTTTATTTTTCAATATATGAAATTTATTGTCAAATTGATAAGTGGGTTTTTCTAATACATTACTGAAATCCAAGTGTGTTAGCAGATTGGCCAGTCAAAAAAAAAAAAAAAAAAGGGACCTAAACTGGTTCTGGTAAAACTTACTCTTAGTGAACCTGTACTTGTATGTTACATCCACTAATTCTTTCCCCAATTTATTTAATAGTCTGTTTTGGTTTTTATTTTCCCAAGCTTTGACCATCTGTTTACTTTGCAGCTTACAAAAACTGGCTTCCTCTGTCATTTTTGAAAATCAAGACATCTGCTTATCTTTTGTCTTCTGGTATCTTTGTTCTCTGGATTCCCGGGTACAACCCACAAGAATTCTGTGATCACATGTATAATTTGGTCAGGCAAGTAATTTTCCTAGGCCTAGACACTTGAATCACTCAACACTATTTTGCTTTGGGCTTCTCTATTCAACTTCAAATAATGTAAGGTGAACAAGCATGGTAAGAAGACATTGAAACTCAAGATTTCATGCTGGATCAACCTTTTGGGTTGGATATGGGTAGACAAGACTAAAGCAACAGGAGTTTGCTAGGCCTGGATCCTTTGTCACCTGTTTCCACGTATTATCTGCTCCGTGCATGGTACTTTAGTGGTTTTCTCGCTCTGTAAATATCTAGAAAAGTCTGCGTTCCAGCCCATAGCATTTGGGGCCATGTCTTAGCTCAGTTCTGAGTTTTGTCTTCCAAGTGCTATTGTTCTGTTTTTTGTATTTGCCTTTGTTTATGTGCCCTCCTTGTACATTTCAGATTCGGCCCTTCTGCATTCCCATAGTTGGTACTGTTTGCAGAGTTTGGGGACATCTTGAGAGCTTGAGAGTAAAAGTAAAGCAGGAAAATTTCTAATATGTTCCTCAGCTTGATAAAATGTCCTTCAAAAAACAAAAACTGTCATAATAGCCTTCAGCCCCAGTCCCCGCCCTTCCCACCTGCCTGATGCACAGGCCTGTAGACATTCACCTGCAAAGTGTGTGAGGACAATGACATAGTTCTCCACTTCACCCACTGGTGCCTTCCACTGCAGTAGGGCTTCTGTTGGAGTGATGTTGGTGGCGATCAGATCCACAGGGTTGTCCATGGCTGAAATGGAACCGGAGAATATCATGTGAACGTAGGAGGCACTGCAGCGAACTATCTCCTGCAGCTTCACCCATCACGCACATCTGCGGCTGTGCCATACAAAATGATGAAGTGAGTGGAGACCTCTTTCCTTTCTCCCCTTCTGATCTCATCCTCTTCTCCCCTTCGTCCTTCCTCCCAAGTACCCAGTTTTGCCCTGATTGGTCTCGGGTCTTCCTTTTAATGTATTCATTAACTTCTTACATGCGGAGCACTGTCAGGTGCTATGGGGGATTCTGAGGTATGGCTGTTGTGCTTTAGACATTTAAACGTAGAGGGAGAAACTCAGAACATATAGGAATTGTTATATTCCTTTAGTTAATGAGACAATTTGTTTCCCAGGCTATTTGCACTTTCACAAATACAAGGGGCATGCTTTGCGGAACGATCTCTGTTGATGAACGTCGGAAAGTATGGTGGGAGTTCCATGAAGTCAAGGAGTAGCGTCAGTGCCTGGAACTTACAAGGTACACAATACATGCTCGTGGAATGACTGAATGGGACTCAGGTTGCCTCTAAAGCCACATATGATGATTGCTTTACCACAGACTTCCTCTGTATTGAGTTCTGGGTATCCTTTTTGTGGCATAGAGTCAAGGGGATTCTTCCAGGCTAAAGGCCAGTGGTGCCTGTTGGGGGGAACAGAGTTTGCTCATCATGGGACCGTGTGCCTATTCTTATTTGCCCATGTTCTATGCATATGTTTCTTACTATGCTTCCCTTCCATAAGGTTGGGATTTATTTTAGAAATGGAGGTTATTAGAATAGTTTAAGTATCAACTCAACCCAAGTATCATGTAATTTACTTCTGGGGACCAAGATGTGCTGTTGACCCCTAACTGCAGGTTTCTATAGCTTGCCCGTATTCCTCATTTGAAAGCAACAACTGTGAACTTTGTTTCACTTTTAATATCTCAACTGCATCCATCATCTGTGTCTTCAGCAAGTTCTTCCAATGCAACCTTATGAGAAGAGACAAAGAGGAAAAGTCTTGGGAGACTACAGTTAGCTTGATCCCTCTGAGATTAAGCGTGAGATCCTAAAGGAGTACTCATTTCTCCCAATTGCAAAATCATAGACCTTACATTAAAACAACAAGATAAGACATTTTTGTGGGTCATCTGGTTGTCGGGAGTTGCCAATAGCTCTGCTTGAACCTAAAGGAGGGTGGTTTGGGTTGGTGCCCTACTGAATATCTGCTTTACAGATACTTGCTGCTTATAACCACAAACCCAAGATGAGGTGTTTTGACCCAAGTTGCTGCTTTCTTTTACCCTAGGGGGTAGGCAGGAGGCTCTTGAAATTCATTTTCTTGTTCCCAAAGAGAAAGAGCCTAATTTCTTTACTATGAATTTCTAAGACTTTCAGGAAGGTGAGAGGGGGGCTTCTTTTGAATCATTGGGCATCACTTTGGGTCAATATTTCTTGATGCTTTAATGGTCACAGATAATTTGATGGAAAGGAAATATTGGACCAAAAATATTGCTGGGTTATCTGTAGTCACAGGCCTGTGAGGAGACTAGGGAAGATGAGAATACCCTGTGGTGTCTTTTAGAAGAATAATTTCTTGAGGTTCTGAACATTCTGAAGGAACGTTTCTAGGCCATTACTTTACAGATGTTTCTGGGCCTGTGAGAGTATCTACAAAAGCAGTGAGGAATTCCAAGTTACCTTTCCCTCGTTCAGGAAATGCCATTCTCTGAGGAAATTAAGCAGCCTCAGGAAAGCCGGCTGTTCTAACGAGGCAGGTTGGATGTTTTCCCATGTGCTGTGGGAATAATAGCTTCACTGGAAGGTTAGATCTGGGGTCTGGGGACAGAAAACTTTGTCCCCTCTGGTAACTTCTACAGCAAATCTTTCCTAGTTCGGCATGGTGGGCTGACTGAGAAGGAGGAGCAGTGGAGCTGTTGCGGGAGCCCTGTTCTCAGATGCATCCAAAAGGCTCACTTTCCAAAGGAAGGCCACCACCTTTTGAGCATAAAGCAATAGTAAATGCAGCCACTTGGTGGCTTCTGGCCACAGAGGATGAAGAGTTTCAGGACCCTATGGGTTATTACTGATATAATCAACTTTTCCTTCTCTGAGGTAAAATTTACTTGACTGAGTCTTTTAAAAAATTAAATGTGAGGGACGCCTGGGGGAGCTCAGTCAGTTGGGCGTCTGACTTTGGCTCAGGTCTGATCTCACCGTTCATGAATTTGAGCCCTGCATCAGGCTCTGTGCTGACAGCTCAGAGCCTGGAGCCTGCTTCAGATTCTGTGTCTCTCTCTCTGACCCTCCCCCCTCCTTTCTCTCTCTCTCTCTCTCAAAAATAAGTAAACATTAAAAAAATTTTCTTTTAATTAGATGTGTTGATTCAGATGTCTGTTCTGGAATTCACTTTCATCATGTGTCTTTAAAAGGTCACCTTTCTTACTGGAAATTCCATGAAAATTTCTGACCCAAATCAATAAGGTCTAAACTTCCAGTATTAGGAATATCAGTGGGGAGAGAAATTGCAAATTGCTTTGCATAACACAGTGAGTCAGAGGGACACCCAAGAACGGAGCCTCTGAGCCCAGGACCAGTGCCCTCTGTATTAGCCAGAACAACTCTACTGTTTGCCTCTTCTGTCTGTTGTGGGTCCTCAGCCAGCATCCTGACTTGGCTCATGACAGGGAGACATGCCTACCTGTGTGAATGAGGGTGCAGACGCGCTCACTCTCCTCTCTGCCCCGCACACTGTTGAGACTTATTTCATATTCAGTGGCTGGATACAACTTGGTGATGGTGAATTCTGTCACCGTGTTGGGCACCACTGAGCTGTCCAGCCGTCCCACTAAGGAAGAGCAGAAGCCACTGTTAAAGTTCAGCAGATGCTTCAACACAGCTCATGGTATAGTCTATCTACATAGAAGCTTCTGGCAGCACTTTGTCATGAAGCACAGACGGGTGCAAAGCTCAGCGCTTGGTGAGGAAAGAAGAGAAGTGGTTCATGGACTGGGAATATTGGAGCTTGAGGAGAGCTTGTATGCTGGTCCCACCTCCTAATTTTATAGGTTCCTTGGAACAACAACAACAACAACAACAACAAAATGGTTTATTTAGTTTTCTAACAAGCTGGTCTTCTTAAGGCAGTCTAACAGGCATGGACTGTGAAGAGGGGTCTATGCAGCCCGGAGACAGGGTAGTCTGGAAAACTCTCCCACCGCCTCCTTGGAAGTGGGCATGCCCTCTACTTTGTTAACAATGTGGCATGCACAGCAGGAACTGGCAGGGTGAAGGTCTGTGCCAACTTTTTCTGACTCCTGACTTGGCTGGGGTGGTAGAAATAGGACCACCATCACTGTGGCTCCCTCTAAGGCTCCATCTGGCTCAGCCGAGTCTTTAGGAATTCCCCAGGCTTCTAGTCTTGGACTAGTCTCTCGGGAAAGTGCACATGACCCTGGATCTTGGCAGATTTTTTGGGGGGGTTGTTTCTCACTAGACTGCCTAGATAATGGTGACCAGTTATCATGATTTGCTCTGCTGGTTGAGGGCCTGGTTTCTGGGTGAATATAGTCCAGCCGTGTGTGAGAGGAGTTGGTGAGTTCAGGGTTTCTTGCCTGCTCCTCCTTAACCCACTCTCATTGTGAAGGAGCGCGCTACAGAGAGGGGGAGAACGCAGGCAGGGGTGATATCCTCTGGGATGTGTATTTCTCCCAGAGCAGTTGTCACTCAGCACCAAATCCCATCCATTTGTGAGAAATCAAGTGACTTTATTACCTTGTGTTGGCCGATACGATACTCGGTAGTAATCAAATGATGCAACAGGAGGGCTCCAGGAGACCATAACTGAGTCCTTGGTCACATTGCTAACTGTGATGTCTTTGGGGGGATCAATTCCTACAAGGACCCGCGTGTTTGTGGGAAAAAGACAGAAAAGCACAATGTGAGAAAGCAATTCTTATCCTTGGTTTCTTGTGGACCAAGAGCTAATAGCGTCGCAGGGACAGACAAGCCCTTTGTACTAGGGCATCCTTAAAGCCATGATTAGGCCCAAGTTTCAAATGAAAAGTCATAGGTATGGCTAAAGCCATGTTCATGGAGAATATTTTAACAACATTAGGTCGAACTGGCAAGCTCTGTGCTGTGCAGCAACTGTTAGCTGTGTCAAGGCCAACTGGAACTTTCCTTTAAGTTCATATGTTTTCTTTTGAACTGGGAGTAACATAGTCATTTTCCCTAGAGCAGCTTCTCTTAGACAAACCCAACTCTGTTTCTCTTAGTTTTTAGCAGCCACCTATGGTTCAGTTTGGAAAAACTGCCTATTGACTGTAGAGGGATTTCAGAGCACGAGTCCAGAACAAATCCACTTTCCGAAACTGTATTTCATTTGTACTGGGTACCTCATTTTTTTGACTACTGGAGGACTGCAGGGTCAAAACCAGCTGAGTGCTTAATGTACTTGTCTAGTTAGTGGGTTCTTGTCATTATATAGGAAACCACCCAAATACACATGTCCTCAGCCACATGCATACTCATATCTGGGATTACATTTGAGAATGATGAGATGAATTTGATCCAATAGTCTCACAGTGCCTGTGTTTTCCACACAACGTGCAAACCAACCCCACTCTCTGAGTACCAGGTTCCTACATGGCCGCATGCTAGTGCTCGTCCACATAATTTTGAGGAAGCATCATTTGTATGAGTGACTTTACTGAGCAGTCAAGAGATGGAGTTTCCTTTTGAAGGTTAACTCTCTTCAGGCTGGTAGTGTGAGAACCTCTGGACCAATGCATTCAAGCCCTGGCCTCCTCAAGACATTGAGTCTGTCCTACCTTCCCAATGGAAGCTTCCCATCTTATACATTTTATGCAGCCCTGGAAGAGGTGGCTCTTTCAGAACAGCTCACAGACCCTCTCTAGCCAAGTGAGGCAGGCCCCTACTTCTTGGGTGTTTCTCTTTGTAAATTTCATTGACTTGTTAAAGACCTTTGTAGGAACCCCCTTCACCACCTGCTGTCGAGCCCTCCCACCTCACCTGTGGTGATGGAGCCCACAATGGGTTCAGAGGTCACTGTGCCATGGACTGCCACCAGGTTCACGATGTACTCGGTGGCTGGCTGCAGACCCATCAGGACAGTGTGCCTCTTGGTAGCTTCCAGGGAGATCTCTGTCATCTCTTCCTCTTCATCCCGAGGGCTGTAGTTCAGAATGAGTCTGTCTGCTGGAGGGGATGGGTCACTCCAGGTTATGTTTACGCTGGAGGAGGTCACGTGAGAAAAGTGCAAATGGGAGATGGGGCGGAAGCCTGCAAAGCAGAGAAGATGATGGTTCTGAAACACACACGAGGTGGTGGGACCACTGGGCTAGGAGAGCCATCTGACTGAAGGGATCTGCTTTCCTTATCAATTACGACTGTACCTTCACCTGCTGACTCAGAGCTTACAGCCCCTTACTCTCTAGTCCTGTCCATCTCCTTTCTCCAAGCGTTATACTGAAAAATGAATGCCCTCAGCAGGGTAACACCTCATAATACTTCTTCCTAATACTCACCCAGGATTTCAAATCTTTGTCCTGGGAGAAATTTAACATGATCCCATGGATCCTCTGAATGCCCACTGATTTAGTGCAGATGGGGAAAGATGAACAGAATCAATCCCTATGTTCAGGTTTTAGAAAACCAGATACAAATTTTCAGGCACGTAGGTAGCTTTGATCCTCTCTCCCCCTTACTTCCAACCATTCTGTCTTGATGTATTTATTAATTTCTCCTCAATCTCTTCTTTCTCTACCCACATTCCTCCTTCTCTAAACAAAATGGAGGCGTTGGAAGAGTAGGCTACCTAGATGACTTTCTCATACTAAGATCCATTGATCCCTGAACCCAGCTAGGATGTCTGCTACCCTGGTACCTGTGAAGGCATCCACGGTGGATTCGAAGCTTTGTTGCCGACCCCTCTCAGCAGTGATTGAAATGATGTACTCTGCCCCAGGCTCTAGATCTGTCAGTGTGTATGAGGTCCTGTCCTTGGGCACAGTGACTTCTGAGGCGATCCCGGAGGACGGGGTAAAGGTAATTCGGTAGTGGTCAATGGGGCCGTTGGCTTTGGTCCAGATGAGGGAGATGGAGGTTTCCGAGGAGGCTGTCACCATGAGGTCTCGGGGACTATCGAGTTCTGTGGATCAACATAAGTGGCCTATTTTACACAAGTTCCATACAAGGGCCAGTATTTATTGGAATTGGACCTCCCTGTGGATTTCTAACCTATAAACAGGCCTGCTGACCATGAGGATTAGCTTGTCATTGCTGACAATTCTGTCACCTTTTGTTAAGCACCTTCCCTTTGAAAGATGGCCAAGGGCTTGGTATATAGATGGACAATCTGCATAAAGGTATTAATAGCTCCAACACCATAGGAATACATCCACCTCTGGGACATACCTCTGGGACAAAGCTGGCTGTTGATTATCAAGCTTTCCATATTCATTTTCTTCCAGCCTTTGTCAGCAATCCAACCAGGGTAAACTAGGAGCCACCATCAAGTAGGGATATGACATTCCTGGCAATAGTAGCTACCCCTGTTCCTGAGGCCATTGTGACTGATCTGGCCATGGGTGTACAGGTAATTAGGTTTGATAACTCCTGGGGACCTGTGTCCTTGTGGTTCTCTTAGAGAGGTTGTCTATGTTGGAACGAGCCTTGGAGCAGGGATTGGCTCAAAATCCCCACCCCATGGCAGCTGCCTGTACCTAAAGTTCCAGAGTGATTTAGAAATTTACCCAGAATTTGGAAGCAAATATGCCAGATGCTGAGTGGCAAGGGTCTCAAGTGGAATTTTCCATTGCCCTTAGATTTAACAGGTTGTTTCCAAGTCTAAACCTTTATCCCTATGACCTTTCTGAGGGCTTCTGTCATCCATGGTGAGGGACATCACATTCTGCCTGCTCTGAGGTATTATATTAGAAAGACTTGCTATGACACCAACTGATTTCGAATTTTCCACCTCTGGGGGCAGCCCACCAGACCATGGGAGACCATGCACAGATCTGTGGGGAAGTGAGTGAGACTATCCTGCATGTTGATAGCAGAGGTTAGGCACAGAGATCAACGATCTGCAGGTAGATGTTGTTCCTAGGCTGATAACTGTCATCCAGGGACCTGTTCATTAGGGGGCATTGTCTTCTGACCGGCCCTTGCCAGGACAAGAAAGCCACAAGCCTCCGTGGCTTCTCAGGCTTGCACAGCATCCTGGTCTGCTTCTATAGCAGTCCTACTCACCAGTCCTGGCATTCATGGTGGCTGGTACACTTTGCTGTGAATTCATGACAGCAGATATTCCAACTCCATACTCCGTGCCAGGCACCAAATCTGTCGGTAGATGCAGAAACAAACATTATTCTGTGTGTGTGTCAGTGATGGGGAAGACAGAAAGGAGGGAAGCAAATAAGCTTAGATTCCTGTACAGATCTTATGTTTAGTCCTTCCTGAATCTCCTCCTAATTTTACCTAGTAGGAAATCCCAATTTCAACATTTAGGAAATCCATACCAAGTCAACAGGATGAAGTGCTCCATGCAGCTTCCTTCTTGCTGCTGGTCTCCTCGGGAAGGCAGCAAGGCTGCCCTTGTTAGTGACCTTCAGAAATGTGCTCTCCTTTGGAAGGTCTTCCAAAGGTCCTTAGAGTCTCAAGTTGGTTACGGCTGGTGAAGGGAGTTGTATAAGTTGTGAATTGGAGGAGGGATCGTATGGATATGGGCCTTTAAAGCATTTCTTTTTTTTTTTTTAATTTTTTTTTAATGTTCATTTATTTTTGAGAGAGAGACAGAGCATGGGGGTGGGGGAGGGGCAGAGAGAGAGAGGGAGACATAGAATCTGAAGCAGGCTCCAAGCTCTGAGCTGTCAGCACAGAACCCAACTCAGGGCTCGAGCCCAACGCAGGGCTCGAACCCACAAACCGTGAGATCATGACCTGAGCCAAAGTTGGATGTTTAATCGACTGAGCCACCCAGGTGCCCCTAAAGCATTTCTCGAATGCTGTGAGCATCAATCTGCACCTTTTATAGATAGGGATTGAAACCATATGGGGACTCCGGAATCCCTTCTAGGGAGCAACACTGGATGAATAGGCTACCAGGCCTTTAACATAGGGGCAGGCAGAAGCCTTGCTGCTGTGGGCTCCCTACCAAGGTTGTTAATTCAGATGCCAGGGTATTTAAAGTTATGGATTCAATCTTAGGATTGACTTCCAGGAGACTCTGGGAAGATGGAAAAAACGCAAAAACTGTCCAACTAAAGGATATAAACTTTTCTGGGGAAATCCTTTGGGGGATTAATACAAAGAATCACCGGGCGCCTTCCAGGATACCTGCAATTATCTGGGGTGTCTCCCTACTCTCTCCCATATTCATTTTCAGACTAACTGGCTTGACCGGTGTATTAATATCCTATTGCTGCTGTAATATATTACCACAATATCGTGGCTCAAACCAACGCAAGTCTATTATTTTATAGTTCAGCATCAGCAGGTCTGAAGTCTAAATGTTTCAGCAGGGTTGCAGCCTCTGGAGGCTCTGGGGGAGAAATCGTTTTTTTGCCTTTCCCACCTTCTAGAGGCTTCTTGCCTCCCTTGGCTTGTGGCTCCTTAATCCATCTTCAAAGCCAACAGCATAGCATTTTCATATCTGTTTTTCTTTCTGACCTCTGCCCCATCTTCTACTCTGATTCTGATCTCCCTGTATCTCTCTTATAAGCACCCTTGTTCTTATATTGGCCCCACCGAGATAACCTAACCACACCTACAATTTCCTTTTTGTCATGTAGGTTGACAGAGTCACATGTTCCTGGGATTAGAATGTAGACATCTTTAGGGACCATTATTCTAGCATCAAACTAGCACAAACTCACCCTCATTTACTAGAAGTGGGATTGTAGAAAAATACAAAAAGATCAAATCATCACATGTGGGGTCCCCCATGATGAGCCTGAGTCCTTCTGGTAGACATTTTGGTGGGGAGAGGGGCAATCTGTGTGGGGCCACAAGAGCCATGGCTGATGATCATGTTATTCTACATTTATATAACATTTGTTCTTTTCAAAGTACCTGGATGTGTTTTGACCCTCAGCACAACCTTGTGAGGATGGTGGAATGGGGAGTCTTTTCTCCATCTGCATTAGTTTCTTGTGGCCGCCATGACAAATGATGACAAGGGGTGGCTTACAACAACAGAAATGTCATCTACCACAGTTCTAGAGTCTAGAGGGCCCCAAACAAGGTGCTGGGGGGGGGGGCAGTGCTCCTTCCCAAGGGGGAACTAAGGGGAACATCTTTCCTTGCCTCTTCCAGCTTTAGGTGGTTGCTGCCCATGTTGGGCATTCTGCTCCAGGCTCTGCCTCATAGTGTCTCAGTCTGCTCGGGTTGCTATCACAAACTGCCATGGGCTGGGTGGTTTAAACCACATTTATTTCTCACAGTTCTGGAGACTGAGAAGTCCAAGATCAAGGCACCAACAGATTTGACATTGGGAGAGACCTCACTTCCTGGTTCATAGATGCCGTCACCTCTCTGTGTTTCCATTCAGTGGAAGGAACAAGAGAACTCTCTGGGGTCTCTTTTACAAGGGCACCAATCCCATTCATGAGGGCTACTTGCTCATGACCCAGTCACCTCCCAAAGTCCCTATCTGCTAATATCACACTGGGAATGAGGTTTCCAACACATGACTTTTGGGGGGATGCAAAACATTCAGTCTGTAACATGTGGCATTCTCCCTGTGTGTCTGTGTCTTCTCCCCTTCTTATGAAGGCACTGTGCACATTGGATTTAGGGCCCACCCTAATCTGTTGTGCCCTCATTTTAATTTGGTTCCCTCTGTAAAGATCCTATTTCCAAGTAAGGTCGTATTCACAGGTTCCAGTTAGACATGAACTGGGGGTGGGGGGGGGGGGGAGGGGGGACACCATTCAAACCAGTACACCATCAAATTATGAAAAGAAACTAAGGCAAAGAGTAAGCGTATGGCCAGCTGGAGAGGACACTCAGACTTCTGGCCTCAGGGATTCGGGACTTTTAGGAGAACTGGAATGTCCCACCCCTCCCCCAATGTCGTCCCTTCCCCTGAGCAGCTGTGACTTCCCCGGGCTTCCTGAGGTAATAGGAATGACGTTGACAGGAAATGCATGGAGCAACCTTTCCTTAACAAATGGTTTGGTTTAATGAAGGAGAACGCTGCATGGTAGCCAGAGGGCTGTGCATCCCCTCGTCAGTAGAGCTTTAGTCCAGCCCAAAGCAATAACTGTCCCCATGCTTGAGTAAGACAGTACCTACCAGGCCTTACCAACCAGCCTCCCTTGAAGGAGTGTATGAGAGCCAGCCCTCTTTTCCCTTTCTCAGGCCAGCTCCAGCCCACTTCTTAACCCTTCATTCTTTCTTCCTCTGAAGTGTCAACACCAGTGGAGGTAAAGTTTGAAGAGTGACAGACTTTGAGGTCTGCCATACTTATGTTACCATTCATTCTCTGCCACTTTCTACCTGCGTCACTTTGAGACTTAGTATCTTTGAGCTTCAGTTTCTGTAGAATGGGAAACCCGGCGGTATTCGTCTCGAACGGTGGCCGTGAGGATTAAGTGCAGGACGGTGCCTAGCCCACGGCAATAGTAGCTGGTTTTATTATTACTTCACTCAGAGAACTATTCCAGGACCTTGAGTCCTTTTTTATGTGTCCCAGGTAGGTAGAGGCTAGTCCTGGGCACACCTGTTGTCAGTTTGCTGGGGCTTAGCCTGTTAGCTCTGATGAAACAAGCGATTCTGGAAGTCCAGCTGTCAGCGAGGAGCTGGCCCCTGGCTGGGAGGAGTACCTGCCACTAGATTGAGTGGGTGATTGCGACGCCCCCGGAAACGTTGGAAGCACACATCTATCTCCGTCAATATGTTCGGCGAGTCCCAGGTACATCCTTGGTTGGAGAAATTAGGTTACCTTTGGAACATAAACTACTTTTCTTAGGCATCTGATTGAAACCTTCAATTGCCTATAATGAAGTAGAAATTCTCTGACGTAGATGAAGGGTGACAGATCGGGGGAGTAAGACAGAAATTATATGTTGCCGAACGGATCTAACATGTAACGTTTTCATCTGAGTTTCTTATTTATGAAGCTTAAATGAAATGTTCAATAATTTACAACGGAATCGTCTTTTCCCAGAAAAACTGCAGAGCAGAATTTAAAGTACTCTCGTCCCAGGCTTTCTGTCTAGGGGGTGGGAAAGTGGGACTCGTTTATAGGTTCCTGCCTGCTGCTTTCTTTTGATTTTCTGCAGCTTTCTTCCTGTGCTACAAGTGAATTGTTGCTCTTTGCCAGCAGGTAAAATACAGTTCTGCTGGAAAAGAAAATGTGTATCCGAGGCGTATCCAGCACACTTATACATCAGGACTCTGTGGACTCCTAGGGATTTCTCACTTTTTAAAGACCCCATTGCTCTCTATCAATGCTCTCTTTATCTTTCCATCCACCTCCTGAAAATGGTGGCATTTGAATGGCTCTGTTCCCTGTTCTTCACAACAGCTCAGAAAATTCATCCCATGGGAAACCACCACTCTCCATGCCTTTGTTTGGCTTGGAGGTTGACGCTTTTCTCAACTCTTTCACTGCATACCCATTCTTCGCTGAACTCCCAAAGGCATGCAGTTCATTCACTCACCAAACATTATTGAGGGCCTCCTCTGTGCCAGGCACAGGGTTGGGTACTGGGGATATCAGGGTGAGCCGAATGGACATCACCCTTGCCCTCAGTGATATAAAAGAAATCCGTACTGAAGGAGGAAATTATTTATTGAGCACCCACAATACACCCAGCACTGAGCTTCATGCAGTGGAGAGTCTAGAAGAACAATGAAAAAGAAAGGGAGGGAAGAAATGAGGCCTAAAAATTGAGACAAGTTTTTTGAGGGTCTGATGGTCTAGAGTACTCCTACTAGCTATAGGTTCTTAGAGATTTGTACCTGTTACCTCACTTAATCCCCCCGCGGCTCTGCTGGGAAGGCATTACTGATGAGCAAAAAGAGGCTCCGAGAAGTCCATTCCTTGACTAAGGTCATAAAGCTAATATACAATAAAACTGGCTTTGGAACTCAAGTCCTTTGTTTTTTCCTGCCATGTCCTAGCATGGTCCCTGTCCCTATGAGAGGAGGGTCCCTATCCTCCAGAGGAGTGGACTAGCTGATTGGAATTTCAGTAATTGGGCACTACACCACAGGCTTGCTAACTAAGGAAACCATTTCAGAGGGCGGACAGGATCAGCATGCCTGTAGTGACCAAGGGAAGCTTTCTAGAAGAGGGACTTGAGTTGAACCTTGAAAGCTAGCCAAGATTAGGAAAGGTCGAGGGAAGGGGATATGGAATTCTCTGGTGGGCAGGATGGGGCACGCGAGCAGGAAGAGATTAATTAGGGCTGAAGAGCGAGAGGAATGAGCACATTGTCCCCTGCAGCGCAAGGGCCGTGGGTGATGAATGTAGAATGACTCACTTCCCTCTGTTTAGGAAACCTATTCTTCCAGCCTCCTGCTGCTAGGAGGGAAGTCATGGGGCGAAGCAGCCCCGAGAAGCTGAGATTGCTACCTCTTACCAGCAAAACCATGAATGACATCTGGGATCTGCAGGCTTGGTCGGGTTCAGGTAGATCCGTAGAAATGGGGACCCTTTCCATCTCTAAATCCCTGGGCTCATCTCCTGAGTACTGTGAACCTCAAGTCTACCAAACTGGGTGAGGGATTTGGTTGGCCCTAGTGCATTCACAGGACACCTGCTCTCAAAGGGAGGGGAAGATTGAGGACCCTGTGCCCAAGGAGTTTGCAGACCATCTCTCAGTTTTTACAACAATGATGTTATTATGTTGTTACTGTTAGTTTTCATGTTGGTCTCCTCACTAGACCCTTAGGCCTTGAGTTAAGGGATTTGACTTTTTTTTTATATTTTAAAGTTTTTTAAATGTGTTTTTAATTTATTTTGAGAAAGGAAGAGAGAGAGAAAGAATGCACACATGTAAGCAAGGGAGGGGAAGAGAGAGAGAGAGAGAGAGAGAGAGAGAGAGAGAGAGAGAATTCCAAGCAGACTCTGTGCTGTCACTGTAGAGCCCTACGTGGGGCTGGATCCAATGACCATGAGATTATGATCTGAGCCGAAATCATGAGTCAAGTGCTTAACTGACTGACCCACCCAGGTGCCCCTTGATTTTTTATATTTTAATTCAGAATGTAGCATAGTGGAAGAAATACGTGATGCATGGAAGCAGCATAGCAAGGGTGACAGGAATGCTGGAAAGACTTATGAGGGCATATCTGAACTGGGTTTTGAAGGATCAGAGGTATCTGGGCCGAGAAAGGGCATTGCGGGCAGAACGAATAACACAGGCAACAGCTGATCTGGTAAAATAACTCACGAAAACCAGGGATCTAATGGAGGGCCCCTCATAAGGAAGAGTTCCAACAGTGGAATTTGGGTACTAGAGATTTATAGATGGGAAATAATTGGAGAGAGACAGAGGATCTCCTGGGAACCCCTGACATCACACCAGATGGGCAACATCTACTTTTTACTATCATGGAGGTCTAAGCTCCCAGGCTCCCCATCCTTATCATCTTGGGTTATGGTGGATGCTTCTCCAGGGTTCCCTGAATGAATCAGGTTTTGGAGGACATCTACCAATTTTTTGAGTGTGGACAACGTTCAACCATCAAGAGAAGCAGTCAATCCCATGCTGACTTTAAGGGAAAGTATGACCCCACAAACCTATGTTAAAAAATAATAATACTAAGGAATATTCTAGAATGCAGCTCTCTTGTTGCCAGTGAGATTAATGATAAACATGGCCCATCACCCCTGTCCCGCAGGAACATCGTATCTCTGGGTCTTTACTGTAAATAGGCTCTCCCTGCTGAAGAAGCCAAAGCAGAAGATGAAAAGTTCCCACGTGGCTTTCTCCTGGTTCCTTTGCTCTAGTCCTTTAACACAAATAAGGGCACAGATGCCCTTATGTGCCAGCTCTGTGAGGAGGAAAGCTGTGGAAGCTTCTGGCCATTCCCCCCTCTCCTCCATGTGGGTCTTTGCAGCCCACTCCCCACTTTCTGGCCCCCAGAAGGCAGCACCTTGTTCAGAGGGTGCCTTACCAGAGTGGCCACTTGGGGTCGCTGTGACTTCACCTGAAGGAGGCTGAGAACCATCTGGCCTGGGCCACAGGCCTATTGCCCAACTCCTCCTCAGAAGAGCCTGCCTGGCATTGAAGGTCTGGCCCTGGGTCTGGTGTTTGTGCCCTGGCACATCAGGGAGTGCAGACAGGGTGAAGTGAACATCAAGTGCCTTGGTCAGCACTGTTTTGCCAGCTGGACTTCTCAGGGAGTCTCGGGTTTCTTCACGGAAAATCATCCTGTGGACATACACACGGACCTCTGCACCTTCGGGAGCCCACCTTCTCACCACCAGACCCCGTGGGAGCCCGGGGAGGAAAATGTGGGTTTGGGGAGAGGCGTCTGTTCCAAGCCCCCAGAAACCAGCGGCCTCCAAGGTGGCAACTCCCAGACCCAAGTCGTGACGTCGGCCTTGTGCGTGAGTGAATGTATCGTGTGTGGCAGCTGTAGGTCTTTGTCTCCTTGCAATCTTGTGTCGTACCGTGATGTCTGTAGGAATCTTCAAGGCCCTGGGTTTCCTAAGCCCGGGTGCTGATTTTTCTGGTTAGCAGCGTGTGGCCTGGGGATAGAGTTGCTCAGGGCTGTGATGAACTGGCTCTGGGGGCCTGGGTTTGAGCCCAGCACTCACAGGGCCATAGGGGCCAGCTCCTTTAACCTTTCTCTTGGCCACGGGGCTCCTCACGTGTGGGCTCCTGTTCATGCGGGAGCACCAGGCAGAAGAGTGTGGACGGCTGAGGACGAACCCCTCTTCCCTCCTGGCAAAACCCTGCAGCCACAGGCCTCTGATGATAGATATAGAGGAGTCACCTCAGACACAGAGCGGTGTTTATCATTTGCATTGGGTGGAGGCAGGGTTTTGTGACTGAATTCCAGTCAAGGAATGAGAATCTCCTTCTTTTCCCACCGTCTCCCACATTTTCTGTCTTTCCTTCCTCCTTCCAGAGTTTTCTTTAGGGTTTATGGTTTCTCATCGCTGCCCAGAAAACAGTGGTACGTGTCCTTGGTAAGTGCTGCCTGTCTAACCGAGAGGTACCTTGATGCGCCTGTGAAATACATAACTCTCAGAACCCCTTTGGGACTCCAGGTATGGTACACAGGCCAAGCACACATCATCCCGGCCGAGAGGGTGAGCCTACAAAACTGATCATTAAGGACACAGAAACCACCAGAGCAGAGGAAAAAAAATCATTGCAGACATTGAGTCTGTTGTTCAGAAACAAGTTCATACTCCAGAGGGAATTCACTGGGCATTGCCTGTGGAGAATAATGGAAAAGAAATGTCTGGCATTTTGTGCCCGGGCCTGGCCTCTGTGTTGCAAAGGGAGAGGCATGTGTGGGGAAAGGCTCTGCCAGGGGCCGCTTGCCGCGAGCCCTCTGCGTGACTCAGAGGCCCAGAGAGTCAGCCAGGGCCTGCGTCCCACAGCGCAGGGGTGATCGGTGGCTGTGAAGACGAGGGCTTCAGCAGGGAATAGCAAACACAGATGCCACAGGACGTCAGGGCTTAGAGTCAGCTGTGAGAAGAACGGGGGTGTGAACTTGTACTGGGGAGAGGCCAGGCTACTGTGCACCCAGTCTGAGCTTTGTGGGGATTAAAAACCATACCAGATCGAATGGCTGTTGAATGTTCACTATGAGTCGGTCTCCATCCCAGGTGCTTGTATACGCGGATATATATGATCTCATTTAACCCTCCCAACAACCCCGTGAGAAAGATGTGATGTTCTTCAGACCAGGGAACTGAAGCTTTGGAAATTGAAGAAATTTGCCCCAAACGCACATCCCTGAAGTCAGTCTCAAACCAAAGCTGGCAACTTCAGAAGCCATGCTCTGAACGAGCACCTCTCACAAATCACCTGGGGGTCTTCTAGAACGCAGTGACGTAAGTGATGTTATTCCCGTTTTACAGAAGACAAAACAGAGGCTTAGGCAGATTAAGTCAGTTGTCCCAAAGCACACTGGAAGTGGTCGTGCCTGGATGCAGGATCCAAAGTCCTGGCTCCTAACATGTTCCACAGAACAAAGCATTCAAATAAACCTGGGGCAAGGGGCAAAGGGACCTTGTGCTAAGAGTCTCCATTATGATTTTTTTCTTTCTCTTTTGTATTTATTTTTATTTTTACTTTTTAAATTATTTTAATGAGAGAGGGAGTGTGGGAAGCACAGAGGAAGAGGGAGAGAGAGAATCTTAAGCAGGCTCCATGCTCAGCACGGAGCCCAATGCGGGCGGGGCTCAATCTCTTGACCATGAGATCATGACCTGAGCGAAAATCAAGAGTCAGATGCTCAAGCGACTGAGCCGCTCAGGCACCCCTTCGGGGTCTTTTTTAAAAATGGAGATATAATTGACATATGACATTCTATTAGTTTCAGGCGTACAACATAACAATTCGATATTGGCATACGAAATGATAACCACGGTAAGTCTAGTTAACATCCATCACCACGAATAGTTATAATTTTTTTTCTAGTGATGAGAATTTTTAAGATCTACTTTCTTAGCAGCTTTCAAATATATGACAGAGTTTATTGACTACAGTCATCCCCATGACTTACTTATTTTATAGCTGGAAGTTTGTATCTTTGACCATTTTCATCCATTTTGCCCACCTCCCCTCCATCCCCCACGCCGGTCAACCCTCAGTCCGTTCTCTGTGACTATGTGCTCCGCAGTTGTTCTTGACTAGGAGGTAGGACATGTGAGGATGTGCAGAGTTGGAAGTTTCTACCTTCTCTTTCTGGCGAGGGAGGAATTGCCTCAGGTGAGCCCGAAATGCTCTTCCCACCTGTGGCTGGGGTCTTGCTTTATACATGCAAATAAACAACTTGTTTGGAATGAGAAAACAAAACAAAACAAAACTCAGGCCTTGGAGGCTGAAAAACTTTCCTTTTAGTGTCCAAGTTGGGGGGCGAGGGAAAAAACACAAGTATCTAGAGCTGGGATCAAACTTCTGCCTCATTTTGCCTTCCCTCCTTTCAAGTCCGTCCTTCTCTTCCCCCAGATACCACAGGAAGAGAGCCAATAACCCTTGTAATTTGCATCTCAGCAAGTACAGACATACTTGATTTCCTTACATGCCTATAATTCCTTCTTAAATCACATAAAGCTATTTGCCTTTATAAATCTCCCCAGCAGTGAGCTCCCTGGGATAATTACGTGGAATATATATTTACAGTTTTATTTCATAAGCTCAAGTCTAACCAAAAAATGGACCTCGCTAAGCCCACTCCTCAATAATTTCTCTGTTCCTTATAAGTCTACAGCATTTACATTTTGAGTGTCCTTTACTTTTAAGTTCTTTAGTACAAGCAGCCATGAGATGGAAGGCTTTTGACAAGTGTCAGAAGAGCTGCCTTGGAGCCACAGCTGTGCCTCTTGGGAGTTCTGCGAGCGTGGGCAAGTTTCCAGACTCTCTGGGCCTCAGTTTCCTCATCCAGAAAATGGGGATGGTGACATCTGTCATGAGGTTATGGTGAAGAGTCAATAAGCTATAACTATGGGGAGGTGCCTGGAATAAGATAGATGATCAATGAATGTAGAATCTTCTTTCCCAGGCCTGGGAAATAATAACTAGGACGTGACTGGATGCCACTCTATCTCTCTCAGGATTTTATGGCTTATCCTCCATCTGAACAACTAGCCATCGTTTTTGTAAATTGCTAATTGCCAAATCAGCCTGCGGCTCTAGGCAAGGGGGGGGGCTGCACTTGGACTCAGTTCCCTCCTGCATCATTTCAGTTTTTTTGTTTTGCTTAATCTTTGTGAATGTCTCCTTCTCTCTGTGGAGGCCTTTACACCAGCTGGTGTGTTCCTGCTATGTTTAATTCACCCCCATTAACCTGCTTGGTCAGCAGATCTTTCCATCTCCTTGCTGTGCTTCGAGGAGTGCGTCTGTCTGGAAAAAGCATTTATTATATTTACTTTAACTGGCCTCATTTTGCAAGGCGGTCTGGGATTTCGGTTCGGGAGGAAAACAGCTTTGATTATACTGCCCTTGTTTACTGTATGCACTCTTTGCTATGTATCCCTTATCTACTAAGATGGCAAGTGCTTTTGCAGGAAGCCAAGACACAAGTTAAATGAAGTCTCGGTGAGCTCACTGGTAGCCCCTGGGTGGCCGCTTTGCACAGTCTCCACCTGAAAACCATGCCCCACATTTCCAGTCATCTACCTTTCAGTGCAGTCCAGTGGGCAGGTTTTCCTGGATGGGTGTGTCTAAGGTCCCAGGAGGAGCACTGGCTAGGGGCCACATCCCCAGGGGGACAGGGAGTGCTCCCCAGCCAAGTGTCATGGTGATCTAGGGTGTTGACTTAGTCCGCACTATCATCCTCTCGCCCTCTGATTGCAGCATAGCTCCCTGACCAGTCTCTGCCTCTGGCCTTGCCCTCCTCCCACCCACTGTCCACACAGCAGCTACATCTATGTAGTCATTGTATCACCTTATTTAAAATCCCTCCATGACTCCCCATTGCCCTCAAGAATAAACTCAAACTCTTTATGGGGTGTATAGCATGAGTAGGCTCTCCCCTTCTCGAACTGGTCTCTTGTACTCTATGCCCCAGTCATAGTGAATGTTTGCTCTTTCTTTCTTCTCTTCCTTCCTTCCTTCCTTCCTTCCTTCCTTCCCTTCCCTTCCCTTCCTCCCTCCTCTTTCTTCTTTCTTTCTTCCTTCCTTCCTTCCTTCCCTTCCTCCCTCCTCTTTCTTCTTTCTTTCTTTCTTTCCTTCCTTCCTTCCTTCCTTCCTTCCTTCCTTCCCTTCCCTTCCCTTTCTCCTTTCTTTCTTTCTTTCTTTCTTTCTTTCTTTCTTTCTTTCCTCCCTTCCTTCCTTCCTTCCATCTATCCATCACTTACCTTGGACTTAGACACTTTGCTGGAGTCAATAGTGAGCAAAACCCAGTTGGTCCCCATTCACAGAGCTTTAGATCCAGGGTGGAGACCAACAACAGAATAATGACACCCACAGGGTATAATGATAACCTGAGCAGCACTGTGAGGACAGTGGTCACCAGTGAGAGGAGGCAGCAGGGCTGGATAACCTGATCTCACCTGGGGACCATGCAGGCTCCCTAGGAAGTGACAAGTGAACAAAGAGGTAAAAGGGAGGCAGACATAACCGGGTGAAGAGGATGGTGGGACAGCCTGACAGGTGGTGGGAACAGCATGTCCCAAGCCCTGTGGCAGCAGGGAAAAGGTGTTTGAGGAACTGTCGGACGCAGACCTGTGGTCCTGGAGCACGGGGAACACCAGGGCACATGGGAGGGCGGGGAGACAGGAGAAGACTGTGGGGAAACCAGGCAGGGCATGTGGGCCATGTGAAGAGGTTAGGAGAGAATGTGTGAAGGCTACCTGCGGTGGTCTGTATGAGACTTGTAATAGATTTGGCCAAGTGACAGAAGACAATGGAGGGCAGGAGATGCACAACAGGGACTTGAGAGAGTAAATGAGTGGGATCTGGGGATGGCAGGGTGGAGCTGGGTGCACTGGGAGGAGAGCGGTGAGGGTGTGGGGTTAGGAACCGATGTGCCCCCGGAGCCAGGGTGTACTCACCTGTGAGGGTGGCTCTGGTGGTTGGACCGATACTCTTGGGGACCAGCATCTCGTGGTATTGCTCACCCGCCAGGGTGCTGTACACGACCTTGTACTCCTGGACCTCTGCTTCACTGTTGTCCCACTCCAGATCAAGGCTGGTGGCCGTGTGGGAGCCAACCCGCAGGTTCTTGGGGGCGTCAATCTCTAAAAAGAGTCAGAAATCACCAAAATTTGCGTTTGTCACGCATCTTGAACTTTAACACGCTTTGGGGCGAGAGCCCGTAGCTCCTGACCCTCTGCTTCACGGTTTGAGTCAACTCCAGGGCTGGTCTTGAGCTTTTGGCCTGCCAGGTTAGCCACAACAGATTCTATGGGCAGTTTGGAGAATTTTACTTGGGAGTTAGATATCAACACACTTTACGCTTGCCCCATTTCCATTCAGGGAATGTTCTAGAATATTTCCCAAGTGATGGTGGTGGTATTCTAGAAATTTATTTTTGAGACAGAGAGAGACAGAGCATGAACAGGGGAGGGGCAGAGAGAGAGGAAGACACAGAATCTGAAACAGGCTCCAGGCTCTGAGCAGTCAGCACAGAGCCCGACGCGAGGCTCGAACTCACGGACCGTGAGATCATGACCTGAGCCGAAGTCGGACGCTTAACCGACCAAGCCATCTCTCTCTCTCTGTCTCAAAAATAAATAAACGTTAAAAAAAATTATTAGAAATTTAAAAATGAACCAGTTATCATAAGCTTGACACACTAAGTGAGGGAAAAACCACAGGAGGAAAAAAAATCAGAGACGGCTTCCAAGTGATTATGACAGAATAGAGTAATAGCAAATTTGGCCACCAAGTTCAAAGGAGACAGTTGATTGCAAGACTTTGAAGTATAAGCTGTCTTCCCTGGGTTTACCTGCATAGATACTGATGAAAGGTTTATAGGAAATTAAGTATACACCTAGGGGATGTGATGTAGTGGAAAGAATATAGGATTTGGGGTTAGACCTCTGAGCCCAGCTCTACCATAGTTAAGTCTTCGGTCATGTGAGGTGTCACTGGGCCTTAATGGCCACATCTGTAAAATGGGCTAATAACACCAATATTTCAAGTTGTCCTACAGATAGGACAGTGCATGTGACATGTGTGGCATGGTACCTGGTGCAAAAACAGGTGCCTAAACCCTGGGAGGACCTCCTGTTGCGTCTGAAGTTCGTCCTGAGTTCCAACAACATGGCGCCCCCAATGCTTGCTCTCTGGAGTTCCAAAGACTCCTCTGCAAAGGGAGACCACCAGCACACAATCTCTCCCACAGTCCTGGGTGGCTGATTCTCTCTCCCTGAGACTGGTCATCTCCTCAGGCTAATTTAGGCAGAAACAACATAAACAACTTGCAGGGTAAGAGGTCATGAAAACTGCCCCTTTAAAAAGTTCTCAATAAGTCTTATCTTTGAGACTTGAATTTCACTTTGAAGTGGACCAGCTCTTTGTTCTGAGAAAACCTCCAGCAGACTTCTAATTTGCAAATGCCAGGCAAGTATATACCAATTGTTCTTGGGGAAGACAGAGCACTGTGAATCAATCTGAGTGCAGCTGCTCCAGAGTGAGAAGTGTTCTGTTTAGTGATGTAAATTAGGTGAATCTTTTAGCAGATTTATGTCTCTGCAGCTTATTTTTTCTGAGGAATGTTTCCTTACTCAATGTGGAGCTGGCATGCAGGATTCTGTGCGTTCTTGACATGCTGGGTGTGTTATTTCTCTAGCCTTGGGATGGAGAGAGGGGCAAATGGGAAGAACATGCTGGATCCTGTGCCCCGAAATCTCACGCAGGAGCAGAGGCTGCGATAAAGGACCCAACCGGGTGTGGGGTGTAAGGCCTGAATGGACCCGGAGCAAAGGGAAGTTAGAGTTAGAGTTCAGGTTGAGTCCTGTACTTACCTACTGCTCTTCACGACTAAAAATCCCAGACCTTGAAAACTATGCTTTTTGTTTTCTGGAATTTTTTGGCCTTAGAACCTATGCACTGTGGATAGGGGGCAGTGTTTTCCCTGAAGGAACCAGACACTTTCCACATCAGCCATGCCAAAAGAGGTCAATTCTGGGAATAAGGGCTTGAGAATGTTGTAGTAGGCAGTTAGTTAGGTTCTTACAGGATGCTTGGAGGCCAGCAAAGGGGAGGTCATGGCCAACTGGGAGAAAGTCAGAGGCTGCCCTGACCTGAACCACAAGAAAGGGAATTAAACCAGACAGGCCCAAGATGGCTGACAAAGTAGGCCAAAGTTCACGTTATTCCTTCATTATACTACATTGCCATACTAAAATCTTTTCTTAAGGGTGCCATGACAGGAAACCCCTGACCAAATAAAGAAGAAAAAGTGCATATAACCCACATTCCTGAAGATACCACCCTGCTTCCAAGAGATCCCTGCCTCAAGTAATGAATATTCCATTCCCTTGTTAACAACTGTCAATAAAAGATGGAAACCCAAGTCCCAGTGGGCGCAGCTCTCCCTTGAGCTCTCCTGCTCTCACATCTAGAGAGTGTACTTTTGCTTTAATAAACTTTCCTTTATCCATTTTGAGATTATTTTTGTGACTGGTGTAAGAAAGTGGTCTAGTTTCATTCTTCTGCATGTTGCTGTCCAGTTCTCCCAGCACCATTTGTTAAAGAGACTGTCTTTTCTCCATTGGATATTCTTTCCTGCTTTGTCAAAGATTAGTTGGCCATACTTTTGTGGGTCTAATTCTGGAGTCTCCATTCTATTCCATTGGTCTATGTGTCTGTTTTTGTGCCAATACCATGCTGTCTATACACAATGGAATACTACAAGGCAATAAGAAAGAACAAAATATGGCCCTTTGTAGCAACGTGGATGGAACTGGAGAGTGTTATGCTAAGTGAAATAAGCCATACAGAGAAAGACAGATACCATATGGTTTCACTCTTATGTGGATCCGGAGAAACTTAACAGAAGTCTATGGGGGAGGGGAAGAAAAAAAAAAAGAGGTTAGAGAGGGAGAGAGCCAAAGCATAAGAGACTCTTAAAAACTGAGAACAAACTGAGGGTTGATGGGGGGTGGGAGGGAGGGGAGGATGGGTGATGGGTATTGAGGAGGGCACCTTTTGGGATGAACACTGGGTATTGTATGGAAACCAATTTGACAATAAATTTCATATTAAAAAATAAATAAATAAACTTTCCTACTTGTACTGCTCATCCGCTGTGTTGTGTCTGTCCTTGAATTCTTTCTCATGGCGAGACCAAGAGCCCCTGGCAGCTACAGCTTTTGGACGGGCTGGGTCAAGGCTTCAGGGCCTGAGGTCTCCCTAGTCCACCCCGCAACAGGAGGGGGTCTTAGGAATGGGGTGGAATGAAATGGTTTGCTCCCCTGGGTCTTGAAGCCTGATCTCTCTCTAGGGGGGACAACTCAAGGGCTCCCCTGTAGGTACGAGCTGGTCTGGTATCTGCAACAGGTCAGCAAGCCAGGGGAAGGCAAAGGCAGATGTCCAGGGTGGCCCTGTTGAGGGGCTTGGGGGCTGTGGACATCTAGTCCCTAAAACATAAAATTAGCTCACGCCTTTCTCCTGCTGAAAAATTGCCTGTTGCTTCCTATTACAAACTCCTAATCATCCCCTGCAGGGCTCTGTGCTTCTCAGACATCATCTTGTATCACTTCCACCCTAATTCACTGTGCTCCAGTTGTGCTGACGTTTTTTCTACTCCTGAAACACATCAAACTTACTCCCACCTCAGGGCCTTTGCACTGCCTGCTACTTTTGACTGGTATGCTCTTCCCTGGATCCACACATGGCTTAGGTCACTTAGGTCTTGGTTAAAACTCCACTCCCTCAATGAGGCATTTCTGAACCACTCAATCCAATGTGGCCCTTCCTCTGTAGCATCCATTTTGCTTCTCAGCAAAATTCTTCTGATTGAAGGATTCTGTGTGTTTCTTCTCCTCTTCCCCCGCTGGAATGTACCTCATGTGAACTGAGTTCTTATCTGTCTTGTTTATTCTGTAGCCTCAGTGCCTAGAACAGTGCTTGGCACCTGCTAGGTGTTCAATAGGCACATGTGAAGTGACTGAAAGTTCCGTTTTCGGTCTCGTCTGCCACCTCAAAGCCTTTTGAAAAGTCTTGTTAGAAGTTTCGACCGTGGGGCTGTGAGGGCGCTTGAGGCGAGGTGGTAGAGGGAAAAGTAGCTTTGACTGAAGGCAACTGGTCTCTGCTGGGGTGATGAATGCCATCCAGGCTGCACCTGCACGTGAGAGGATCCCCGCAGAATTGCTACTGAGCAGGTCGGGTCTCTGACTGTTGTGACGTGGGCCTCTGTAGTCGTTTTTGGCATTGCCGCAGACTGGGGGGCTCGAACACCAGAAATGTGTTGTCTCACAGACTGGAAGTTCAAGATCAGGATGTTGGAAGGGTGGCTTCCTTCTGAGGGCTGTAGGGGAGAATCTGTTCTAGGCCTGTCTCTGACTGCTTGCTGTCAATCTGAGGTGTCCCTTGGGCTTGTAGAAGAATCACCCCAATCTCTGTCGTGTATCTTCACCTGGTGCTCTCTCTGGGTATGTGTTTGCCTCTGTGTCCAAATTTCCCCTTTTTATAAGGACACGGTCATATTGGATTAGGGTTGGCCCCAACGACCTCATTTAATCTGGTCATCAGCAAATGCCTTATTTCCCAACAAGGTCACATATACAGGTACTGAGGGGTAAGACTTCGACATCTTTCTGGGGACACAGTTCAACGCATAACAGCATTCAAGAGAGGCTTGGGGCCTTCAAAGCAGCAGTCTCTGCTTAGCGGAATGCCCTGGAGGCCAAGTTTGGCGTCCTGAGGGATGTGCTCAGAGAGGACGCCTCTCCCGTGGACAGAAAGAGTCCCAGGATGTCCCCCATGAGGGCAACTGAAACCAGAGCCACCAAGGGCTGGGGCATCCTGGAGCTGGCTGCTCTCTAACCACTGGCCTAGTGTGTTTCCATCACGGCTCTTTCCTTTTGGGGAGCAGTTCTAAGACCCAGGCAACTATCGTGCTCACCGTGCAGGAAACAAATCTCTGCTTTAATTGCTTGTGCAATTAGTGCGCTCCTAGTGCCGGAGACGTCACCTGGAAAAACACTTTGGCTAATTTGAATTTAAGCGGAGCTCCGAAATGACTGAGGGCCCTGCCTCGAGGGTCTGGGCACCCTCTCCGCATGCATTCCGCAGGCAGCCCAGGGCCCAGGAGATCTCGAGCGGAAGCTGCTGGCATGTCCCCACCCCCACGCGCCCCTCACCCCCAGAGCGAGGGGAAGCAGGCTGGGGTTGCAGGCGAGGAGGCAGCTTCCCTAACAGCTGCCGATCCGCCGGGAGACCGGAAACAGAGCTGAAATTCGGGGAGCTCCGAGGAGGCAGAATGTAATTGTCTCGATTGGAATTTTCCTGGGCCACCAGCCAATCCTGCTTCCATCTTGTCGACCTAAGCATCAAGAATTTGCCTTTCATCATGCTGCTTGAGAGCGCCCTTCTCCTTTTCTGCCTCTTCAGACTCCTTATCTGAGCAAAGCACAAGGAAACCACTATTCAAACAAAAAACGGCCTTGAAATTCAGAATGGAAAGCAGGCCTCGCGGCCCCCAGGAGATCCCACCACCAGAGCAGGGCAGCAGGCAGGTGGGAGGGGTGGGGGAGGGGGGCTGACCTTGAATTCATCAGGAAGGGACATGGAGTAAGGTCATGCCGAGCCCTGATCAGTGTGGATTAAGTGAAGGAGAAGAAGAAGAGAGAAATGGGCAGAATTTAGTTCCTTTTTTTAGGTGTATATTCAGTCCCTGGGGATCCCAAGATGTGTTTAGTAGAACCTCGGACCGGGATCCCGTGGGTGGGGTGGAGTCTGGTACAGGAGCTGGGAGAAAGCCTCTCTCTCGGAATCAAACTCTGCCTTCTCTATGTTCTCAATGTCCACACTTGCTGCCTGTTAGCAGGAAGGCTTTGCCCTCTCCCAGGGTGTCCCTCTATGCAGAGGGAGCCCCATTATAAGACTCCAGCCTCCCTCTTGCCTAGGCTGGGGAAGGTGGACTTTGTAGCAGGACCTGGGCACTGCCCTTCTGCTCCCCTCTCTCATGGGAACCCGCTGCCCCCAGGGATCAGGCTTGTTCCTCGATGCTGTACCTAAATCCTAAGCCTAGTAGTCCTCCCAACTTCTGCCACATGGGGGCACTTGCCCAGGGCCGCAGGGACCATCACCTTGGGAGCCCATCTATAGCTCTAACACTAAGTTGCAGGCTCCAGTCTAGGGGATATTTTGGCTTCCATCTGTCGTATCCTTTGCTTTATTTATCAACTGATTTTAAACACCGCTAAAGGATACTGGTGCTGTTTATTGAACCACCCGAAGCCCCTCGGCTGGCTTATCCCATCCCATAACAGCCCTTAGGCCACAACCCAGGTAGAATGCTCGAAGTAGCCATTCTTCTGCTTTACCCCGCTGGGAGATGCTGGCTCTCAGATCTTACAGATGCTAGCAGTTTCCTTTGATCCCTGGATGACTTGGAGTTGGCAAAGACATTCTTTGATGTGTGACCTCTCCAGGGCAGAGATGCCAAGATTGAGAATCCGGGTCAGAGGGAGACTCGCTATCTGATCCCAGCCCCTGTTGACCCAGTGAGAGTGCTGGGAAGGCCATCTTCGGATGGTGCCTGTCCCATTTGTCCCCAAGCTGGCCAGCCTGACGGGCTCCAAGAGAGTCCGGGAGCAGGTCACCGTGAGGTCCGGCCTTTGCAGACTGTGGGTGAAGCTCTTTCAGAGTCCTGATGGCCTTGGGAAGGGGGGTGGTCATCACCGCGAGGCAGGTGGGCCTCCTGCCGTCTGCTGTGTGTGGGAGCAGACCTCCCATTCGCCTTCTTGCTAGTGCTCGTGAACGGCAGGATGGGTCCCAGAGCCTCAGGAGGAAGGTCTGCTGCTGTCCACACAAGGTGGGCTTTGCACAGCTCCGTGGGGTGCCAACGTGCTGTGTAGTTAGTATGAATTTATAGAGTTATCACAGTGCCAGCAAATAGCAGCAAAGGACCTCGAAGGAGGGCACCTTTCCTAAACTCGCACAAAATTGTCATTTGGGCCAGCGGTCTGGATGTGTAAGTCCTTTCAAGACAGACTTTTCATTCTACAAAGGAGATACCTGAGAGCTGTGGAGAAGAGTCTTCGATCAGGTCATGGATCTGGCTGGTGGCCGAGGCAGGACAAGCACCCAGTTCTCCTGAGCACCGGTGCACTGTGTCCCTCTGTGCTGTCACATAACTTCGCCGACCCCCCCCCCCCCACACACACACACCTTGCTCCCTTCTTGCAGTTTCTGTGATAACATGGTGCCTGGGCAATGTCACCTCACCCCCTCAGTACCCTTCTTGCCGCGATGACGGCACCAGCCAGGTCAACCCCCTCTCCCTCCCTGCGCGCACCCCCCCCCCCCAAGCCTACCTGTTGTGAACTGGGTGGTCGTGGACTGGCTCTCGTTGGTCCCACGGATGGCACTGACCCACACCTCATAGCGGGAGCCGGGCCGCAGGGCCTGCACTGAGTATTGGCTCAGTGGGGGCTGGAGCCGGAAAGTGGTCTTCCCGCCTTCCCCGCCCACCAAGCCATACTTCAAGAGGATGAAGTCGACTTTGGCTCGAGGTGGGGTCCACTCCACGAAGGCCACGGTGTCCGAGACATCTCGAACCAGGATCTGTGTTGGCCCATCAATGACTGAATGAAAAGGATCAAATAGAAACAAGAGTTTGAGAAGTGGGTGTTTGAAATCAGCTCTCTCCTTTCCTCCTTCTGTTAACTTGATCAGTCAAAGAGAGGATGGGTGTTATTATCCCAATTTATAGATGGGGAAAATGGGACACAGTAAGATGAAATGGGTTTTCCTGAGGACACATAGAGGCAACAGGGGAAGTGACATTGGAAGTCAGATCCCCTGAATCTTGCTCTCACCAGGCTACGGCTTTTCTGTGCTGTCACTTCCTCATTTGGGCAGGGGAAGGGTACCTATTGCTTGAGGCCAGCACAGCTTCCTTCTGGAGGTAATGGGAAAGAGAGCTGAGAACTGTGCTTCTGGTATGTTTTTCTGCCCTTCTCTTTCTTTGAGCCCTGAGGAAAGATCTACCAAATCATCAGCCCCATCTAAACATCTGAGACTTCCAACTCAGTTGCCAAAGGGGGTATCATGAATATCCAAAAGATATGCTTGCTCAGCCACACCTAGAACTCAGTCAATCCAGTTGCTAAGTCTATACCACAACCCAACAGACATTTGTATGTGTGGACATAAAACATGCCTTCTGGGGAAACTTGCTTCTCTGGGGAAAAAAAAAAAAAAGAACTCACTTTAGGAATAGTATCTTGTAGGCTATTTTTTCCCATCTGTTCTTGCATATTCCTGAGCTAGGAGGGCACTTCACACACGGGAAGTCCCTCAAGGTTATTTAGCAGCGTATGTCCCTCCTGAGCCCTGGCCTCTGGCACTGAGCAGTGGAGGGGAACATCACTGTGGGGTGGTGTGAACTAGAAAAGCTGTTTGGTTTCCTAGGGTGCCCACTGTCCATGGTTCCAGCACCCACTTGGGGTCCTCTTCATATTGAATTAGTGGTGGGGTAGAGAAAAGGGAGAGAATGTAGAATGGAAATAGAAAAAGAAAGAGCTTAGTGAGGACAATAGAGAATGGTGTTCTCAACTCCTCATGGTAGTTCCGCAAGGCCAATGTGTCCTTCTTGAATTACTCATTATCTTCTCAAAGAGTAGTCCCAGCTTCCATGTTTGCTTTTATAATATGACTACACTTCTCTGGCTGGAGTTGATTAATATTAATATTAGTATTAATGTTCTTCAAGGATTTGGAATTGGAACCAGAGACTCAGGTTCTCTGGTTAGCTGCTTTGGGACCATGGAGAGCCAGGGCTGGTGTGGCCATTGTCTACCATATTCACACATCAATGTGTGAATGATTTAGAGAGGGAGACAAAAAAGGTGGGGAGGTGGTTAGAGAAGGAAGAGGGTGATTTATAATAAACACATATTTAGGGGGCATATTGTCACTTCCTAACACAAAGCTCCAAAAACCTTTGGAATTTCCTAAGTGATGAGAGTGATAATGTCTTTTGTTATGTTAATGAGGCGAGGAAGGGGCTGCCTGCCCAAGTAGTAAGCCATGTGACCTCTGGTCCACAACTGTTTCTGCCTGTGTAATGAAGCCTTCATAAAAACCCAAAGGGACTAGGTTCAGAGAGCTTCCATGTTGGGGAACCAGAACCACATGGTTCCACGTGCACCATGCTGGGCCCCAAATTTTTCAGGTCCTTGCCCTGTGTATCTCTTCATCTGGTGTTGATTAGTGTCTTTTAATATCCTCTGTAGTAAACAAGTAATCCAGCAAATGGATTTCCTGAGTTCTGTGAGCACCTCTAGCAAATTAATCAAATCTGAGGAGGGGGGTGGTGGGAGCCTGATTGATAGCTAGTTGGTCAGAAACAAAGGTAACAACCTGGACTTGAAGCAATTGGCATCTGAAGTAGAAGGCAGTCTTGTGGAACTGAGCCCTGGACCTGTGGAATTTGCTATTGTCTCTGGGTAGATAGTGTCAGAATTGCATTGAATTGTAGGATGGCCATCTGGTGTCTCAGAGAATTTCTTTGTGTGGGGACCTCTATCTTCAACACACACACACACACACACACACACACACACACATGCTGGAATTGGTGCAGAATTTTAGGAACAAATATACATAGAGAAGCAGAAATGAGTGACTGCGTGGAGACAGAGAGAGTAACCTGAATCTGACTTTCCATTTTCTGGTTCTCGTTTTTTTATGACACCCAGATGCATTCTGGTCCTAGGGTTTTAGAAGATACTCTTTGTCCTTCCAGTAAATATTCTTTTTTGCTTTAGATAGTATAAGAAAGTTTTTCTTTCTTGTTCCCAGAGAGTCTTGACTAGGACTGTTTTTTTAAAACCAGTCCACACTGGACCACCTCCTACTGTCTCCAAAATGGAGCGTCTCCCTCAGGATGGACTCAGTCTGACTCTGGGCTTCTCAATCAGGACATTTCCCTGGTCACTCCACCCTCTTTCTGGGTCTAGCCCAGTCCTGTTCTCTATTAACCAGCTTAGGATTTTTGGCTTAGCATCCACCAAAATGAAAATCACCTGGCCATTTTGTACCACCTGGCTTGGAGTTCAAATGAAGTTCTGTTTTTCATATTTGGGGTAATAATTATTTAACAGAACACATCCAGATGTTTTCAGCATGCTGAACTTAATGGTTTCAGGTAACTTGGACCCTTTAAATTTAATTTAATAGTGAAATGGGAGAAATGGTCTTCTAGCTGCTGTATAAGCATAAAGCCTGAAACCTGAAACATAGATACTCAGGAAATGGGTGTTGAGTAAAAGGAATGAGTGAATATTCTCTGTGTCCATGTGAAAGAAGGGGAAGCATTTCAAAGAGCTGGAGCTTCTTGAGAAAAAAGAAAAGAAGATGTCAGAGACTCCGATGACCATGTAAGGCTTTGGTCCTCCAACTCTTTAAATCTCCAAGACCCTAATCAGAGTGGATTGTCCATATTAGTGTATGATCTGCAGCACAAATCTGGCTCTAGCTGCAGGAGGTCTTATAATTTGCATTCCCCAGAGGGCCTGCCTGGAAGAGAAGCCAGTCTGAGTGTCTATGAGGACTCAGAACTTCACAGGAGGGGGTTGGTGTAGGTCAGACCTTAGCAGAAGGAAATAATTAAATAATCGTTTCCTGAAAACAGCAGACAGGGTTTGGAGACAGTCATCTCTTCTGTAGCCACTCTTGGATTCTGCCCTTCTGTTGGCCACTTAGTAGTGGTGTCTTGATTCCAGTCAAGTTGGTATCAGCTTGCTTTCAATTAAGTCCTAATTTCTGAACAAACACATGTTCTACTCAAAAAGTAAACTGGAATAAATATTTTTCTTTCCATTTCTTCATGACTCGGTACACAATGCCAAGCTATTAACTAGGACATTTTTCTTAATTGAAAAAAAAAATGTGCCTAACGTTACCACAGATTTTTAAATCTGGAATTTGAATCTTAGGGAGCTTCCAAGCCAAAAAATATGGCAAATTTTGCAAAAATGTGGTTTGAGTAGAAGACTGAGGCAGAGTTAGACTATCTTCCCCAAGTGTGGAGGAAGAACTTTCTACAGCTGTAATGCTCTTCTCTGCCCTCTTCTGAACCATCTTCTTTGTCTAGGCTTTTGTTTTCCACTCATGCTTGCTTCATATCAGTTCAGAGGAATGACTGGGGGACCTGAAACTTTCCATCCCAGAGGAAGAGCACATGTCATGAAATGTCAGGTTCCAGCATCACCTTTGGGATAGAGTTGTGGAAAAGCTCTAGTCACTGGCGTCTGAAGAAATTTCTACAGAGTACTTTTAGGTTTTGTGGCTATGGAGTAGTTTCTTCTAAAACATGTTTGCAGTAGAACAGTAGTTTTAAAGCCTTTGTTGGGGAAATAATACTCTTTTCTCTTAAATAACAAAATCTTAAATGACTATACAAAATACAAAACACGTGGCACTGCCTTGGTTGGAGGGTGTGTTGGGCCTGGGTGTGGGTGTGATCAGAGGCTCAAATCTCCCCTTCGTCCTTGCCCTGAGCCACTGCCATGGAGCCCCAGTGCTCTAATGGAACATAATCTAATGCCACAATAGTTTAAAACCAATGTTTTCTAGACTGAGCATAAGCCTCAGCACCTGATGCTATTTAGTTTGGATCTAATTAGCAAAGTATGAATCACCAGTCCATAAACATGGTCTCATTACATGGTGTTGTGGTTCCTCTTTCTGGCCAACTTGGCCTTTGTCCTAAACTCATGACTGGCTTTCTTAGGTGTCAGTGTGGGTTTATGAAAAATAAAGCTGTACCAATATTCCCCTATCTCAGTTTCTGTTAACTAAAAGGGGAAAATGCTTAACTTTCGAGTCTCAGCTCCCCCATCAATAAAATGAGAACCAAAAATGATACCAGATGCTATTTGTAACTTTTGAGAAGTTCTTGGGAAGGGCACATGCATATGCATCATATTTGTTAATTTACAGTATTAAAGTTGGCCTTCCTTTGTTAGCTAAGAAAACAAGAAGGCAAAATATGGCACAGGTACTGAATCAAATCTAGAGACAATGATCTTGCATAAGATTAACTGTGGGGATGAAATAATAATCAACTTAAGTCATCACCTTAAACAGTGACCCAACCCACACTTCCTGGTTTCGGATGATTTGTTTCCGCCTGCTCTCACTCCTAAGTGTGTTCTCTGAGTACGTGTGTATACACTGGGTATTGAACACTCACCTGCCATCAACAAAGTGCTAATCACTTTGTGTGCTTTTTCTGATTTAATTCTCACATCAACTCAAAGAAGGAGGTATTGTTGTTCATCATTAGAAAGTGATGGGAAGTTTGGGAAGGGTTGGATGACTTTCTCCAGATCTCACAATAGATAGGAGTGAGTTAGTTCTTGCTGGTTCCAAAGCTCAAGATACTAGGGGGTGGCAAACGAGGCCTCTTTAAGATCAGAAGAAATACACTGGAAATCTTAACAGAAAATTTCCCCCATAGAATACGCTCCCAGATTTCTGTGCTTGCAAGGATTGGCAGTAGGGAAGATGTTCAGCTAAGTATCTGGTAGGGTAGCTCTATCTCCAGGTACCCAAATCATCTTCAGCTCTGGGAGAAAACCTGGCACCCTCTGTCTCTCTACTTGGGCAATCTGCAGTCCTTTCTCCAGAGTGACCTAATGGATAGGCATAGGAAGAAGGTTTGGAGGCACTCACCAGTAGAGACGCTGGCCGAGGTAGGGGGGCTCCGGGCTTGCTCTTTCAGAGCCACCACATTGACAATGTATTCCTCCCCCGGCTTTAGTCCTGTCTGATTGAAGGATGTTACATCACTGGGGAGCTGTGCAATCACCCCTCCTTCATTATTCTGGAGGGTGGGAGGAAGGGAGAAGCAGAAAAAGCAGAAGAGAAAATCACCGGGAGGGAAAAGTGTGAAACATTGATGGCAAATTGTGAATTAAAACTGGGGCCCACATCTATTCTTGATGCTGACAGCTGAATATCTGGGGCCAGGAAAAAGTCCCAGTAGACTCAGTAAGAATCCTATCACTCTATGAGATTTGGCAAACAGAGAATCCATTTTCAAGAACATTTCTTTGGCCTTTCCTTAGTCTATTGAGTTTGCCAGTACAAATTGGTCATAAGGTGATGTCGATTTACTCTTGCCAAAGATTCAATGTTTGATGGTTACGGCTAACATCCATCAGATTTTTTGGCATTATTATGAACATGCCCTTGGCTCTTGAAAAGAGTATACTTGTGTCTGTGTGCGTGTCTGTGAACATCTTCACGTATACACAACATTTTTCACACTGAGACATTTTCAGTTTTTGAATGAGCTGAGCTATCATTTTGCTCTATCTGGAGTTTCTCATGGTGTTACACTGGATGCAAATCTGTCAATCTCTTGTTTTCCCTTCACCCAGATGAGTTAGGAGTCAGTGATACAACCAGCTATGAAGTACAAAGAAGAGAAAAAGAGAGCATGGAACAAAGAGTAACACAAAGAAGAGAGGAAAGAGACAAGTCGGTGGATGAGGAAATGAGAAAGATGAACCTGATGATGTTGGGTCCAGGATCATCTACCTATCTGTTGGCGTCTGTTATTATACATTTTCTATGTGTGTCCCTGGAAATGGAGGGGACAAGAAGACTCTTTGTGTCACTTCCCTTCTTCCCTATTCTTTGGACTTTGTTTATGTCCCCCTGGAGTGCCCTATATGTAATTTATAGCCATACCCATAAATCAGTGTGACACATGCCCCTCCGCCCCTTCCCCACCCCTCCTCCCTCAGCCAGTGGCGGCAACCTGCGGATCACACAGTTATTCTCTGTGGCCATGTGTTTGATCTTGGCATGCCCTGGCCAAGGTCTTATTTAGAATTTTACGTATTAGATATTAAACAGGCAAACCTAGCACAGGTTTGGGTTTTTTTTTCCTGCCTCAGATCAGGGTGATAGGATTCTCTCTGCCCTGTTATACACCCAGCTGCCTACCATACATACTTTAGTGGCCATGTTAATGCAGATAAGACATATAAGGAGGTATTTGTACAGAATGCCTGTTCAGATATATTTAGCTTGCTGCGACACTACATCCATCTAGAAGGAAAGTCCTGACTTGGTGGATAGAACCTTGCAATAGGTAGTGGAGACCTGGGTTCGTATTTTAAGCCTGCCACCAACCAGCTATCTAATGTTCTTTAAGTTTGCTGAGTTTTAATCCCTATAAACAAACTAGATGTAGGGGCGCCTGGGTGGCTCAGTCAGTTAAGCATCGGACTCTCGCTCAGGTCATAATCTCCCGGTTCGTGGGTTCAAGCCCTGTGTCTGGCTCTGTGCTGACAGCTCAGGTCTGGATGAAGGCTCAGACTTTGTGACTCTGTGAACTTGAGGCCTTTTGTAGCTCCAGCAGTCCATTCCTCGAAGAATTTTGAAGTAAAATGATGGTGAGATCTCTGTCTTGTTAGCCAAATATGTGTCATCTGTCATTGAGTCTGATGAATGACTGAAAAAATGCTATTTGATATTGAAAGATGAAGATGGGGATAAGGCACCTGAGTGAACATTATGCTCCCACGAGTGCTACAGTTAGGGAGGGTGTCAGTCGGGTCAACAAATTCTGGAAAACCAGAACTAGGCAGGCACCTCTGGCAATTTGGAAAAGTTTGTTCTAGATGAACAAAATAAAATACTTACTTCAAAGAATAGGAAGGAATCAGGATACCGTTTTAACTCAAAAACTAATAGCATAATTTGGTTAAGGGAAAAATCTTCTCAGTTAATATGTTACAAAAGGTGTTTTGGGGTTACGCCTCTGACCTTCAGAGACTGAGGCCACACAAGCTGACTTTTGGTGCATCTTCTGCATGGAATGAAGCTATGTGACGGGTTCAGTCTGGCTTTCCCTGTGTCCTAAAGAGAAGCCCCACAGTTTTGAAGCTTTGGTTTTCAGACTCGCTAAAATCATAGCTTGCCAAACCCTAGAGCTGAGCAGAGAGCTGGGGCCTGGTGGCTGCTTCCCACATCCTGTCTTCCAAGGCCAGGCTGGTAGGCTCAGGGCCACTCTTGCTAGTCAGTCCCCACCATGCTTTTGTGAGCCCAGACACCACAAAGGTCCCTTTGTATCCTCAGTGTCATGGAAAGAGGTATTGGGCAGTGTTCTCCTTGAAGCCCCGGATTCCAAGTTGAGGGTACGGATACTCCACATAAGGCTGGTTAGCAGTGTGACAGATGGGCGTTACCTTTGGAATGAAGCTGATCTCCCATCCATCGAAGGAGAATGAGAAGGGCTCCCATTGCACCTCTACAGTGGTCTCCGTGATCGTCTTGAAGTGTAGCCCTTGAGGGGTAGAGAGATCTGGAACACAGCAATGTGGGTGACCATGTCATGGCTGTCCCTGGCAGGGACAGAGAGCATCACCTGGGGCTTTGCCTGGGTACAATCCCTCCACACCACGGGTCTGCTGGGCAATCTCAATCTTACGACAAACACCGTGGGTCCCACGTGCAGGACTGGCCTGCTCTGTCGTGGCCCTGGTGCCGCTCTGTATTGGTGAATGAATACCTGAGTGAGCTTAACAAATCATCTAATAACTACTTTTTAAATGCTTTCTATTGCATAATAGGTGACCAAAGACACCCTTTCCTTTCCTTACTAATGTGGCAAACCTTGGTATTTAATATGATGCCTTTCTCAGAGAATTTGAACACTACCTTTGGAGGCTCTAAGGATTCCTGAGAGGCAATAAAATGTCTCCATTTCACACCCGGGAAGAGAGGTACAGAGACGGTTGGCTAAAGATGTGGAGCAAGCCAACTTCAGAATAAAGACTAGAACGCTTTTCTTGGTCATCTGACGGGCAGTCTGTGTATTCTGCTTAGCCCACATCACCAAGTCTCGGATGGTCTAAGAGTTCCATTTCACATACACAAGGAAAACAGAGGCACACACATAGGACAATGGCAGACACTGGGAATTTGGCTCTCATTCCACTGTCTCCCTCTTTTCTCTGGTTCTCCTTCATTATTTGTCCCTTAGCTCCCTCAGTCACCTTTGCCTCACTTATCTTGTTTTTAATTCCTTTTTTAATCGCCCCCTATCTGACCCCCATCCGCACACACGCACACGCACACACGCACGGGCATGCATAGGTTCCGTGAGGTGGAGCTATGCCTGTCCTAATGGAGTTCCAATTACCAGCCCTGAAATACGGCAGCATGACTTTTCTCAGTTCTCCAGGGAGCCTGCTCCCATTTTAGCTTTGCCTCTCGTGGGATATTCCATTGGAAAACTGATAGATTCTCATCCCTCCTGTTTGGAAGCTTCCTCGGTGCTTCTGGGTTGAAAGGCAGGTCTGATTCTGAATCCACTCGAAGGCATGTCAGGTGAGTTTACATGATTTTGTCCTTGTCACCTGGGAGCTTGCCTGAGGGGATGCCCTGAATTGACATAATAAACGCCGTGGGGGATGGAAACCTCATCACGGTGTGTGCACGTGGACCGGAGAGGAGACGCCTGGGAGTCGGGCCAGCCACTTGCTGTGGTGACTCATCCCGGAGCAAGGTGGGAAAAGCGGCAGATGGTGACCTGCCTCTCTGCACAATCATTGCAGATATTTAAAACTGGTTCTCAGGCACCAGAGGAATTAAAAAAAAAAAAGGTCAAATATAAACAGAGATAATTATAGGCATATTTACAGAGTCGGCATTCATAGGGGGAATCCAGTATTCTAACAAGATCTCTGTCACCTGCAAAGCAAGGGGATGGGACGATTTCTTGCATTCTTTCCTCTCTGCCTGTCCCTGTCCTTCAGAGTGTGATTCAAGTCCGTGAAACCTTCAAGACCTTCTCTTTTATCTTTGACCTCTCCTTTCTCTGAACTTCCATGGCATTTATTATCCAAATACCATCTTGTCCTTTGGGACCTACATAAAATGGACTGAGATCTCTTATCCCTTATTTGGTGATAGGTCCTATTTACTAACCCAGGGGCTTCTGTTTCATGGTTACTATCTTGTTCCAGTTTCCTGCTACCTCTAAAATCTCTGTGCAACGTAGTAAAAAGCATTTGGTCTTTGTCCCTGATTCTTGGCACACAGCTCCTAAAACTTTTGGAATCTCCAGAGCGATAAGAATATCTTTTGTATGATTGTGAGATAGCTAGATAGCTGGTTTCCAGAAAAGCCATGTCACGATGTAAAAGATCAGAACCTTCAACCCATCTTCCAACCTCCAGGGAACAGGGAGATGCGCTGGAGACTGAGTTAATTACCAATGGCTGGTGATCAATTCAATCGTGCCTACATAATGAAACCTCCACAAAAATCTCTAAATATCAGGGTTGGGAGAGTTTCCAGGTCGGAGAACACGCTGAGGTGCTGGGAGGGCGAGGTGGCCAGGAAGCCACATGGAAGCCCCCCCCCCCCAACCCCCCGACCCCTTGCCCTATGCATCTCTTCATTTGCTTGTTCCTGAGTTGTATCCTTTATAATAAAGCAGTGCTGGTAAGTCAAGCACTTTCCCGAGTTCTGTGAATTTCTAAGGAGTTGTCCAACCCAAGGAAGAGTTGCGGGAAACTGTTGTGGGCCAATCAGAAGTGCCGGGAACAACTTTGGACCAGTGACTGGCACCTGACCGGGCAGTTCTGTGAGATACAGGCCCTAACCTGTGGGATCTGATGCTAACTCCAGGTAGATGACGTCAGAATTGAATGGAATTGGAAGTCACCCAGCTGGTGTCTGAGAGTTGAAGAAGCAGTATTGGAAAAAATGATTTAAGAAATCAGAGGTGTCTAAAGAAAAAAAAATAACAGTGCCTTTGTTTCTTCTCCTCCTCCTCCTCCTCCTCCTCCTCCTTCTCCTCTTTGATGTAGCCAATGTTAATACTTGGTATGCAAGCTTTTAAAAATTTTCTGTGCTTAAATAAAATACGTGTAAAACACAGATATGCACCTATAGGAATTTCTCCCTGTTCTGGAGAAAAAAGAAAAGCTCTTGCTTATGGAGAGCAGTTTAGCTGGCCTCTGCCTCTGTCTCCACCTCTCTTTCTCTCCACTGAATCTTTCTAAACTATGCTCTGGAGCTTTACCTTTTATAATCAAGACGGACTCTATTTTGCTAAACAAAAGACCATGAAGAAATTATGCCACTTCTCTCTGAGGAGAAGTGGGTGTTGTCAGTGTGGTTTTAAATAAGATTTTTTTCCCCACTCTGCTATACACTTACCATCTGTAACATACCATTTAGCACTTGCTTATTATACATCCTATTTCATATCTCCTCGTTTTGAATCCCTAACTAGATTCAAAGTCTGCATAAGTCTCGTACTTTCTTTGACTTCTAATCAGACTCAAGCTTATAACAAGTCAGAACTCAATAATTGGTTTTTGTCCTTTTGGTTCTATAATTGATGGGAGCTGCCTGCATTTGGAAATTCTCTTAATCGGAAGTGCCTTTTTAATGATTTACCCTTTACTAAGTGGATCACGTTGGAAGCCCTTTTCCTCAAGAGCAATGATTATTGCAGGCATCCCCGAAGAATTTAGAAAAGACACTGCTATCATGAATGCCCATGATCTCATGTAGGAGAAAAGAAAAATGAAGTAGGATGGGGAAATGTTACGTACGGGTGGCCACCTTGGCAGTGATGGGAAGGCTGAGGATGTTGCTAATGACAGCGTAGACGCTGATGTTGTAGGTGAGACCTGGCTCCAGCTCCGTGATGGTGACACCACTCCAATCTCCAGGTACCCGCCGCTGGAGCTGGAGGCCCCCCAGGGCCGTCGGCTGGTAAGAGATCACATATTCCGTCACTGCCATCGGCCCGTCCCATTCCAGCTCAATGGACCTGTCGCTGATACCAGCCACTCGCAAGTCCTCTGGAGGGGCAACTACCGGGAGGCAATACACAGATAGCATGAGCTCAGAGGACTGCCTTCCCCATCCTGGACTCAACTCTCTTCCTCACATCTCACCCCACATGCCTGTCTGTATGTTCTACTCCCCTCGCTGGCCTTGAGTGATTTGTAACTCCCTTTTGTTGGCTTTTCTGTGCTCAGTATTTCTATCTCCACGGGGCCCTGAGTGAGTGGTATGCTGGAGCCTGCTCTCGCTGGCTTGCGAAAGTTGAATGTCAGATCTTCAGGAGTTTTTCAAGACAGCTGTTACACAGAGCCATCGTTAAAGATTAAACTTTATAAATTTACAATTAAGTGAACTGTATTAAACACAAGGTAATAAATACTCAAAACTCGTCCCTTTCAACTTATTCCACTAAGTTTTACTCTTATCTACGTCCTTGAGGTGGTTTACATGTGTTGTCCCCTCTCTGGTGGAGATACTGTATAATTGCATTCTACTGCAAAACTGTTCCCGACCCCATGTTTAGTGATGTATGTCATGTTGGTGTTTTGAAATTGGCCGTGGAAGGAGTATTTCCACCATGGACACTGGCAAATTCTACAAAGCCAGGTTTTTAATTTTTTCCCTTAGAGAGTTAGTTGTTACATATTTAACAGCACACAGCTGGCCAACGTTTCTGGTAGTGTAATAAGTATATGTCACCAGATTACCCTGGGGACCAATATTTGATTTGGCAAGTGGGAATAAAGGCTTATGCCTGGTTATCTTACAAAATATAAGAAGCCAAAACAGTAAGTTCTGGGTGCCATGGACCTATGAAGGCCTTCAAATGCTTTATCGTATTATTTTCCCTTTTAAAAAGAGACTGTTTAAGATTTGAAAGAAATGTAACTTGTGTTAAACTAATTTTATTAGCCTTGATCTTGGGGATGATGATAAAGAGGCATTCTTGAGGGCTTTGCTTTTTCTCTCTTGTTCCACTTCTCAAATGTTACTCAAAGTATCACCCAAGAATAAACCTCACTGAAATAGTCTTTCATGTATGGTTCCCTTAGGAAGTGAAGACGCACCACTAGCGTATTAAATAATTGAACCTTTGAGCCCAATTGGGGGGTGTGCCTGTCATGGGACCTGCCCAGAGATTAAATTTAAAAAAATTGGAACGATATTTAAATCATTGTAATTAACTCATAAATTTACATGTAGTGAAGACTGTAGTTAGCTTATGAGTTGCCGTTGGCTTTGAGCCTCTCCTCTGAATGTTCTCACTCTTTCACCTCCACAAAAGCACAAGGCTGAGCCAGCTGCCATTCACAGGATCATGTGAGTGGGGAGCACTCTTGTGCTCACACAGGTGCCCCCAGCTCCTCGGCAGAGGCAGAGATAACTAGCCCTTTAACTCAGACTCATGGGATGGAAATTAGGAACATATATTTGCGGTGTTTGGCATTTGCTTTGACTGTTTTTTCCCCAAACTATTCATTGTATAAAACCATCTAGAAAGCAGAGCTCTCTCTGATTGAAGATGGCGAATGCTGACTGAAACAAAAAAATCATAAACATTCGGGTTTTTTTTTTCATTTATAAGACCAAATACATGTAAATGAGATTTCAATAATTAAACTTCAAACGATCATTTATAAGCTCATATCATTTCTAATGCTGACATTATTAAAGCTTTGAAGGGCTCTGAGATCTTTGGGATAGCCCGTGTGATGCACGCCAGCCCCTGGACCAAGGCAAGATGGATTTATATATAGAATGTGTCAGTGCTTTGCATGATTATACTGAGCATTTATTGTATCCTAGGCACAATGCCAACCATTCTTACTCGGATTATCCCATTTCATTCTCTTACCAACACTATGGGACAGGTATTATTATCACTCCTATTTTATAGATGAGGAAACAGGCTCCCACAATCAGCAAACATAGAAGCTAGGATTTGAATGAGGCATAATGGTTCTAGAACCTCTTAGTCAGTAAACAATTATCACTCTACATTTGCCCAGGATTTCCCGGTCTATAAAACATGTTCAGACACACCATCTAAATGAAATGTTAAGAAGTCCTTTAATGGCAGCCTTATGAGCTAGATTGGGTAGATATAACGATCCCAACTTTATAAGTGGAGAAACTGAGACCCAGGTTAAGGGACTTGCTAAAAATTCAGAGAGTTGTGTCAGAATTGGTTCTCAAACCCATATCTTCCATACCTAGCATTCTTTCCCCTACAATCTGTAGGACAGGTTACGGATTGTGCCAGATGCCTTTTTTCATTTATACACAGCCATCTAAAGTAAATTGCAGTAAAGGAGAGTTCAGACTATTCTTTAGGACATGAATTCTGGATTGGTGCTTATCCTAAAGGTAAGAAACTTATTTTAAAAAGGATTCTCTACTGCTTGCCTCTTGCGATCCAACACAACTGATTCCAAATTGCCTAAGTGGGACTTCTCCTGTCATAGTCACAGAAATGGCCATTCCAAATTTCAGGTCATCAATAACTCCTAGAGTGCTTGGGGCGAGTCAGTGTATTCCTTTTTGGTTCATTCTCCCAGAAAATAAAACGAATAATGATCCAAGCAGAGAATTTTGGGATTTTAAGGTAAAAGGGGAGTATAGAAGGATTTTTGATCTTGACAGCTTAACTTGGCAAGTTTTTTATCTTGAGACCTGAGCCTGGTGGCAAGCACTGCCTTCACTTGTGATGAGAAAGCAGCAATGGTGTTGTTTGTGGTGGAAGGTACTCTTGGGGGCCGTGGCTCAATGGAAGAAGCCAAGACCACCACCATTCGTTCTATGCCTTAGCGGCAGCCATGTACTGGGATGTCAGTAATTCTCCTAAAATGAAATGGTACTGAGCTATTAAAAAACACTGTGGAACAGCCATATGCCTTGATTCAATGAGTCTGGGATGGAAGCAAAATGTTCGTGGTCTTACTTTCTTTGGGATTCTGACTTCGAACTTGGGGGAAGAGCAGACAATTAAAAAGGAATGAACTGTGGCTTGAAGAATCAGAGTTGCTTATCCGCAAAGATTCCATGCCGTTGACTTTTTAGATCTTGCCTCAGTTGTGCACATATGTGGTGAGAGCAGTTGGAATTAGTTCCACGAAGTGTCTTGCTCCAAGGAGCGAGTAATTTCAGGTACCAAAGGTTGGCTGGCTGCAGTGCAGGCAGAGGCAGAGGCTGACGTTGATGGATCTCCGCAGGTCTGACTGAAGTCCAGGGAACAGCAATCTGGATTGTTTCAAGTCCCTGCTCTGGTGGTTCTTTAATCCTGCTGACTCATGGGGAGTTTTGGCCAGCTCACTGGACAGATCCTGTGCTAACCTCCTTCACTGGGGGCAGACGTGGACAAATAGTTTAACATGCTTCTCTACCCCACCTCTAACACCTTAAAAACTCATTTGACAGGGTTCAGCTTTCCTATCAAAAGATTATTTCTTTATGTATGTGGCTCTTAAAATTTTTATTTTTCAATTCCGCTCTAGTCAGCAGCCTGGAGAGGATTAAAGAGTGCTAGAAGTTGGTAGGAGACCAGGGTTCTCATTCTTTCTCCGCCATTAATTAGCGGTCTGGCTCTGGAAAAATCTTTCTGTCTCTCTGGACTGCTGCTTTTTAAATTTGTAACATGAGAAGCCCAGTGTAGCTTCTTTCTACGGCCTGTTTTGAGTGCTCATATTCATGCATTTTTTTGTTCTATTATCTTTACACGGCCAGAGAACAGAGGCAGAATGGTTGAGATTTTGTCCCATGGCATGCTATGAGCAAAGATCAAGGCTCAGAGTCAAATATAGTGGCCTTGTTGACACTATTCAATTGTATCCAAGCTCTAGTGGTCTAGCGGGGCTCAGAATGAAGCCCACACAGTGGGCAGCTATTTGCCATGGCCTTGCCAAAGAGAAAAGAATGACACGTGCAGAGGTATATTTTGTGGCTCTCCACGAGCTCACCTTCCTTGTTCTCTCTCCTGTCCTCGCTCCTGCTGGCAAAGGGGAGCAGTGACACTGTGATGTGTGCATCTGGCCAGAAATGGCAAACAGTGGGTAAATAGCCCCCTCTCCCACAGCCTTTTCACAAAGAGCAAGCAAAGTAGCACTTTAGATAATGACCTAGATACTTCTCTGGAAGAGACCTGTAGTGTTTGGTTTGAAAGGCAGGCATTGAGAGCAGCACCTCCTACAACGAGTGGTGGCTCCAGGGTTGCTATAGAAACAGGTGGAGGTTATGCAACTGTCCTTCCTCACATGCTTGGGGAACCTGTGAAGTAATTCATCTGGGCCTCCGGAAGTCTTCTTCAAACAGCACAGAGGTAACGTATTGGAGGTAACATGTGCTCATGGTTTGGAGTCAACCGAGCTGCGGTTATGCCAGGAGCTGCTGTGTCTTCCATGAGTGGCCAGGTGGGTTTATCTACCGTTCAGTCTGGATCCAGGGTCAGGTTAAGATTTTGTTTGCAAATTGACCCATTTCTGTAGACAAGCAGGGTCAAGAACATGGCAGGTATGTAGAGCCCAGCAAAGATCTACTCTGTTGAGAAGCATGTGGGCCACAGAATAGCCATCCATGGCAATGGCTCAAGCCAACCCTTAGCATCCTCTGATGGGGCTTCGTGGAGCCTCATCCTGTGGATGGAACCTAGGGCCATGTTTCACCCTCCCCTTCCCAGCGACTACTTACCAAAGTGGGATTTAAACAAAGGCTTAACTTAGTGATGAGGCTTAACTTCTGCTTGAATCTTCCTTTGGAACAATTGGTATAACAGCTATTTGTGTTTTTAGAAAGATAGTTCAGTAAACAAAATTGGGGGGCTAAATGAGATAATTGAATATGGAAAAAATGAAGGAATGTGAAAGATTCTTTTCCTTAGTAGTGTGTTATTGCCTTGCTTTTTTTGTTTTTTTGTTTTTTGTTTTTTCATTACTGCCATTGGTCTTTTGAGAGAATTTAAGTTGAAGTCACAACTGAGGGAACCTTGTCCAACTAGTCTGTTTATCTGGGTGGGGGTCCCTGGCAATGTTGAAGAACAAAAAGCTACTGAAGTTGACCTTCCAGGGGACAGTCCACCAGAAGGCTTAAAAACATTTGTTATGATTTTCATTTTTAAATCTTCCCAGTGGTCAATCGGAACCACTGTTATGGATTCGATCGTAAATGGAAAAGATCGAGATCAGTCACTTCACCTGCTACAAAAACAAAATGTATCAGCAAGAGTCACTGATTTAGTTAGAAGAGGATGAGCAATAAAAGTGAGATGATGAAAATAATCTGCTTTCAGGTGAAAAGAACTATCTCCAGTGAGATATTAATATTTTTCCCACTGCCGGATTTAGATGTTCATTTCAGGACAGCACCTTTGTATCAACTTCCACAAGGTAAGACTACAGATGGGGCTGGTTCCAATTCGCTCAATGTCATCTGGCACAAAGCAAGTCACAGCCTTTTAATATTCTGTACTAATTGGTAGAATGTGAGTTGTTGCTTGATGCTGTTAGGACTTTATTCCTGTTTACATTTCATTCCTTGCCTGTAAAGACTTTTTTTTTCCACGTGGACACTAGATCATTTCAGAAATGAATAACCGCTGGCAATACGTAAGTTCTGACATGACCAGAGTGCCTAGTGAGTCTGTGCAGTAGCATTGGGAAGGACGTGTCCCTGGAATATGGCAACAGGTGAGGGGATATTTTGGGGCAGGTGGAGCTCGTGGAAACCCCCTGAGTTAGAGAGTGGCCAGTCCCACGGTGTGGCCCTCTGCTTTCTTCTGCCTCAAGAACAGTGCAATGCTGCCACCATTATTACCATTGTCGTTCCAGTCGCAGGGGTAAGATCCAACTTTCAGCCAAACTTGACTTTCTTGATGCCTGCCCTTTCCCCCTTTAAATCTGCCTCATCAACTGTGACTGACTCAAGAAACCAGCTTTCTTGTAAAGCAAATGAGCACAGCCCAACGGGGAATTATTTTGCATGAAATACACCGTCCCTCCCATCTCTCTTCCCGCTTCCGGTGAGTTTGTCCAACGCCCCATGCAGCTCCACTTCCTACCTCCCTTCCTACCTGCCGAGCAGTCAGGGCCCTGGTAGCCCTCTTCACAGAAGCAGAGCCCCTCCTGGCAGTGTCCTCGCCCGCTGCAGGCGTTCAGACACCGCTGCTGGCTGCAGTCCTCACCCACGTAGCCCTCCTGGCAGAAACAGGTGCCATTGGTGCATATCCCCTTCCCCGAACAGTCCCCGGGGCACCTCAGCTCGCTGCAGTCCTTGCCCGTGTAAGGCTCTTCGCAGACACACTCCCCGTCCACGCAGAGCCCCCGGGAGCTGCAGTCCGTTGGGCACCGGAGCTCTGAGCAGTCGCCCCCGCTGTACTCGCTGTCGCAGATGCACTGACCGTCCACACACACGCCCCGGCTGGAGCAGTCCAGGGGGCAGTACGGTTCAGAGCAGTTCTTGCCGAACCAGCCTTCATTGCAGATGCAGCCGCAGGACTGGAGGCTGAAGTTGCCGTGACCGCTGCAGTGAGGGATATAGTCCAGTTGTCCTGCAACGGTCAAGGAGAAGGTCAAAGGGTAGCAGTGGCACCTCGGGTAAGTGGTGCCTGTGGGGGGGGGGGCAGGCAGAGACCTCCTCTCACTCTCTGGTCAGATTAGTGTTGCTGACAGTGAAACTTCACCCAGTTTGGTACATAACCAGTTGCATAAATATTTTCCCCCAGTCTGGGTTGCCCATGCCTCGCACCATGCCGAGGGCAAGGGTGAATGAGATCTGGCCCCTCATCCCCCAGGAGCTCACCTTCAGTGTGTCTTAGCTTGGATTTCCTAGAAGTAGTCCTCGGATGAGGACTCAGGTGACTCAAGGTGACTTACGAGAAAGTGCTCCCAGGAGAAACTGGTCAGGGAGAGAGGAAGATAAGGGAGGGAGGAGCCAAGCCACAGCCCAAGCCTGTGTGAACGGGCAGAGTCCTAGAGAGGATAACCTGGGTTTAATCCTTCAGGATGCTCCGGCCACAGGTCGGATGCAGGTCAACCTCATCATGGCTTAAGGGCTGTCCTGGGGTGGTATAAACGCTCACGCTCTTCCCTCGTCTTCTCGCGCAGGCCAAGGAGGTTCCCTCAGACCAAGGATAGTCCCTGACAAAGACGCCCAGGGGCTGGCTGTGGAGACTGATGGAGACCCAAGGGATATAGGCTGAGTGCTGAGTCTGAGACACAGGGTCATATGTGCTACAGACCCATCTTGCTCCCTCTTCTTCCCCACCCCCCCCATCTAACTACCTCTGCTCATTTATCACAACTCAGCACCAGGGTAACTTCTAAGGCTTCCCATAACTCCAGTCTCATTTAGTTACCGCTCACTGTGATCTTTTTGGATTTTACGCATGTCTCTGTCCTAGCCTTTACCACACTCTACAGTGGTTGATTTATCTGTCTAGCATGAATCAAATAAATAAACTAATTAAGCAAACACAAGCCCAGTACCTGCTTGGCATGCTTCTCTGCACTTGGCTCTGGGGACAAGTAAGTTATATCCTTTTTTAATTCTGCCACTTTACATAGTCCCATGGTCTGAAGGGACACCACACTGACATTGTTTCACACAATTCTTGCTTGTAGATTTTTCCACGTCTACCGGGGAGCCTGAGGGGAGGCTGGTAGAATGCCCACTTAGACGCTGCCCAGAGTTCATGTCCATGAACACCTATGACTTCCCCATATTCCTCAGCTCCGCTGAAAAGGCAAAGTAGCCTGAAAGTTCTCACTGAAGAACAGGAAGAATGGGAGGCTGAACAGCTAACTGGACTTTCTCTTCTCGTCTTCACAATTGTTTATTTACAGTTTCAGTTTTGGGGAGGCGAAAGAGGTATGAAAACCTGTGGAATATTTCACTACTCGAAAGCCTCCCCTAATCTTGGTATGTGTCTGCTACCCTCTGGACACGTGGGCCATCCAGCCCCGTTAAAGGTCATCCCTGCTGCCTCCTGCTTCTTCTCTGTGAAGGCCTTGACATATCAGACCCTGTAGAGGTGAAAACTGGAACCCAAGTCAGTAAAGAAAAATCCCTCTTCTCATCAAAGAATGAATGGCCTGGGTCTACGATACCTGCTGGATGAGAGGACTGAGCACAAAGGAAACTGACACAATTTCTATATATTCAGCGTCAGCTGATAACTGTTGCTTCCGTGGTGCTTACCGGCAGACAGGGTTTCACCAGGAGAGCCCAAATCTTATACTAAATAACCCCTGCCATTCTAGCGTAATCAGCATTGTTAGGTGGGGAAGGAAGGCACGGGTTAGTTCCAAAACTTGCTTAAACACCAGCTAGTAAGTAGCAGAGCCAGGGTTTGAACTCAGGGAGTCTGGCTCTGAAGATGTAATGACTTCTCCCAGAGAGGTCAAGTCAGAAATTTGTAAGTGTCTCTAGTCGGGAGTGGGTGAGGCGAGACGTAAATAAATCTCTTGGACACTCAGCCTTTGGGGGCGTGGAGTGAGCTCTGTGATTGTGTGTGAGTGTGTGTGTGAGCAGGTGTGTGTGTGTGTGTGTGTGTGCAACTGCACCTGCGTGTGTGTCTGTGGAGGGGGGCCAAAACCTCCATCTTGCCGGAGAAGACGGGGACAGGTCCTCCGAGACCTTAATGACTATCATTGACTCAGATGGGAGAGAGGCTGCGACAGAGAGAACAGAGGACCTGCATTCTCTAGTCCCGAGGTTAACATGGATAGGTATCAGTTCAACAGCCTGAGAAAACCAAAGATGAATGAAGACAGACATCAGATTCCGTGCTCGCCACAGAAGTTGCTGCGCTGAACCGATGTACCATTACCTGACACGTCCCTCCAAAATCAGGTTAATGTATTTCAAACCGGCTGAGCAGTGGAGAGAGTCCCTGCCCCGAATCCCCCGGGGAGTGACCGCATTTAGATCACCGGGACATACGAACAGAGAGCTGCAGACGAGGGCAGTTTTCCCTCCGTGGGTGCGCCGTCCCCCCTGTGCCTCTGCTCCCCTCCGGACACCCGTGCGCCCCCAGATCCTACCTGTGGCCGCGCTTTCCGGGCAGCAGTTGCTGTTGCACTGGTCCCGCAGCACCGACACCTCCCTTTCCAGCATCTCGATCCGGCTCAGCAGCTCCTGCAGCACCCGGGTGGAGCCGGCGCACTGGCAGGCCTTTTTGGGGAGGTTGATCCTGTGGGTGAAGGTGACCTGGCTCTCGTGGTCTGAGGTCTGGCCCGTGTACTCTGTCAATGCCTCGTCTTCGGCACTCACCTCCTGCTCGGCCGAGGCCTCCAGCCCCGAGGAGCAGAGGCTGTCCAGGGGCACGTTGATGTTGTACACGTGGTTGAAGACCACCGGCCGCTCTTTGCCGGAGGCGTTGTAACTGGCAACACCTCCTTCCTCCTCCACCGCCTGTCTCTGGGCCCTCTTGGTGGTGACCTCCAGCTGACACTCGGAAGGCTTGAGCAGGGAGCCCAGAAGGATCAGGTTGACCCCGATGAGCATGTTCTTCAGGACCACCGTTTCCCCGTCTACCCCCATCCTCTCGGCCAGAGCTCTGGGTTCGAGACCAGCCTGCAGCTCCCAGCACCGAGCTGCGGGAATCTGCAAGAGAAACCATGGAACAAGATGACCCCTGAGAGCTGTGCCAAGCGCCACGGCTGGGCACAATCCTACAAAGCTAAACAATAAGCAGTTAAGATTTTCCATGGGGAGGCTGGAAAGGGACAATGGCTACCAGGGTCAAAAAAAGCCCAGAGCTTTGTCGCCAAGGGGGAGGGATCTTCTGCTGAAGGACATCTTGATTTCCCAAAAGACTTATCTAGAATGTATGGGGCTGGCCCCCCGTGGTGGGCAAGTGGTCCCAGCAAAGAGGACCTGTGAGGACAGCCGGACAGACTGTTCCTCCAAGGATTGCTCCTTTCACATCTGGGTGAGAAGTAGGACAAAGGGCACCGTGGAGCCTCAGGCGCATCCTCATATTTTCCAACGTGTTTATTAGCAAGGGTCCCCGCCAGCCACTTCAAAATAACTTATTAACTCCTCTAAGCTCATGTATTCAATACAAGTTGACTTTCGAATAACCAACCAGGCAGATAATATAGTTCCAGGTAATTGTGGTTGTTAATAATCCTAGGGTACATTTGTGATTATCGGGGACTGTGTGAGCCGAACTTTCTTTTAATCTTCTCATTAGTTTAGTCCCGGTGCTTTGTGACCACAGGGTGCCTTTCTTCCGAGGTCCTGTTTAAATTGCTAAAATAATGCATTAGCTCCTCTGCTGATTACCTAGTCACCAAGAACCACAGAGAACAATAAATTTACTATAATGCAAATCAGTTTTACGGAAATTATATTTCTTTTTTATTCCCTATGTAAAAGAGGAAAGAGGCTTACAAAGTTTGGTTCTAAAGGTAGTGTTAGAGCTTCTAAGAAGATTAAAGACGGGAGGACGGGGTAAGGGTAGCTCTGACTCTGAGAAGAAGGCACAAAGGATGGCTAGTGCCATCTGACTGTGCGCAGTGTCCAGACTGCGCTGTGCATCCTGCACGGGATCTTCCTGGCCCGTAGGCAGCCCCACGAAGGGGCCCGGTGACTGTCCCCATCTCACAATGGAGGCAGTTCTGCCTGGAGAGGTCAGATTTGAATACGGGCCTGACTGATTCCAAAAGCTGTGATCTTGACTGCTGTGTTCCATCTCATTCCTTGAGAAGCATGTTCAATTCTCTGTCGTCTCTGCTGGAAATTGTGTTCACACTAGGATCTTCCCAGGAATATTGAAATTAGAAAGTTTTGCTAGGGTCAGGTCCAAGGTTCCTTCCTCTGTGAAGCCTTCTCTCACCTGTTCCCTCCTATCCCTTGCTCTGTTCCCCCACTGAGGCTAAGTGAACCCCCGCTCTCCTCGCGGAGCCCCTCTGACAGCATTTCTCACACTAGACCTGGGTTTCCTTTGCCTGTTTCTCCCCACCTGGACTGGTAAATCCATTCCGGTCAGACCATGTCTTCTCTGCAGCGTTTGACGTGCGCCTAGGGCAGCAAAAGTGCTCAGTACGTGGCTGTTGAATGAATGAGTGGACACATGGACGGGTGAATAAACAGATGAATTAATAAGTAAATGACCAGTGAGCAAAGGGTTGAATCATTCTCCAAGTTATTTTATCTCCTTCTATTATCCTCAAGTTATTCACTATTCTCGTCCATCCATTATTCTCAACTGAACAATGTCTGAGGGTTGATTTTGGTAGGAGTAACCTGTATTAGTGACTAGTGTAAAAACTATGTCTCAGGGCGCCTGGGTGGCTCAGTTGGTTAAGCATCTGACTTTGGCTCAGGCCATGATCTCACCGTTCGTGGGTTTGAGCCCCACGTTGGGCTCTATGCTGACAGCTCAGAGCCTGGAGCCTGCTTCAGATTCTGTGTCTTTCTCTCTCTCTCTGCCCCTCCCCTGCTGTTTCTCCCTCTCTCTCAAAAATCAATAAACATTAAAAAAAATTTTAAAACCATGTCTCATTATTCAGCCACCTTGATGTTATATACTGGACCATAACCTGTCCCTGTTTCCAATATGAAGAGGAAGCAGAATAGAGCTGTTAAGACCATGGACACTGGAGCCAGACTGTCTGGGTTCACACCCAGCTCCTTTGCTTTCTAGCTGTACGTAGATCATTTAGCCTCTGTGCCTCTGTTTTTCCATCTATAAAACAGGGATTGGGGCACCTGGGTGGCTCAGTTAGTTAAGTGTCTGGCTCTTGGTTTTGGCTCAGGTCATGATCTCACGGTTCGTGAGTCTGAGCCCTGTCGGGCTCCACACTGATGGTGCAGAACCTGCTTGGGATTCTCTCTCTCTCCCTCTCTCTGCCCCTCCCAGGTACTTTCTCTCTCTCTCTCTCTCTCTCTCAAAACACATAAATACACTTAAATAAAATAAAATGAGGATTATGGCAGTACCTCTCTTATAGAATTACAGTAATGGTTGAGTTATTATCTGTATAATGCTTACCTAGTACCTGGCATTCATTAAAATAATTGCTAATTATTCATTGAAATAAGTGTGGTTTGCAGACAAGTAGAATAATTGTTCTGACTCTTCCCCAATCCAAGGACTGCCCTGAAATCACTGGAACATGTGAGAAGTCTCCTCCGCTCATGGACAGCAGGAAAACCCCAACTTAGCACCCCCTTGTTCATAGAAGAGGGGAGGTCCTTGGAGTCATGTGGGAGGCGGTGCTCCACCGGTCACATCCAGATGAGCTACATCACCCTTGGGGATGGATGGAGTGACAGGTCTGAACCAAATTGCTCTCATTGCTGTCAGCTGTTTCCAAGCTCTCAATTCGAGGTGCTGCTTGCTTTCCATTTCCAGGTGCTCCAGCCGGTGCCTCCCTAGAGTGCCACTTGTGCCCTCCTGTCACCCAAAGCTTCCCAGAAACGGCTCTGCTATCAGTCATTGACGCTCACTCGTACGCTGAAGTCTGTCTCTCTTACTGAACTAGAGTTGGTCCGTCTGATCCATGTTGATATTGCTGAATAGCTTTCCCCCCCCCGCCCCCGGAAACTGTAGAATTGCCACCTAACACCCATTGCATTCAATACAGCTTTTTTGCACACGGTAGACACTCAATAAATAAGTGAAAGAAGAGATGATGTTATAAATGGAAAGGAAGGCGAGTGACAGGAAAATGAAGATGGAAAAATGTCAGGTCCTACACTTAGATCCAAAACAACTACAAAAATATTTATGGAGAGGAAGTTTGGCTTTATGTGTGAAAAACACTTAAGATCTTAGTCAATAACCAAACTCGCTATGAGTCAGTCAACACTGTGCTATTTGCAAGTTCCAAAATCTTTTAAATTTAAGCTTAATGAGTTAAAATACAGAAAATAAAGGACAAGCAAGGGGCTGTTTGGCTCTGTACTGCACTGATCACTGATCCCTTCGGGGTGGCCAGGATGTTGAAGGGACTCAGTCTCGTCACAGGGAGGAATTTGGCATGTGGGTCCAGAGCAGTGAAGACCTGGGAGGTATACTGGTTCCTTTTTCCTTCATTTGACAGATATTTATTGAGTACCTACCAAATGCTGCTTCCTCCATTCAGAGAATTTGCATCCAAGTGTGTTTGCACGAGTGTGTGCACGCGTGTGCATTGGGGGAGGACAGATATACGGTGAAAATAATTGTGTGAAGGTATCTCTTGCTTTTTTGAAAGTTTCCACTCTGGCAGTTTGCACTGGGGAAGAGTTCTGAAAGGGATTTTCGCCTTTAGGAAATAAGGCAACAAGCTAAAATAGTGTTCAGCGTTGATTGTGCAGTGAGCCGTCACAGAGGCAGAGCGCACCTCAAGCAGGGAGAGCGCCACTGCCCAGCTCCTTCCCGGAATGACGCTGGGCATCCAGGCATCAATCCGCAGGAGCTTTGGACTGTGTGGGCATCTGTGCTTTATCTCAATGTATTTCCTGCATCCGTTAGTGAGATGTGTCATAAGGTATTAGAAAAGCTTAAGAGAGGTTATTTTTGGGGTCTGGGAATGCTCGCCAATTTTTCCATATAAATTAACGGTAATTGCTTTTTCACTTTATGCCATTTCAGCTTCCGGGAGCTTTCCTAGGAAGGCTCTATTTTCAGATAGCAGGGGAACCTGTGTATCACATACAATGTATCATAGAATGCATATTATATGGTATTTAATGAATGATAATGTAAGATGCATTTGAGGTGTGTTTGTATCAGCAAGTGGTAAGACTCCACTGCTGTGGGAGAAAAGAAAAGGTGAGGGGGGAGGGAGCTAACAGGGCAGGAGAAATCATGCTGATATTACAGGGCATGGTCAGGGAAGGCTTCTCTGAGACGGTGACAGCTGAGCAGAGACCTCAAAGAAGTGGAGTGGTGAGCCACGTGAATGGCTGAGGAACAGCATTCCAGACACAGGGAACAGTGAGTGTGAGGGCTCTGAGGCTGGAGCTGGACCAGTGAGTCTGAGTGACAGTGAGATTGTGGCCAAGTGAAGAAGGAAGGAGCAGAGGTGAGGAGGTGAGGTCCGAGAAATAGTAGGGGCCAGATCAGATATGACCTTGTAAACCACTGTTAGGGCTCTGGCTTTTTACTGGGGCTATAGGGTCACTCTTCTAAAGTTCATCCCCAACCAAACACTTCTTGTGATCTGGTCCCTATCCTTGAGAAACTCTAAGCCTTGTGGAAAAGATGGAAACACAAAACAGTGTAATATCATCATTACCACGATGAGCAAATACACAGAACGCCCAGAGGAGGCTGCAGGTAATACAAGCCAGTCAGGGGTAGCAGGGACAGCTACGCAGAAAGGGTAGCATAATTGTCAGCTCCCTTTGCCAAGTATTTCTGGCCTGGCTTTCCAGACACGTGGTAGGACTACATTTTCTGGCCTCCTTTTGGCTTGGTGTGGCCAGGCCACTAGGACTGACACCTGAGCTCTGAGGAAGTGAAGTGTGTCACTTCCGGGTTAGTGCATTCATTGCTGGTGGCTGACGAGAGACCCTCCAGAGCTCTCCCCCTCGCCTAGTGGCTGTCAGCGTTCAAGATGGTGGCTGTTTTCTCAGTCTGGGTCCCCTCAGTGACTACAACACACACAGTGCCCCTGCTGACCCGGAGTAGATGGGCAGTAGGTGAGAGAGAAATAAGCTTCTGGCTTTGAGGCACAGATTTTGGTACTGGTTTTTCCAGCAGCATAATAGCCCATCAGGAGACGATACTAAACTGGATTTTAATGGATTACTCTTCCGGTAGAGAAAGCAGAAGCTTGTCATACACAAAAAGACATTGCGTTTGCTAAAACTCTGATACGTACAAGAACGTGAATGTTCTTGCTCAGTGAATGTAAGTATTTGAAAGGCTGTTGAATGCTGAAAGTTTGGACTTTTTTTTTTAATGTTTATTTATTTTGAGAGAGAGAGAGCAAGCAGGGGAGAGGCAGAGAGGGAGGGAGACACAGAATCCAAAGCAGGCTCCAGGCTCTGAGCTGTCAGCACAGAGCCCGATGCGGGGCTCAAACCCACGAACCGTGAGATCATGACCCGAGCTGAAGTCGGATGCTTAACCGACTGAGCCACCCAGGCGCCCCAGGTTTGGACTTTTGTATGGCAAAAGGTCTGAGGGAAGTAGTTTCCGTCAACTGGGGTAATCTACAAGGAAACAGATTTGGGCTCCATATAAAGAATAATTTTTCTAACCGTCAGAACTACTGAGCTGTCATTATGGGTAGTGAGTTCCCCGTCACTGGAGGTATTTAGGCACAAGCCAAAAGACTACTTAATGAGAATGCTGAAGATGGACTTTCAAGCATCACATGAGAGGGTGAACTAAAATGAACATTACGATCTTCTCTTTGCCGCTACTTTATGAATTCATGGTTTCATGTGGCTTTGAGGCATCTACTCACTATAAAACTATATTCGTTTCCTAGGGATGTGGTCACAGATCACCACAACTGACTAACTTAAAACTATAGAACTTTGGGGCGCCTGGGTGGCTCGGTCGGTTAAGCGTCTGACTTCGGCTCAGGTCATGATCTCACGGTCCGTGAGTTCGAGCCCCGTGTCGGACTCTGTGCTGACAGCTCAGAGCCTGGAGCCTGTTTCAGATTCTGTGTCTCCCTCTCTCTCTTCTCCTCCCCTGTTCATGCTCTGTCTCTCTCTGTCTAAAAAATAAATAAACATTAAAAAAAAAACAACAAACAACTATAGAACTTTATTGTGTTGCGGTTCTGGAGACTGGAGGAAGTCCAAAATCAAGGTATCATCATGACTGGTTCCTTCTGAGGGCTCTGAGGGAACATCTTTCCCATGCCTCTGTCCTCACTTCCGGTGATGGCTGGTAGTCTTGGCATTCGTGGGTTTGATTAGATGGGTCACTCCAATCTCTGCCTCCATTGTCACATTGTCTTCTCCTCTGTGTCTCACGTGATCATCATCAGTCATACTGTATTAGGGGCCTATCACTCCAGTATGACCCCATCTTAACTACGTCTGCATGACTCTATTTCCAAATAAGGTCACATTCTGAGGTACTAGGGGTTAGAACTCTACCATATATTCTTTGTAGGACACAATTCAATCTATAACAAAACCAACAGCTAATTGGGCATGTCCCAGGTGCCAAGCTAAGCATTTTTCTTATATTGTTGTATCCATTCCGGACAATAATCCTATAAACAAGGGAGGGGTGAGGTTTAGGAGGCAAGATATTTAGCAACAGGCATGGCTCGGGCAACAGCCAACCAGAAAGAGGCATCCATCCATCAGACCTCTGTAAACAACCAGCAGGGCCCTGTGGTGATTTTGCTAACATGCTCTGTCCTCTTTCTTTCCATTATCTGAGACGAGGAAATGAGCTTCAGGAAAAGCCAAGGAATTTGGCCAAGATTGCACGGCTAATGAGCAGAGGAGCCAAGACTGAACCAGATCTTGCTGACCATCGTCTGTGTTCCTAACTACTGTCTTCAGCCAGCTTTAATTAGTGGCCACACACCATTCTCATGAAGAGACTCAGAGTTCTTAAAAATCAACACTTTCCTCTCCTGGGATCATCTTTAGGACGTCCTGACAGCGATGACTTTTAGCTTAATGTTTTCTCCACCACTGCAGGCAGCTACCCCAGAAATTGCTTTAGTCTCTCCCACTGGAGGGAAGTCTTGTCTGACGGCTCTTTACTCACAAGTGCCCAGCCTCTACCGTGTCCCAAAGAATCAAGAACAATTCTGAACCAGTAAACCTTGATCTTAGAGGAGCTGGGGGACATTTAAAAATGTGTGCTTTCTGAGCGGTTACAGAGATCGGGGCCTGCACAGGCTCCCGCTGGCGTGCTGCCCACACGGCTCGGCCCCAAGTACACCACAGGCCACAGCACAGGCCTGTCTGCTTCTCTCTCGTGTCTGCACTTCTGTGTGGCTGCTGTGGCTGCTCTGGGGCAGGCAGAGACAGAGGGTGGACTGAATGGCAGGAGGGGCTCCATTTTTCTCCCTTCATCTGACGTTGCTGAGGGAGAAGGGGAGCAAAGCAGACGTTCGTTTAATGCTGACTGAATAAATGTGCCCTCAGTTCTGCTAAGCTCGTGTCACTTAATTACTTCCAAGCGGCCTTTCTTTCTTGTGTCCCTGAAGCCTCCCCTTCTGGCCTCATTCTCTACCTCTGCCTCCTACCCCAACAAAGAATATCGACTGTTTTGCACGTGGTCTCTCTCCGTGGCGCTTTTCGGTGACGCTGGTGGGCAAGGCCTAATCCCAGGGCGTATCCGGGAGCGCCACATTTGGTAGGCTCGTCTCCTTCAGAGGGGCCCCACCTGCTCTGAGACCCACGACCTGGCTTCGGTGGTTTCACCTGTAAGCTAGACGCAGAATCTGTGACCAAAGGCGACCCGGGCCGGAGGGGATCAGAGGAGCCTCCCTGCGCCCTCATGGTCTTCCCCCCTCTCCGATGACTCCTCCAACTACAGTTAATAAGACTCCAGGACGAGGGTCAGCATGGGCCAGTGAAAGCGGGAACGTTGGGGGGTAGGGGAGGCAGGAGGGAAAAGCAGAGGAGATGGAGAAGGAAAAACAGAAGCATGCCAGGCCGGCGAGAGGACCAGACGAGACTCCTACAGGCAGAGTGAGCATAGGTAACCCTGAGGGACAGTGAGCACACCCAGGCCTCGGTGACACGCCAGCGGTTGTGAGCAAGACAGATAGCTAATGACCCTCCAAACGAGAGTGCAATAGAGTTGCGGTAATTCGGCAGATTGATACTCAGGAAATCCGTGCAGGGCCATTGATTCATTTCCTCTACCCCGCTTCCTTATCAATGTAATTATCGGGGCCGGCACCAGAGGTGTCTCTGGGTAATTTGTAAGAGGCGGAGAGCAGGCTGGTCCTCCAGGCGAGCTGGTGCCCTGTTTACCAGGTGCCCGCTGCTCTCCCGAGGCCCCCGCGGGCACGGCCGGGGTCACCCAGCTCGGCTGGAGCTCTTGCCCCAGATAGAGTCGTTCTCCGGTGGCTTTTCTTTCCCTTGGCCACCTCCACAGGCCCTCTCCTGGCTCTGTCTGTTCACCTTGAAGAGCTTTGCGCCGGTGATGGAAAAGCATGCCCAGAGAAGGGAGAGGAGACCTGGCCTCCAGAAGGTGGGGGGGGGGGGGGGGGGGGGGGGGAAAAGGGTGGAGGGGGGACCAGGAGACAGGCACTAGTCACTCAAAATGAAGCTATGCCTTTGGGATTTTCTTTTTCTTGTTTTTCTCCCCTAGACTCAGACAGGAGACACAAGAGATAAAGACGGGCAGAAATTCCTCAGGAAACACAACAACAGGAGATGGGAGAGAAAAAGTGAGCGTGTACGTTGTTGGGCTGGGAAGGAGAGGTGATCCCCAGGGGTGGGCGGCCACAGCCCTGTTTGGATCGTCTAGCTCCTGCCAGCCTCAGTCCCCGCTCTGTCCCTAGGGGCGATTTATAAATCAGAACTGTATCTGTGGAAAAATGACACTCTTTTTTGTGCCTTTTTTTTTTTTTTTTTTTTTTTTAGTAAGAATTAGTTTAAAAATAGTTCCCTCCCTGCCGTTGGGATGCTCTGTCACTCGGAGAAAGAGGGTAATTATGAAAGAGGAGGGTGTAATGTGATTACAGCCGGCCCCATTGTGTCAGCGGTGGCGCGGTCCCGGCTGCCGGGAGGGCTCAGCCCGCCGTCTCCCTCAGCCCTGGGCTTTTATTGGGCCTGTCAGATTTCCGAAAAGAACCCGAGGGCAGAAACCTCCCTGCAGACTGGGCCCGTGGCTGGCCCAGAGCTGTCAGCAAGGACGCGGAGTGGCGCGGGAGGGCACACGAGGCCAGGCCCCGGCAACCCTCCCACCGGCCCGGCCACTGCCCACGCCCGAACAGCGTCCACCTTGCTGGGCCCCGCGTGAGAATCCGCAGGGAGGGTCTGCGGTTCAGAATCCGATGGAGCCACATTCGCTTTTCGGCGCAAATGGTCAGCCCGGTATGTGGTTCTGTGTCAGTGCGGATTAGAGAAACCACAGTGGCAGGGACGGCCGGGCAATCTGGCTTCTGGTCCCCCCCCCCCCCCGGCTCCGTCTGGCGCCACCTCTGAGAGCTCTCTCTGGCCAGACCTCTCAGAGAAATGCCTTTTTCATCTGAAATACGGGGGTCTCGAATATCAGTCATGGGAATGATACCCAGCGAGTCATAAAAATCTCATGATCGGAAGTGAGTGTGAAGTCAACCTCGTTTTGAATTTCCACTTTACAATGCAGTCGGTAAGGCTGGACAAGCTTTACGGCTGAGGGCACCGATTTCCTTATGCGCAGGGACAACCGACAGTCCACCTTCCAGGCCTGCCCATGATTTTTGGTAAATGAAGATTCCATTTAGGTAAGAATGGATCCAATTTTCATAGACCCCAGATGATTCCGTAGGGTATCTGAATGTATTTAAAAATATCACATATTTAGGGGCACCTGGGTGGCTCAGTCGGTTAAGCGTCAGACTTCAGCTCAGGTCATGATCTCACGGTTGGTGGGTTCGAGCCCCGCATCGGGCTCTGTGCTGACAGCGCAGAGCCTGGAGCCTGTTTCAGATTCTGTGTCTCTCTCTCTCTCTGCCCTCCCCCCCCCCCTTGCACTCTCTCTCTCTTTGTCTCAAAAATAAATAAACATTAAAAAAATTTTTTTTAACAAAAATATCATATATTCATAATAATGTATGTAATATGTTAATAGACTATAATGTATTAATATGTGCAAAGTTAATTAGTACATTAATATTATAGCACCTGTAGAATATATGAAAATATATACCATAATATATTAATGATATAATCTATTACATGTTGACATATACTATGATTAACATATATTAATTATTATATAGTAATAATATTAATATAATGTAATAATATATAATATAGTATAGTATAATACAATTTATATTTATTTTTATTTTTTAGTATAGTCCCATTTGATCCTCACAAGGGTCCATGGGATTATTCCCATTTTACAGATGAAGCTAGAGTACGGAAGTGATTTGCCCAACTACATGAAGAAAGTTAGAGCCGAGCTAAATCCTCAGTCATATTTCCAGACTCTCAGTTCAGTCGTGGATGCCTCAGCCCCCCTTTATCACCCGCCTCTATCCTTTGGAAGTAGGTTGGACATAAATAATAAATTCCTCATTAGTTTCCACCCTTTTGGTCACAAATTCTTCCAAGAGTCTGACCTTTTGCTATCATTAATATCTATTTTTTGTCTGTGTTCCCTGAGCTGAGAGAACACCATGCCACCATTTGCTATTCAATTATTCTTCTTGAAGAGTCATCAGTATTACTTTTCATCTTCCTCTTCTTTACATTTAAAAAAATGCAAAGAAAATTCCCTTGTAAGAAGGACCGCCCGTCAAACTGCATCCCAAATCAATGGCTTCTATCTCCTGCCTGGGATACCCCATAGAACAGAGAGAGAAATTGGTTTGGAATATGTGTGTGTGTGTGTGTGTGTGTGTGTGTGTGTATTCTCTGTCCTCACGGGGCTCACAATCCAGTTAGAAGAGTAGACATACACACATGATACCAAAAGAAAAAGTGACGCAGTCCATTTTTATTATTACACTCAAGGTCCTCGTGCCAAGTTTAACAGGTGTCTTGAGCAGTGAACGGAGCTGTCTGTGGGAGCAGTGGTCAGAGAAGCCTTCCTGAAGCCGTGGTCCCAGTTCAGATGGAGGCAAGAGGGTGGAAAGGTGCACAGGAGTTGCAGAGGGCGGGTAGGGAGAGGGGGAAGGGGGCAGAGGGCACAGCAGAAGCAGAGTTTATTAGAGCCTCAGGGCCAAAGGCAACATAGTTCTGCCTCTGAAGAGACCACGTTCAGTCTTTACAAAGACTTAAAATCGATTAAAACTAGACTATGGAAACAACACATACATGCCCTGTGAGTACTTCTGAGATAAGGGATCTGGCCATGTCTTCTCACTGATTCTAGGGCTTGATGTCCAAGGACCAGTGGGTCCAGGAGGCCAACTCTGGGCCACGCCAATTTATAAATGTGTGCTCAGAACTTCTAATTAATTATAACTGTAAATGTAGGAATTATTTGCTCGATCTTAGGGCATTGAAACCTTTTAGAAAACAAACAAATCTTAGGAGTAGTCACCTGCAAAAATCATGTTCTCTCACATCCAGAATACTAGATAATTCATCCACTCCAAAAATGTCTAATGACAGATTCAAATATCAAATTCATGCTGTTTCCAATTATATGGCATAACTATGTCAGAGTTGGTCCTTCCAGCAGGAACCAAATAATTGCTTTCATATCGGATATCCATTAATTTCTTCAGATGGCCTGTATATTGGAGGTGGCAACTTATAAAAGTTCAGCTCTGGAGGTCTAAAGGAGTTATTTCCTTCATTGTGTGAATTATGCCTTTTAGAGCATGAAATAGCACCAGCCTGACCCAAAGACTACACACAGGTGAATTATATTTTCTAGAGCATGAAATAACATCCTTATCTGTTACTCGAAGTTCGAGGAAGCTCTCAGAGTGCTGGTATACGTAACACAACTGGCTTAATTACCTTCAGTTACATGCTGATTGCATGCCAGCAGCTGGGCTGGGTTCCATCCGAGACGCCAGGGATGAGCTAGTGAACTCTCAGGTAACTCTCTGGGTAACTGGGAGGGAGGTCTTCACAAACTGAGAATAAACAGCAGACCACGATGAGTGCCATCTCAGAAGTCTGGGGAAATATTCTTCGGGGAGCCCAGCAGAAGGAAGCATTTCAACCGCAAGACTCTCTAGAGAAAGCTCAATGGGGAGGGTGGCCTTTGAGCTGGCTCTTGAAGAATGGGAAAGATTTTGAAGGGAGGAGGCAGAGGAAAAGGCAGTTGTGGTGAGTGAGGGGTAGAGAATAAGGAAGATCCTGCTTGAGGAGGGGGCCCTGTCCCCAGGGTGGTGGCACCCGGGTGTTCGCGTGAGTTTACGGACGAGGGTGCCAAGTTGTCGCAGAACCTTGACTGGCATCTTTAGAAACGTGCTCTGTCCTCTGCGGGCCTGTTGAACCATCAGTGTGTTTTAAGCGGGACACGATGTGATTAAGAAACCCTTTGACATCTGCTGCTGCAATTGGAGCCAAAGATGAATACTAATCTGAAAAGCTCAGAAGATGGTTCGCTCGTCGTTTATCTTATTTTGCAGTTATTCAGTCAGTGAGGCTCCGATTAGCTCTCCTCATTACTTTAGAGAGTGGTTTTTCAGGGTACATAATTTCTTACGTTCCTTTTCTCTCACTCTGTCTTGACAAAGTGCGTTTTGCTCTCCATTAAGTTATACGGCATCATCTTTGTTCATTGTTGTTAAGAGGAGGCTCCTGTCGAATTCCAAAGTTGTTTTATTGACTGCTAAATTCAGGATATGTATTGCAAAATATTGGGCTTTTACATGTTTTCGATCTGAATAAAAAAAAAAAAAAAAAAAAAGAATCGACCATTTGGCCCCAAGCGGCCGCCTTTCTGACAAATTAAGAATGTGGTCGCCGCCGAGTAGTCTCCGAGCGGGGCCGGGGCCACTGAGGCTTGGGGAGTGAGCCAAGCGTGTTTTGAGGGTTCCCGGAGTCCATGGGTGATCCGTACGGGGTGCAAAGAAGTACAAAAAAGCCCACTGGGGATGCACAGTGTCTCCGGTGGGTTGGGGTTTATGCCCGCAATAACGCGTGCCTGGTGTCCTGTCCCTTGATGCGAGCTGTCCTTCCGCCCGGACGGGACAGGGGCCTCCGTGGGCACCGCCAGGGGGCTCACTCCCTGTGTCCGCACACGCGGCTCTGCGGCACCTCCGTCTTCCTGTCCACACCCTCTCCCCCTCCGTCTCCCCAGAGGCGCCCTCGCCCTGGATCTTCCCGTTCAGCCGAAGTGGGGGGGCCCGGTAGTTCAGCGGCGGCTCCAGTCAGGAGGAGAGCGGATCCCGGCTTCCACCCGGGAGGTCGCTCAGGCCGGCTGTGTCCCTCAGCTCAAGGGCGTTGTTCCTCTCAAGGTGACCTTCTCTACATGACTGAGTCTCTTTCTGGGTTCTAGTAACCTGTCTGCTAACTCCCCTCACCTCCTTTGGGCCTTAAGGATGGTAACGGCTCAGTTTCTACTGAGCCTACAGGTCTGGATCCAGTGTCCTCACTGACTGAGCACGGCCTTCCCCTGCTCATCCCTGCAGGTACCCGCAGAGACCGGGCTGCCCCGGGGACAGCAGTTTACCCCCAGTCTTTCCTCCTGTCCCCAGCTCTGCTTAAAATTTACCTGTCCTCTGGGCCTCGTTCCCTCAGTAGTCAAATGCCAAAGTAATACAAGAGACAGTATTGGCAATAAATTAACACCTTCGGAAAACCTATTTGGAGACAGGTAGGCCTTAGACCGTAAATAACAGTGACATTTTTCATTTTAACAACAGCCTCATCTAACCTAACAGTGGACATGGTTCAGCGTGGTTTCATGCAGTAACAGAGAATAAGATTCATTGCCTGTAAAAGGGTTCAACGTCTTTCCTCGCATTGATCTTTCTACCTTTCCCCGCTTGAAAAGCACTGAAGTGAGCCAGCGTGCCAGAACACCTGGTGTTTGCAGGGCTCATTATGGTTCACAAAATGTATAATCTTGGTTCCTCCTTCTGTGAATTTTGTTAAGTATATAAGGTAGGTATGTTGACCCACTTTACAGATGAGTAAACTGAGGCTTATGCCTGTAAATGACATGTTTTAAAGCTGGTATTAAAGAAATTGAGTATTCTGAGGGTGACCTCTGCTACATTTGAGAAATTTATGGGGTCAAAAGGAATCTGGCTCACATCTCCTTGGGTTTATTTTTCTCACAGGGAAACTGAAGAAATACAGTGACACTAAAAAAAAATAATAATAATAAAGGCACAGGTTTATTGATTTTTCAGCAAGAACTATGTTCTATTAATTAAAAAAAAAGTTTCAGCCTTCTACTTTCTCTATGCTTTGGTCACTGACAGGTGCTTCCACGAGCAGTTGGCTGGGGGGGAGGCAGGGGGCTCACCAACATTGACTGTCAGCTGCAGGTCTGGAGATGGAGTGGGGTCTGACAACCAAGGCCCTTAGTTGGTCAGTGCACAGGGAACTTTCTGTTTCTCTCTGTGGATTTACTCAACAGCTCCCCTCTACTCAAGGGCTGGAGGACTGTACTCCCAAGAGGCTCTCAGATTTCCTTAAGAACAAATCAAGACTGGATCTTTTCTTTGGAGTTTGGAGTAGGAAAACGTATCCCTTTGATCCTAGTTTGCGTTATCAAATAGGATTCCTGCAGCGAAATCATTGTAAGAGTACCCCCTGCGGAGGAAGACACCAGCTGATTCACTGAACGGGAAGCCTGAAGCAGGAATGATTTCCCGAGCCAGCGCTGAGAATTTTCCATGACTTATCCATCAGGAGCTATGTTTGAGGATAATTATGAGGTAGGCAGTGACATGCCCTCATCCTGGTCTGGAAGATTATACATTCATTAGTCCAGACCCACCAATGTCTCTAGAATGGTCCAAACTGTTGATCTGCAAGATGAGTCCATAGGAATCAATTAACGATAGATATTTATTGCCTTTCTCTGAAATAGCAAAATCTCTGGGCTTTTCCTAGAAGATTGGAGACGTGGTTGGGTTTGTCCAAATCCGCTGCATTTGATTAGGCAGGGAGGCTCCCCGCCACCTTCAGCAAGCTGGTCACATGTACCTACATGACCCCACCGCAGGATGATTGCAGGACTGCGCTTTGAGGGAAATGGAGAGTTTCTCGGGCTGACGCTCATGCATTCCACACGCGTGCCAGGTACTCTTCTAAAGGGCTTTTGCATATTAACTCCTTTAATCCTTACAGCAACCTTACAAGCTACTAGGATTGTCCCCATTTTACAGGTGAGGAAATTGAGTCACAGGGAGGTTAAGTGGCTTGTCTAAAATCACAAAGCCTTTAAGTGAGGGCACCAAGACTGAGACTTGCTGAATGCCAAGGGATGTAACCAGCGGACCGGGAAGCCTTCATGCAAGAAAGAATTTGCAACAATGACCTCTCTCTGAGCTCAAGTAGCATGTGTTACTACTACACTTAACATGGTAGTTATTTGCAGAGTCGTTTCCTCCCCGCTGCAAACAGAGAGCCCACAGGGCAGATCTGTCATCTAGCTATCTATCATCCCAGCATATACTACTGAAATCTAGGGGTTCTTTATCTAAATGCGTACATCCATACACACGTGATGTGGTTCCAGCCAGCCTGCCTACTGAGGGGTCCACATTTCCCCACAAACTGGCTTTTCCTGTTCCCAAAGTTTCTCAAGTTTCCCAATGGGCTGTTATTCCCAAGAACTGCTGCCCGGAGTGTGTGAGGTGACCCTGAGGGGCCTGGGGACACACTGTTCCTCTAGCTGTCGGCACAGTTTATTGTTAGGGTAATAAATGTCCTGCCCATCCCTTCCCAGGCTCTCCCACTGATAGCTTCAGGAAGATTCGTCTTCCCCCCTCGCTTCTCTTTTGATTACTGCTGCCTGTCACATTGTTCCCTATTATTGACCTTGGTATCTGTCAGACCACTCACACCCCCTAATTGTCTTTGCGTGCTGCTTGTCCGTCTTCGCTGAAAAGCTGGTTTCTCTGATTACGCAGGCCCTGTCAGTCTCATGGATTTATTTGATTCTTCTCAGGGATGAAGGAGTGATTTGTGGCCTTCTTTGTCCTTGGACTTGATGCAGGTTGTTGGCTGTGAGCCGGGTCATAGGTGGTCCCCTCCAGGTCATAGATGGGCCCAGGGCCAGGTCCCACCTCAGGGAGACTTTAGAGTGGGATCATTGCCTGGTGGGCAGGGCACCTGCCTTGAAGACACATTTCTCTCTGTGTCTCCTGCCACTTCCAGTCACTGGCTTTATGCGGTTGAGCGGGTCATGTGACAGCTCTGAGTCTCAGTTTCCTCATCTGTGAAGGGGGAATTATTAATTTTTTTAATTCCTTTTTTAAGTTTATTTATTTATTTTGAGAGACAGAGAGCTAGTGGGGGAGGGGCAGAGAGAAAACGGGGGGGAGAGAGAGAGAGAGAATCCCGAGAAGGCTTCTCACTGTCTGCGCAGAGCCCACTGTGGAGCTCCAACCCACGAACCATGAGATCAGGGCCTGAGCCGAAGTCGGAGGCTCAACCGACTGAGCCACCCAAGCAGCCCAAGTATTCTTGACTCAAGATCTTAGCAAAGGGCTTGCTAAGCCCACAGCAACATCCTCAGACCTGAGCCTGGAGGGCTGCTTGTACTACTTGGTGTAAGAATGACTGTCAAGTCTCTCTAAGGGAGTGAGAATCCATCCTCCCTGAATCCACGGTGATGTTGGTAGTTGAAACATGCCCAGAGACCTCTGGTTTGAGTCACCATCGAGGGTCTTTGAGTTGGTCTTCCCTGCGTGGTCTAGGTACCCGAAGCACACCCTCTGTCTTAGCCGGCAGCCTCTGTCTTCTGCTCAAACTTGGCCGCTTCCCCGCTCCCTCTGATGGAACCTGGCTGGTGCGGAGGGGTGCGTGGGAACCCAGGGACTTCCATCCCCCACCTGTCATGTCTGCTCTGTCCCCTGCTCAAGTCATTCCCACCCCTGCTGAAACTTCTCTTCTCCAGACCTCAGGTCCACCTGCCTGAGGGTCAGCTGTTCAGACTAGTCAGAAATCACAGGGCCGGGCGAGGAGCAGACCCTTCTCTCCCAAAGGCCTCTCTCTAGCAGACTTGGTTTGTTAATTCTGATCGGGACTGAAACACAATGTTCCCCGCAACAGCTACATGTTCAGACATGATGCTGCACACACGTTAATGAGGAGAACTGTGCGGAGGAAGCTAGTCAACCCGTCAGCGCGTGCCCAGGCTCCCCACTGGCAGAGAAGTGTGCTTGGTGCGAGGGGCAGAAGGAAAAATACAGAAGCTGTCCCTTGTGGGGGTCTGCCCTGCCCCCCCCCCCCCCCCCCCCCCACCTCACCCCCTCACCAGGCCTGGCATCTTCCTCATCTGCATGATCCTACAGCCTGCCAGCTGATGTGGACCTGGTTTGCCTAACACCAGCCTTCCAGGCCTGCCTGAGAGGCGGCAGTGTCCCTGGGCAGTGCTTTCCCGAGATAGCGAGCCCAAGGAATCTGTGGGTCTAAAGTGTTTACACCACCAGACTATAAAGAATACAGTCTCGATTATATAAATAAACGCGGAAAAAAAGCAGGAGGAAAAAATACACCAAAATCACTAGTGACTTTTGCTGGGTCGGTGTATTAACAATACAACCTTTCTGTATGTTCTGGTTAGTTTTTAACGAATGTATACTGTTTTCATAATCAGGAAAAAAACACTTAAAAATATAGAGTTGATTTAGCTTTAGGCCATTGGTGTGGGCATTCTACCTCCCGAAGTTACTTACAGTGTTTGGCTGGCATACACTCACCTTTACCCCTGAGACATGTGGCATTTGCGTCTTGGTTCTGTTGATGTGTCCCCTCTCCTTTTGGTCCTGACCCTACTACGTTTAATCCAGCTCTGTGAATTTCAGTTGACCCTGGATGCGCCCTGGATATGTCACATTACACACCTCAGTCTTGCCTAGAATCGTGTTCTGGTCCAGCTCAGGGCAGCCCTGCCTTGGCCTTGGACCCTGAAGCTGGCCTCCTAGGCCTCCTGCCCAGCTTCTATAACCAAGTGAATAGCTTTGAACCTGGTGAGCCTATCGCTTTATAGGGTCTAGTTTCAGGGATCAAACATAGTCCAGGAACAACCAAAGAATAATTTCAGAATCCCTGTGATTCCCAGGGGAATCCCAGGGGGGGTTACATTCTGATCTTCCTCACTTGGGAAAGTTGACCATTTCCTCAGAGTTACTGATCATCTGCATGAAATGCTAGTTCTCCTCTAGACATGTGGGTCAAAAAGATGCACCACAATTGCCACCATGGGATTTGTCACTCATTGCCACATAAGCGTCCTCAATTGCACTTTACTCAATTCAACAATTATTAACTTAGCACCCAGTGATGATTCACCATCCTGCTGTGGCCCTCTAAATGCTGGGGCTGACAGAAAATTGAGGAGGAAAGATATTGCCACGGCTGGATGTCCCATAACAAACCTCTGGCCCATGCAGAAATTGAACCACGTGCTCCTTTATTCTTCACACATTAGCAATGCTGACGCCGTCCCATCAACTTATGTGACACTTCCTAGTTTATACAGTATTTTCACATATTCTTGATTTTCATCTGTGCTGACAGCTCAGAGCCTGGAGCCTGCTTCAGGTTCTGAGTCTCCCTCTCTCTCTGCCCCTCCTCTGCTCGCATTCTGTCTCTCTCTTAAAAATAAATAAATGTTAAAAAAAAAAAAAAAAGAATACTTGACATGTGAGGTAAAACGGCGTCATGGGTGTTGGGCTGGGGAATCACATAGGCCTGAAATCGAGTCGGCTGTGTGTTAGCTGGGTGATCGTGGGCAAGCGATCAGCTTCAGTTTCCTCATCTGTTAAATGGAAGCAATAATGGTCTCCATCTCTCATGGTTGTTTTAAGTGTTTAGTTTATAATATGTAATAAGCATTTAATACAGGGCCTACATAAAGCAAGTGCTCTAAAAGGTGTTAGTCTACCTAATAGTGTTTTCTGAGGTGCCATGTGGGACTCAAGCTGAATAAGTTTGAGTTCTTACCATCTGAGGCGTTTCACTGCAGGTACCCTAAGTAATTCACGAGCATGGAATAGAACTGGTTTTTATCAAAACCTGCGACATCAGTTCCTGAAGCAGTGTCCTGATCAGTTCTGCAAGTCAGGCCTTCAGTGACACACGTGAGCCGGGCAAAATGGCAGCCGGCAGCCATGTTTGCATCCTTTCTTCCTACACGCTGCCGCTACCACTCCACCTGGATTTGCAAAGGCTAGGGTTCCTTCAGCAGCCCCTGGACTGGGGCCTGGGAACTCAGAGCCCCTCCGGCCCTCCCTCCCGGGGCTAAGACTCCGGGGCAGTGCCGGGGTGAAGGAGCTGTTGTAATACGGAGAGCCGCGGCTGCCATGGCCGCTACGTCCTTGCACACGGGGCAGGACTCCCTTCCTCAGTGGGCCTCAGCCTCTGCCATATGTAAGGCAAGACCTACTCAAACTGTAGTTAACCACGATGCTTCTGTGGGGTCTTAAATCAACCTGGAGCCAGCCTTTAACCCCCTAGAAAAAGCTGCCTCGGGAGTGTGCTGAGATCACTGAGGCTCAGCCTCCAGAAAGTGCGGGCGGTTGCATTTTCTAATTTAATTATCTTGAGGGAAGACCTCTTTGGAGTTGTGGATTCCCTGACTAGTCTGGAGAAGAAACTTTTCCAGCTGCACAAGGATGTGCTGAAGGGAGAAGCAGTTCTCTCTGCATAAAATTAGTAACGCGGGGTCTAATTTGCCTATAAGGGGGCATTGCTTCCTGTTCCTCGGGGCACTGGATGCTGTTTGCCCCTCTGCCTTCATCTACCTGGGCTCCGGGGGCTCTTGGCGAGGTTGCAGAGGGGTGCTTGGCCTGGCTCCACTCCAGCCTCTGTACTTGCGTGACTCACAGATGGATTACTAGGCAGCGCAGGGACCTTCTCTCCTACTTTAGTACAACATCAGGAGAGGCTGCAAAGCTTCCCTGGGCAGAACTTTGAAGTTACAGCATTGACCTGACTCAACTATGAATCTCCCCAGTCAGATACAAATCATTTGTTGTTTATGCCGGAACATTCTGACTCAAGGGAGGACTGTCTCATCATGGATAATTTAGAAGAGGGTGCTCAAATACTTTTTACTCTATTGATAGTAAATATATTTTTTTACATTGTAACCCAGGATGTAATACGTAAATCCCGTGGATAAGTAAAATTGAAACCACAATTTCCACGGAATAGTACTTACTGTTTGGAATGCGTTCTAATTCATTCTCTTATATTTTATTCGTTAAGAAACAATACAGGTGGGGGCACCTGCGTGGCTCAGTCGGTTAAGCATCCAACTTCGGGTCAGGTCATGATATTATGGTGCGTGAGTTCAAGCCCCACATCGGGCTCTGTGCTGACGGCTCATAGCCTGGATCCTGCTTCGGATTCTGTGTCTCCTTCTCTCTCTGCCCCTCCCCCACTCACACTCTTGCCTCTCAAAAATGAGTAAATGTTGAAAGTAAATAAATAAAAATAAAAATTTTAGGGGCACCTGGGTGGCTCAGTCGGTTAAGCATCCAGCCACTTCACTCAGGTCATGATCTCGTGGTTCGTGAGTTTGAGCCCCGCATCGGGCTCTCTGCTGACAGCTCAGAGCCTGGAGCCTGCTTCAGATTCTGTGTTTCCCTCTCTCTCTGCCCCTCCCCTGCTCACTCTCTGTCTCTCTCTCAAAAATAAACAAAACATCTTTAAAAAATTAAAAAAAAAAAAAGAAACAATAGAGGTTGAAACCCACTAAATTGGTTTCATGCCCCACTAATACATCACAGGCCACAATTTCAAAACCATTGCTTTCGAGAAGCACCTGTCTGAAAGAAGTGTAATACAAGCCACCGATGGACACCACATACGTAATTTAAAATTTTCTGGCTAGCCACACTAAAAACGGCCAGAATAAACGGGTGGAATTAGTTTTAATATGCTAACATAGTATCGTTTCAACATGCAATCAATATTAAAAGCTATTAGTAAGCTTTTTAAAAAATACTAATTTGAAATTCAGTATGCATCTTATACTCCCAGCACATCTCGGTTTGGACCAGCCACGTTTCAAGGGCTCAGTAGTCACATGGGGCTGCTAACTCCCCTTTTGGCCAGGGTAGCTTTAGAGGATAATTCAGGGAAGAAGAATCCAATAGGTATGATGGTATTTACAGGTATGTGAGGAACTGAAAAAATGTCTTTTGTTTGTTTGAAGCTGCATTTCTCAGGCACGTCTCCCCCAGCACCAAGAAACACATTATGGCAGAAGGAACTTGGGGTTGAGATCTAGATCTATTGTTAGAAATCGTACCTTTTCTGTAACTTTGGGGAATAGTTGAGGGGAAGGTTAATGGTGACACCATTCTACCTCCTAAATGAATCTTAAGAGGTACAAGCTGAGAAGGAACCTGGGTGGCTCAGTTGGTTGAGCATCTGACTTCGGCTCAGATCATGATCCTGCAGTTTGCGAGTTCGAGTCCCACATCGGGCTCATTGCTGTCAGTATGGAGCCTGCTTGGGATCCTCTGTATACCCCACCATCCCTCCCCAACTTGCGCTTTCTAAAAAGTAAATGAACATTAAAAAAAGAGATACAAGCTGAATTCAACAATTATTGAGCAGCCTCTGTGTATCAACAGTAACCAAATGTCTCAGTATGGAAGGGTTTGGGGGGGAATCTTTCTTCAAAGCCAGAAGCTGAGCTGCTTAGGGGTTGTCCCTGCTTTGTCCCCAGTGACCTTTCTACACCAGGGGCTTGCTTCTCCCTGCGAGCTTACTGCTGACCAGCACCCCTGCTCAGGGTGTAACTCTCGTGGGGTCATGGCTGAAAGAATGGATGTAAACTAAGACAGCAATGTTTCAAACCCGACTAAGTTTATTGCTGTTGATGATAATAGCACTTGGAGTTGATATTTATATCAGGCTTTAAAATTAAAACTTGCTTACAAATACATCATCTGATTTAATAATCACAGCAACCCTGGAAATTGAAACTGTTATTATTGTCTCAATTTTATATACAAGGAAGTTAAGACCCAGGGAGGGTAAGTAAATTGTTCTAGATCAAACATTTATTTAGATCAACATATTTCTTTGATGCCTACCTACCAGGCCCAATACTATATGTTGAGCATATAACAAGGAATAAAGTTCCAGCTTTTGATTGAATGTGGGTTCAAATGAAAATCTCCACAGTCCAAATTTCAAGCTTTCTTTCCATTCCATTCTATTCTCATTTTATGTATGTGGAAATGCTCACCATCTACTATCAGTTTATTTTTGGCTTGAGTTGACTCATCTGTCTACCATCTATCATCCGTTACTTAAACAGTTAGTCAAATATTCAGGGATAGAATCGTCTCTGTTATCTACATTTACCAACGCTTTTTAAACTCATGAAAGACCTGAAGAATCGGATAACTCTCATGTGCAGTTTGAGTCATCAGTTATACTAATCAATTATACTAATATTGGCCTGAATAAAGCAGAAAGCTGAATCTAGGAATCAAGATTCTCATTCTTCCTTCAGAAAATCCTCAGGAGCATATTTGCATGGTGCTCTAGAACATTCTATGGCATGAATTGTTAGTAGAAGCTAAGCACAAGGGGGAAAAGGTGTCTGTAGAGGGTTTTTTTTGTGTCGAATAAATTTAGAAGTTACCTAGTTAAACAGTTAAATAGATTTCTTTACAGAAGAAATTTTCAGAGCCTTGAACATGCTAATGTGATTTGTGAATCATCAAGATAGATCTAGACATAGATGTAAGTATAGATTTAGTGTAGATATGGAGGTGAAAACAGAGATAATAATGTTAGATAGACATACATAGATAAGAGAGAAAGACAGATGGATGGATAGAGATAGATAGATAGATAGATACAGATAGAGAGAGAGATAGACAAGAGATAGACGATATAGAAATGAAAGGAAGCATCATGTAGTGGTTAAAAGAATAGATTCTAGATTTGGATTGCCAGATTGAACCAATAGTTTCTAGTTGTATGACTTCTCTGCCTCTGTTTCCTCCTCTGTAAAATGGACATGACATTAGGGTTGTTGTGAAGATTAACTTAACTAATATATATATATATATATATATAGCACTTAGAACAGAACCTGCAACATGATAAATGCTCACTAACTAGTAGATGACAATGTTAGCTATATTTAGCATGTAGTGTTTCCCAAATGTAGGATCAAAGACTCTTCTTTTAATAGCATCTTATGGGATTTGTATTACATGGGCTACTCTTCCTAAAATTCTTTCAGGGACTTGGAGTGCAGGCTGGAACAGAGTAGGATCTGGGAGCCATCTTCTAGAAGATGGGGGGCAGGGGGAGTGCCATATGATGTCACTGGTTGAGGAAAGATGTCATCATTGGAGGAATTGGGTCCTCATCATTGTCGTCTTGGACATAGGTTGATAGCTCAAGGGCCTGGGCCCAGGGAGAGAATTTAGGTGACATGACTGTCATCACTTCTGCTTCTTCCCTCATGGCAGACACTGCTAACTGACCATGACACTCTCTCCCACCGACTCATCAACACAGCAGCCCATGCAGCCTTGCACGAGGAAGGATGGAATGACAAAGAAAGTAGCAGTGGCACGTTGCCCCAGCTGGCAGCGGGGACCCCAGGACACAGCATGGACAGCTAATCCTACCAAGATGCCACGTTTTCAGCCAGCGTTGCTTAGAGCCTGAGGAAGTTAAATAACAACAAAAGTCATGGCAGTCAGTAACAGTCAAAGTGAGAAAGACGTTGGTGGGGAGGTGGCTGAATGGCAATTCAGATGACTTTTAGGGATTCACTTCTGAGGAGGGAATTAAGCCCGGGTTCCTGAAGTGAGAATTCGACAGAAGTCTCAGTGAGGACTTGAGTTCTTCCACATCTCAGTCTGGAAGGGTCATTCTTGTAGCTGAGGTGCCATCATGTCCGAGGATAGTTTCTCATCCTCCCCGCTCTCATCTTCGAGTCCTCCCAGTGGGCACACACTCCAGATAGTGGGCGCAGAGATTTAGGGCTCATCTGAGGCCTTTGTATCTGGCAGGTGAGGAAGCAGCCCCAATTCTTAGCGGCAGACCTGAGACTAGAACGTGGGTCTCCTGACTCCCAGTTCCCTGCTCTGTGCCCTGTATGGTCTTCCTCTTCGATGCTGCCTCAGGGTTTTCCTTTACACCCTTGCAGTGCCGCAGGTATGGTTGGAATCCTTCAGGTTCTCTGCTTTCCTTTCACTGTCTGTAGATAGAAGCTATTTATACCTACCACGTGGAGAAGAGGGCCCCATGAAACATCATCACCCAAAGGGAAATTATTACTCCAATGATGGGGGTTCTTTCATACTTTGGAGTGAAAAAAAATACGATTTTCCACAAGAAGGAAAATTTTGCTTCAGCACCACTCCAGGTATTCTGGAGGCTCTCTGGGGCCCAGTTTGGGCACCCGTATGTTACACGTGTCTATAAATGGCATGAGAGAGCTATGTGACCCCATCATCTGCTTTTTCTCAGAAGAGTACCAATTCTAGGAATGGAGTTGTTCACAGCTCCCCACAGAGCCCAGGGAACAGCCTGCATCTCGCATATTCATTGTGCATGACATTCAGCATCGGACATTCTCAAAAGTGCCTTTGCATTTGGGGACCGTACCAAATGGACGTTTAGGGAGGAATGAATCAAGTGGGGAAAAAATCAGAACATAAAGTTTTCCTTGGAGGTTTTTCATATTAATCTGTTTGCAAAAAACCAAGGTTTTTGTCTCTGCTGTGCAGTGCTGAAAAACAATAGACATCTTCTCATATATTTATCTAACAAGTATTATCAAGTATCTAGCATGTATGGAAAGCACCATGTTTGGTATTGAGGGTAATATAAAATAGATGTAAGATGATACTCTCTGCTCTACAGAAGCTTAAACTCTAATGGAGGTGATACCACAGGTGACACCTTCCATTTCCCTCTTCCCTCTGTTCCATCAGGGGATGAACTAGCATCCACCCAATGCCTGAGGTCCTAGGAGGGTCCAGAATAAAAATCATTTAATCAGCATGGGCACCTTTGCTCCCAGGTGGCCAGGAGAATTTCTGCTGACAATGCCATTTCTCTTGCATTGAGGCCAGACCTCAGCAGAGCAGGAAAGAACCAATGCTTCTCACACAATCATTGAGAGGGGGGTGGAGAACATGTGGTGGTCTTCTGGTTCCTAAAGGGCAAGATCAAAAGCTGAGAGAAGCCATAGCTTGCTTCTGTGAAAGGCGATTACTTCGTAGGTAACCTAGGAAGATCAGCCGGTCTTCAGCTCTCACTGGGAATCCACATTCCCTTGTTTATGGACCATAACCTATCTCTGCAGGCTACCGATTGAGGTGAGTGCTCTGCCTTCTGCCAAAGCTTGAGACATTGTTGCCCCAACTTGCAAGACACAAGGAGGAAGGAGCCTCCTCCTCTGGAGAGGGCTGGAAAGGGGATGGGGTGGTGGATAACGATGAGCCTTGATGCAGGGACCTCATGTCTTACGTGGAGAAGGCAATCACGGAGGAAACTATGTTGCAGAGGTGGGTCCAGAAAGGGCCTTCTAAGTTAGCAGCAACTTCTACACTGGAGGCGTGCCTGATCCTGAGCAGGTACGTTATTTTCCAGAGTGCTTAGTCTGGGGACAACTCATGGTCAAGAGAAGCCCAGAGATAGAGAGACCTGGCTTGTCCCATTTTCCAGACATTACAGGGGAAGGGGCTGAAACAACTGTGGTTACAGCAGAGGTGGGGAGCCTGCTCCTAGGAAGGCCCAGAAGAAGACCCTAGGCTAGAGAAGGAGGAAGCCAAAACTTCCCCAAGGTAGCAGAAATCTGAGGATGGAAAATGGAGGCACCCTGAAACACCCAGCTTGCGTTTTCCCTTCCCTCCTTTCCTCAGCCTGCTCTTGATCTCTCCTTTTTTCTTACTTCCTGCTCTTTTCAGTTCTCTTTTCTTCCCTCATTCCTTTCATTTCTTTTTCCTTCCTTCCTCAGGGAAAGGAAAGGTAGTCCTTTTCTGTCTCTTCTCCTTTCAATCTTTCTGTTCTTTTAAGACTTGTTCCTTTTGCTCAGTATTTACTGTTATTTTAGGTTCCATCGTATCAAAAGCACAGGGTCTTCTGCTCCTCATATGACTACAACCTCATTGTAGTTGAGACTACTAGACTCCTCCCAATATTTGTTTAACTCTTCTCTCTTGGTGGCAAACACATAATATTATTTGGGACCATATTTCATCCAATTAAAAAAAAAACTACATTTCTCAATCTTTCTTGTTTGGTGCGGCTAAGCAATCAAGGTGGGTCCAGTGAGACATAAGCAGAATATTGTGTGGGACTCTGGGAAAGATGCATAGAGGAAGTTGATCAGCCGAGAATTGCAGACATTTTTGCCCCCCACCCCCTTCCTCCTTCCTGGTGACTGGAGCATGGACGTGGGAGCTGGAGCTCCAGAAAGCATCTTGGATCATGAAATTAAAGATGGGGACTACACAACAAGAAGATTGGGGAGAGGACAGAAGGAGTCTGGGTTCATGGTGACACTGTGCAGCTATGATACCTTTGCATCCAGCCTTTGGACCGAATGCCTCTGGACTTCTTATACATGAGAGAAAAGATAAATTTCTATGTTAGTTAAGCCCTTGTTATTTCCATTCTCTGTTGCTATAGCTGAATTTAGTCCTAAAAGATTGACTAGCTTCATCAAAACCGTTTCCCATGCTCCGTTTTGCCTCCTGGGTCATTGACTCTTTTGTCCTCACTATTAGGCAGGACTCTATGCTTCTGGGTAAAACCTAGGCATTCTTATGTTACCTGGCCAGTCATGTGCAATGAAGCATCCCTGACTGGGTTCTCCATCTAGCAAACCCTTCATGGGCACAACATGGGACTTTGGGGGAGTTTGGAGCTGTAGCTTTTGAAGGTTTGAGTACCCACAGCAGAGTCTCCTACAGAATGTCAGATGGGGAAGCAAAGGCAATCTGTCTGAGGCTGTCAGCTGTCCAGGAGCCTGGACAAGGCAACGATTTACGAGGCAGCTTCAGACACCAGTGTAAGAGAGGGCTTCATCAAGCGGATTTTGCTGGCTGTGTTGTATGTATATTCACAAAGTAATTTACAGTTCCCTTGGAAACATGAAATAGTTAGGGTCTAAATTTAGAGTGTTCATTCTGAGCTGTTGTAATAATCCCAAAGAATATTCAGAGTGAAGGAACAGAGTGAAGAGATGTGAGACCATTCGATCAATCTAACCACCAAGCTCGCCTACCAGGTCGCAGAGACCATAGCTGCCCCCGCAAGAGGTCATCACTCCTTCCCACTCCTCCCAAAGAGCAGAGGAGAGGTGACCACTTCTCTGCCTGTTCTAAGAACTGTGGTTCTAGCACTTTGTTTTTGGTTTATTCCTTTGCCTTCTCAGTTATGTGAGGCCCCACGACATTTGCCATCTGTTTTCTGTTCAATTTTCTTGCAAAGTGTCTCAGTGTGTGGTCCCAGGGAACCAGCATGTGAAACTCTCAGGATGTAGCCAGATTGAATTTTCAAGATTCATCCACTTGCTGGTTTCCCAGGAAGGTTCTGGCAGCCTGTGAGGTAACACACATTCGTTTCCAGAAAGCAGGTGTGAGGTGGAGCCCTGAAGAAGAGTGGAGACTCCAGATAAGCTCTACCTCTTATGATGACAACATATGGGGTGTTGACTGTCTCTGGGAACATTGTTCCTTCCCTGGGCCTGATAATTTATCATCTCTCACCTGAATTGAAATATGAGTCCTCCAACTGATCTTTCACCGCTTCCTGTGTGTTTCTTTCCCCACCATCCTCCTGCGAGGAAGGTGACATGGCTCAAACCATTCTCCATCCCTCCCTGCATGGTGCTATCACCGACGTCCCCCACTGGACTATAACACTGTGACCTCAGTACCATTTGCCCAACAGTTGGCATCTTGCCTATGTTAATTCAAAAGAAGTTTATTGGGTTTCTGAATGAATAACACCATCGTACCTCTACTTACAATCCTGCAGTGTCTCCCCGCCATCTACATTCCAAGTTCATTAACTTGGCATTGAAAGTGTTTCATGACATGATTCTATTTAGGCCTCCAACCTCACGTCTTACCACCACTTGTCTCTTGATTTGTGCCTGGGAACATGTTTCCACCTATGCTGGCTCCTACCATGTTCTAGCATACAGCAAGGAGTTTTTGAATTCACTGGATTTGCTCCGACTGTCCCTCTGCCTAATATGCTCCTGACAATTCTTTTCTATTCCTTGCTTCCCTACCTCTCTCTCCCCACCAATGCACTGTGCCTAGCTAACGCCTCCTTAACTTTAAGACTGATTGTCACCACTTCTGGGAAGCTTTCTGTGATCCTCCTCAGGTTGGGCTAATAATTTTGCATCTATTTTCACTCCCACGGCTTTCTGCATTTCACTTTCTTCATTGCCTTCTGAATGTATTTTTATATTTCTGTTTTCCCTGCCAGACGATGAGTTCTTTAAAGGCAAGCACTGAGCTTTTAATTCCATTCACAAATTCATATTTTTTGGTATATTCTAGGCACTGGGGACACAGCAATGAACAAAATAACCCCCAAGGAATTTATACCCTAGTGGTGGAAGAGAGTAAAGTGACATAAATGCATTAAGTAATAATGAGTACTGTAAAGAAAGTTCAAATCGAATAAACAGGGAAGCAAAACAGTGCTAGGAGGTCTAAGGACACTTCTTTTTTTTTTAACGTTTATTTATTTTTGAGACAGAGAGACAGAGCATGAATGGGGGAGGGTCAGAGAGAGGGAGACACAGAATCCGAAACAGCCCGATGCGGGGCTCGAGCTCACGGACCGCGAGATCATGACCTGAGCCGAAGTCGGCCGCTTAACCGACTGAGCCACCCAGGCACCCCTAGGACACTTCTGATGAAAAACTAAGCAGCTCCTTAAAGGAAGTGAGGGAATGAGCCATGCAGATGACTAGAAAGCATTCTAGTCAGAGAGTCCAGCAAGTGCAAAGCCCTGGGGTGGGGTTATGTTTGAGATATTCTAAGAATAGTAAGAAGGAAAATGAGCTAGAGGGAGAGTGACACAAAGGAAAGTCAGAGGGGTGTCTGAGAGTGGTTCTGACTCTGCAGAGCCTTAGAAGCCATGACGAGAACTATGAGTTTTTCTCTGAATAGTATGGAGAACCATTGTAGGATTATGAGCAGCAGAGTGTGACTTCCATGACATGTTGGAGGAGAAAGTAATGGGGTTTGCTGGTGGACTGAACATGGTAGATCAGAGAAAGAAAGGAATGAAGGATGGCCCCAAGATCTTTGGTCTGTGCAAATAGAATAGCTTTGACATTAACTAGGAACAGAGGATCAGGTTTAGAGCATGGAGTAACCAGAGGCATGACTAGCTGTGTATGAAGTTTGAGATAGCTGTTAGAACCCCCAAAAGTCATACTGAGGAGGAAGTTGGATGTGAGTCTGGAATTCAAGGAAGTTGGGCTAGAGATATAATTTTGAAAGTTGCCACTGAATGTTCATGGAAGTGAATGGAGGGAGTGTAGGAGGACAGAAGGGTTCTGAGGACTGGCCCCTCTGGTGTACAACTTTTAGAGACCCCATTGACAATGAGGAGCCAGCATAGACGAATGAGAACGAGGACCTGCTGAGGTTCGAGAAGAGCCGAGAGAGAGTGGATTTAACAGTACCAAGTGAAGACACTGTTTCAAGGAGTAGAGACGATTCAACTGTGTTAAGAGCTATGAATCAATTCAATGAGATGAGGACTGAGAAGTGATCCCCGGATTTGGCAATGGAAGGGATAAGTGGCTTCAGAGCAGAAGAAAATAGATGATGCAGAATAAAGAGGATGTTTGGTAAACTGATGTCCTTGAGTATGCAAGGAGGGAATGGGATCCAGTAATCAAATGGAAAAAGTTGCCTTTAGATAAGAGCCTAATCACTGGGGGGAAGACAGGGTAAAAGCAAGTGGGTTGACAGATGGGAAAGTGAGAGTAGATAGATTTCTCTTCTGCTTGTTTCCATTTCTCCAAGTAAGATGCCAGGTCATCTGCTGAAAATGAAGGTGAGGGCACATGTGTTATCAATCTCCGGGTCCCCAGCAATTAACATGGTGCCCGGCACATGGTTGTCATTAACGCATGGTGGATGAGTTGAAGGTCTACCCAATGACTTGGCGTTTTCTGGTTGTCTGGGAAATGTAATATTACTCTAGCTTTGTACTGCTTATCAGAACACTTGCTGGAATTCTGCAAGAAGAGAAGATGGGATGCCATGGTGGAAACACAATGTGATTTGATTAAAAAAAAAATTTCTGTGCATATTTATATACCATCTCATCTCATCTATCTATCTATCTATCTAGATGCACATATGTTACACATAGATACTTAAAAATTAAACCAACTTAATAGACACTAATAATTACTTTGAACTAGATTAATCCATCTTAGATCATTATTCTTCCCTGTTATAGACATGGGTAGCTTTTTTTTTTGAGAGAGAGAGAGAGAGAGCGAGCAAGCGGAGGAGAGGGGAAGGAGAGGGAGGGAGAGAGAGAATCTTAAGTGGGCTCCATCCCACGACCCTGGGATCATGACCCCTAAATCAAGAGTCAGATGCTCAACTGACTGAATCACCCAGGCACCCTGACATGGGCAATATTTTGCCAGCTGTAGAAATACACATACTTTCAAAAGATTGTGTGGAGTCAGGTCCACAGGAGGCCAGAGAATGAGCTGTGGTGGAAGAAGGGGGTCTCTAGACAGCCCCGTGAGCTGCATTAGAGAAATCACTTTACCTCACACACCCAGTCCTCATACTGGGGCTCACCAAGAGAACAACGTGAAAACAGGCTTTAAACAACAACAATAAAATAATCAGAAAATAGGATTAGGTAAGCAAGGAAAGAGAGTGCGAGTTACTAAAATTTAAAAGTCACGTGTAAGTTTGACATATTTTGCATTTGGAAGCATTCCCAGCTGGGAACCAGAGGGGAACTGCAGTGGGAACAGAGGGGCAGAGCCTGCTGACTGTTGGGCGAAGGTGTGCCCTCAGGAACGGCCGTGGCTTCAGCCTGCAGAGGGACGGCATGCTTCTCCAAAGTGGGAGTTCTGGAGGAATCTATGAGGTGAGCAGTGCAGTAAATTTTAGTTTGTGTCACTGACCTCCCATGTATATATATATGTATTACTTTTCTCTTGGCTTTTTCCTCCTCTCCCTTCTGCTTCAGCCAGTTCACAGAATTCACTGTGGACAGCAGGCCACAGGACATGAAAACTTGCCTCATAAATTAGGACCAGATGATTCCCATCCATTGAACTCAGCCCTGACAGTGGTAAGAAACTCAACAAGGAGCAAGATGAGAGTGAGTGAAGGTGGGGCGACCTGGGGTCCCACCTGAGGGGAGGCTGTGAGGCTGCGAGAGATGGGTTCGAACATTGATGTTAAATCTCAGGGCTCTGATGTTACTCTGGCTGGATTACTGGAACATGGAGAGGCAGAGAGAGAGAGAGAGAGAGAGGTCTCAGAGCCATCCGGAGAGGCGAAGAGTAATTGTGTTTAGAATCCCTGAACCAGAAGCAGATGCACCATCTATCAAGACTGATGCACGCAGAGAGAGCGGAGGGGAAGAGAGGAAAGCCTCCCCCGCATCCGTCCTGACCTACCTCAGCCACTGGCTCCTCTGTTTCCAAGCTTTACAGGACAATAAATATGAAAAGTCCTGTCAACTGCCCAAGATCGTCCTTATTCAAATCAGCCAGAACAGGTTTCTCAAAGTAAATGCCAACATATCAGAAAGTTGTAAGGTGTCTGGGAAGAAGGAGCCTTGAAATAACTCCCGAACAGGGCATCACACTCTCAGACAATCGACGAACTTCCAGGCTCTGCAAATTTATCCGCGTTGCATACTGTGTTGTAAGATTAGCCTTACCTTTCCAAGCACACTGCGCCGCCCTCGTCTGATTTCAGAAGGCTGTAAAAGGTGCGAAATCTCTTGTAAAGATAGTAACATATTCACCGTGTGTATTTACAACACATTCCTGCAGGCAACTTGTAGCTCAATGGAACATTTACTCTGTAGTAGAATTTTTCAATAATATTGCATGCATTAATAAAGGTAATTTACAAAAAGCCCCATAAAGTCATTTGACTTTTTTGCCGATTGCCAGAGTAATAAAACGCCTTTACATTATGCGGCAAGAGAAAAGCTGTGCCCTTTTGCTTGATTAAGTCAAGTCCTTTCAGCATTTACAGCTAGATATGAGTGTGTCACTTTATTGCCATTTTATTTTAATTTGAACGATGGATTTCCTGTCTCTGGATGGCACTGCCCTTATAGTTTTGGAGAAGGGAACTCTCATGCCACACACCAGAAGGATCGGGGACATGAACACTGGCCTGGAATGTGCTGTCGCTGCTGAGTGCTCATGACTCTCAGGCCAGCCAGCTCCTTCAATGTAAGTGAGCAAGGGTTTACTGATCACCTACTATGTGCTTGGCACATAGGGACGGTGGTAGGGACGGTGGGGGATATCAAAGCAAGGTTATAATCTGGGGTAAGAAGTTCACAACAAGCTGTGCTGTGTTGAGCCTGGAGAGAAGAGTGAGATACCCTTAATGCAGGCATCAGTGCCCGTAGGTGATAACCACACTTAAGCAAGGAGACTTGCTTTGTCCCGGGAAAGAAGAGGAAGAGGAAAGATGGGAGGACCATGAGAAAGGATGATGAAGTCTGGATGGGGCTGCTGGGAAGGACTTGAGAAGAAAGGGATACAAAAAGACGGATCCGGAGATTGATTACTCCACGATACGACATGTGATTTCCTTCCCTCCAGCTCCCAAAACCTTCAGGAAACGTTACTGTGCCTACGAATGATCTATTTGATTATTGTTTTTTTTTGGGGGGAGGGCTTCCTCAAAGGAGCCTAATAGAGGACTAAATTTCTGGTCAGTATGAACTTGAGGCAGAGGAGTCCATAAAAGCTTAAGCCCATGGGAAAGCGTCAGGCTTAATCTGGCCATGGACTTGGGGGTCTGTGTCGGTGAAATCTAGATCTCTCAGAATAGGGAGGAACCAGAATCAGAGACTCTAATCAAAATACAATCTGTTAGGAAAGTCAAACCCAGCATACAGATCGGAGATGTCTGCGAGAGACAGAATCCAACGAAGTAGTGAATTGCAAGTTAGGAAGGTGGTTGTCAGAGCAGGGAGGAAGGACCCCTGTAATATAAACAAAGGTTTTAAGGAGTCTTCATTTTCTGACCAAGGAATCTAAGATCTCTTTTTTAAAGTTTATTTATTTGAGAAAGAAGGAGAGTGCACACGTGCAAGGAGGGGAGGGGTGGAGAGAGAGAGAGGAAGAGAGAATGCCAAGGAGATTCCGCACCATCAGCTTGGAGCCTAATGTGGGGCTCAATCTCACAAACCATGAGATCATGACCTGAGCCAAAATCAAGAGTTAGATGCCACCAGCACCCAGGTACCTCAGAATCTAAGACCTTTTTAATAGAGGAAGTGAGACGTGATGGGGGCTTTACAAGAGCTAAGGATCTGAATGGGCCAAGGGGAATTTGGGTGTATGCCATAAGAGAGGCACACAAGAACAGGTGTGATATAAGGGACTTGATGTGCAGCTGGCCCACTACTAGGTGCCGTACCTATTGGTCTATGGGCAGAGCTTCCTGGACCCCGATTCCTCTGAATGTGTCATAGTTTCTGATCAAATATGTCCTTCACACATCACATCCAAAAACTAACAAACAGCATGATTTGTTCATTCATCCATTCAGCAAATCGATGACATGTAGCATTCTTATTGCTAGACTCATTGCAAATAATACAGACACACAGTCTCTGCTGTTCTGTCCCCTGGGAGAGACAGAGGCCTAGCATGTAAACCCACACCTAAACAACACTAAATTGCAATTGGTAACCAACAGGATGCTGAGATAGAGAATATTGCTGGACAGGCAAAAGCCACTTAAGAGAAGGTGTTCAGGGAAGACCTTGCCAAAAAGGTGATATTATGGAGACCTGAAGAATGAGAAAGTCAGGCAGAGAGTGTGGAGGTGGAGAGGAACGGTTCAGGGAGAGAGGAAAGCATGTACAAAGGCCCTGTGTTTGGAAAGAACTTGGCACCTTTGAAGACTCCTGAAGACCAAGATGGCTGATGCATAGTTAGCAAGGAGGCAAGAGACATGACACAGCATTGGGGAGTGAGTTGGACCAGATCATATAAGGCCTTATGCACCAAACATAGGAGGTTAGATTTGATTCTGATGGCAATGAGCATACATCAAAAGATTTTGAGAAGTCTTAAACATGTGCAAGAATTTTTCCATTTCTTGGTCTCTATAAAATTTTTCAATAACAAATTCCCAATATGTTACAGGTGTATACATGCCCCAGCCACTGTGCTACAGGAAATGGTATGAAGCTGCTAAGGTTTACTCATCACAGGTCCCTGAACAGCCAACAGATGGATAATAACATTTAGTCATTGCCGACTGGCAATTACAGTATATACTTAAAGGAGAAATAACTACATTTCCTGCTTCAAGCTTTCTCTTATGAAATGGAGAACCAATATCTCCCAAATTATATACCAGAGACACAATCCATAGTTCCCAGAACCGATGGAAAACTCCCCGAGGTTAATAATTCATGCATGGCCTGCGATTGTAGTTGTACGTTTTATCTGTTTTCATTAGATGTTCTCCTTTATTGAGTCTCTACCGTGCACATCAGTAGCCTGTGTGTGCCCCTGTTTGAAATAAGCTGCTTGCTTTTAAAATGTTCTGGACAATAGAATTTCATCGGAACCATTATGGGGAACACATGGTTCCTGTGTGTCTGGCTTTTAAAATCTTTTCATGCCGATCTCTAATACTGTGGTTGGATGTGGGTCTCAACCTTGTGGAGGTCCAAGGACTTGGGGCTCTCGCTTTCTCACGGATCAATTCGCCCCTCTGCTCCGCGACACAGACCTCTCTGATCCTGAGGGCAGGCTTTCTAACTCAGGGCATGTTGCAGGAAGGCCTGGCACGTACTTTGAGTGAGCGAAGCCCAATGCACATCTCAGCCCCCCTGAGCCCAACACCAGCACCCAGGGAACCATTGCAAGGACCTGAGCTCAGGGTCTGACCCTGTCTGCACCAGATCTTGGGTCAGAAGCTGGGCTCTGTCACTTCTTTCCCCCAAGGCACATTATTCCAGCCACAAGATGGCTATGATTTTTCCTTTATTTCATCTTTCTGGGACTATGTAGAAATTCCCGAATTAAGAGCTGCCTTGTGATTATTGGTGACGTAGTCTAAGTTTTGGCTCTAGTCCTTCTCTAACTGATTGTAAAACCAATTAGACACTTTATTGCTCTAAAGATATGTAGTATGTATAGATCTATAGATATGCACAGGTACACAAATTATTAATAGTGGCCATCTCTGGATGGTAGGATTTTAATGATTTTTCCTTTTGTTTATCTGTATTTTCTAACTTTTTTTTCACCATGGAAAGGTTATTTGGTTTACCTGAATTATTTATATAATAAAAAACAAAGCAAGGAAAAAATTGTTCGTTCTTGATGCTCAGAGCAAGTGAGCTGGGGTGGGGAGAAGAGAAGTGATAGTCCTTATAACACCCTGCAGGATGAGCCAGCCCCTGAGGAACTCAGGGACACATTTGCTGTGTGTTTGTGTGTGTCTGTGTGTATGTACGTGTGTGTGTGTGTGTGTGTGTGTGTGTGTGTTCCAGAGGCTCAAAACCACCCTGTGCTGTTGCCTGGGACATAAACCCAGGAAACACTTCACTTGGGTTCCTATCATCTTCTGGAAGGATTGGTGGCATGGAGCAGGGGAGGGGTGGTCGCCAAGAGGGTGGGAAGTTTCCTTCTCGGATACCCTCACCAGGGGTGAATTTGGTTCCTCCCTTTTCCTGGTCTTCCCCTGCTTCTCTGTAAGATGTCCACTTCTTCCCCATCCTCCTCCCCCTCTTCCACTCCTAGTCCTCCTCCTTCTCGTCCTCTTCCTTCTCCCCCTTCTCTTTTTATTTTATTCCTACTCATTTTTGTGTTTTGTTTTGTTTTGTTTTTTGGAGGAGAGGGCACAGTTCTTGAACCATTTATCATCCGGCCTTCTTCCCTGCCCCTGCTTATGGCAGACACTTTCGACACTCGGTGCCTTCCACTTGTGACTCTTAATAATCAAAGTCAAACTTTTGGAGCACAGAAAATATTTTCTCTATAAAACATCAAATCCAAAAGTTCCAGTGCTTTCACCAGGCAAAACTACTGGGACTTCAACACAGACTTCTCTCCGCTGTGACTTTTTCAAGACCTATTTGGAGACACAATCGATTTCTGTGTTTTTTTCTTTTCTTTTCTTTTTCTTTTCTTTTCTTTTCTTTTCTTTCTTTCTTTCTTTTTTTTTTTTTTTTTTGGTTGCTAGTTGGCTGTTTTTTTGTTGTTTGTTTGGGGTTTTTTTGTCCTTGATTTGTATCCTTCCCACTTGCAGGCAAGGAGCAGCTTCAGAGGCAACAAAGGCCTTAGCTCCATGTGGGGAGGGAGGTATATGGCTCTCAACAGGGGAACATTTCTCAGTTAATATCATCAAATTTTATTCTAGCACATGTAAGATGGGACCAATTATGTTCCTATCTTTTCAGGTTGTTATGAGGATTTAATGAGCTAATCCATGAGAACCTTTAACACACTGCCTGGTGCGTAGTAAGGGCTCAATAATAAGTGTTATCTATTATTATTACTATCATGCTGTCCATTACTTTCCACTGGGAAAAGACAGCAGATGCCTGGATTTATCTCCCCCAGGTGTGAACATGGGTGGATTGATGCCACATCAAAGCTCCAGTGACCTGCACAGGTGCCATTCTACCCATACCTGGCTTCCTTACCCTGGGTGGCTCCTGAGCTCTGGCATGGCCACTCTAGCTTTGCCCACCATATCTGGCTCCCAGGAGAGTCCAGGGGGGTTCCTAGCTTCCCAGTCTGGTGATCCCACAGTGGTGGCCCAATGTGCTCCCCTGTCCACCTCTAACCAGGCCAAGGTATATATGGTCCCATGGGTAGGTGTGCTGGCTTGGCTTGGGAACAGCAGAGGCAATTAAAAGCCACTGGAAGAGACTGACCAATCACATATTCTCCCTGGTGGAAGCAAGTGCTCCCAGGTTCAAGGTTCCCATTCAGTTAGTGGCTCCTGGAAGCCCACCTGCAAACCTGTGGTCTAGGACTGAGCCTGGAGCTGTTCCCACCTCTAGGGCAGGTGGGGGACCCCAGAGAGGGAGCCACCTGGCTGTGGCTTCCAGCTGTCCTGCTTCCCTCCATGCCGAGAGGGTCCCTGCATCCCACACAGAGGGATAGGCCAGGAAATGTTGATGTTGCCTGGGCCTGCTTTAGTCCTTCCTTGGGGCTAGCTCCAAACCAAGAGGATTCTTTTTCTGGAGGGTCCTGTCATCTGACCCGGTGACTGGCCTGCTGGTATTGCCATCTGCTGACACGTGTCAGTGGTAGCAAATCATGGGAAGTTCTGCAAAGACACTGAGCTGTGTTTCATCTGAAATAGTAGAGACCCCTTGGAGTTGTAGAAAATGCTGTGTGGAAACAGCTGCTTGCCTAAGCGGCCTGAATGCATGACATCTCCAGACCTCTACGGAATGGCTGGCCAAACCTCCATTTCCCCGGGGATCTCTACTGCTCTTTCACTCCCACACACAAGCACACACACAGGCGTGGGCATACATACACACACACACACAGGCATGTGGACACACACATACCCACGAATATACATGCATGCACGTACACACAGACACGCACACATGCCCACCGCAATGTTCAGGACACCCACACGCCCTGAATACCTCAGGGGTAGGCTGATCCTGCAGCAGGACTTAAGGGCATTCCTTTTCCCTTTTCGTTTCCTTGCTCCAGCAAACTGAGCACATGCTAGATTCTTGAAAATATTGAGTTGTGTAGACGAGTTAGGAGACATTTGCATTTTGTGCTGGGTCACTTACTAAATGAATAGCCCTGAAGACTAGATACTTGTGGCTGCCATCTCTCCTGGGAAGGCCTTTGTGAAGATTACGGTGAAGGGGTAACAAAAAGGATGGAAATGCTAAGCTTCACTAAAATGTCAGAGGAAGTAGGGCATCTATGTGGCTGAGTCCCCACTGACCTGGGTTGAATTTTCTGGGGGATCCTCTCTTATCTGCTCACATAGGACGGAGGAGAGGCCTCTGAGTCCAGAGGGCCAAAGAAACTCCTCGCACTTGAGATTTTGGAGGGCAGAGCCTCCTCCCTCAAAGCTTCCTCCTCTGTAACCCAGAGAGTCTCCATTTTTCGGCCTGACACGGGCTTCATCTGCAGCCTTATCAACGACCTTCAGCATGTCTTTTCTTTGCTTTTGCAATACGTGCTCATCCACTGACATTGGCTCACTGGGCCCTCCATACCTCTGTCTTCTCCTGGGCCTGCTCCCTCCCAGCACCCCTTCCTTCTCCCTGCCAGGCTTAGACCTGTGACCTGTCCTGTAAATCACTGTCTATTGGGAGGGCCGATTATTCCCTCTCATGTCCATCTCCTGTATGTCCTGGGGTAGCCTCCACACTGCACCTAGGGGTCCCTCTGCCTTCCTGGGAACTCTGGGGGAAAACCTATCCAGACTTGTCATTTAGAGCCATTAAAGTTTCAGCTAAAGCTGGGCACAAATAGGGCTTCATGACCTTTCTCTCTGTCCCTCCATCGGACCCTCCCTCCTCTCCCCAAGCCCTCGTACTATCTCTCCATAGCCCCTTGCAGCTGTGAGCTGATCTTCACCTTTAGCAATGAAAAAATAAAGAATTTAGGTAGAATCCTCTAAGACATAGCTCATTTGTCACCTCCTCCAGGGAGACCTCCCTGAGAGCAGAGTACTCCTCCCAAGTCTAGGTTAAGTTCTCTGCTCTGGGCTCCCATAGAAGCTTGTACTTCTATTTACCATAGCACTTATCATGCCAAACTGTTTACTGGACTTTCTGGGTGTGGAGCTTCTGGAGAACAAGGACCATATCTTATCTCTGTATCGAGAGTTCCCAGTACAGAGTAAGTGCTCAGCACATTTTTTTTTTAATGTTTATTCATTTTTGAAAGACAGAGAGAGACAGAGCACAAGCAGGGGTGCAGTGGAGAGAGAGGGGAACACAGAATCTGAAGCAGACTCCAGGCTCTGAGCCGTCAGCACAGAGCCCGACATGGGGCTCGAATTCATGAACAGTGAGATCACGACCTGAGGCGAAGTCGGACGCTCAACCGACCGAGCTACCCTGGCGCCCCTCGGCACATTTTTGTTTGATTAATGAATTCATGAACCCTGACCAGGTGCACTGTATGGCACACAGGGGCAGGGGGTCTCTCTAAAGGGACACAGGAAAATCCCAGAGGTCCTAAGGAACCATCTGCCACATGGTGATCTGGAGGCACAGCCAGTTACATCCTTCTCACGATGAGAAAGCTGTTCTCATCAACTGGCACTCCACAGATCTTTAATGGCTCATTTTGGAGGGAGGGGAAGCGATTTCCTCTCCTGTTCTTCTCTTCCACAAAGATAAATTCACCCTTGGCTTAGAGTCCTGACATGTACAACCAACTATAAGCAGGTGCATGAGAGAACATGAAGGGGATTAAGCACTGTTTGGTTCCCCTCTCTCCCTCCCATCTCTCTTTGTCCCCTTTTGCTGTGTCAAAGAGCTAGACTTTTCAAGCTTGAAGGGATCGTATGGACCATCTGGCCCAATTCCTTGCTTTTGCACTTGAGGAAACTGAGGCCCAATGAGTTAAAAGACTTCCTGATGTCACCTAGTTAGTAAAAGGCGTGCATCTAGAAGCCTAGCCTCCAGGACTCCAATCTGCTCCCCTGTCCACTAGGTTCATTGCTTCCAGCAGGACTTGTCTTGGTTATGTCTCTCCAGTGGGGGATTTCATCACTGTGGCCCTACTGTTAGGTCCCCTGTCGCCCAGGGAAGAGAGCCTCTAACAGCCCTGAAGAGCAGACACGTGGAACCCACTGGCATTCCCTTCACCTTTTACAAGGCTGCCTCTCTAAGCAGCAGGTAGAGCTATCTGTTCCCAACTTGGCAGGATTGTAGCTCTTATTGATGAAAGAGATTTCAAGCCAAGTCTGAAAAATGACTTAGCATTTTGAATGTTGGAGAGACACAGACTAATGGGTTATGTGGTACAGTGACTTAGGGGCGAGTCTGTAAAGAATTGCTCTGAATGGACCCCGCCAGGTCTCCCTTGTCATCTCTGAGCTTTCTGGGAACACAAAGCCCGACATAGTGGGGACGTGTGCCTTGGGTATTAGCGTCCCAAGCGTACCCTGTCACGCTGTATGTTTGTCAGCCTGGGTTCCCACTTGGAGACAGCCAAAGCAGCAGTCGAAGGAACAGTTCCCAGCCAAGGCGACAATGTAATGGGAGTCAACATGCTGTGCCCTGCATCTCCCTTGTCTCAACTCATTTTGGGGTCCCGTGATTCCTCTGTCCTGCTACGCTTCTACTGTGGACTGTCAAATCACGTATTGAGACTTCATTCGTCCCGCAAACACTGAGTGCCTCTGTATGCCAGGCCCCGTCTAGGCTCTGGGATTCAGCACTGAACAAGACAGCTTGTTTTACAGTCTGGGAGGGGGGGTGCGGTGGGAGAAGACAAGACCCAACAGGGGTGCTATGTGACATCAGGGGTGCAGCTGTTAGGGAGTCAACACCCTCAGAAACAGGACCTCGTGACTGGTTGGGCACATGGAATCCCGCAATTTGGGAGCACGGAGAATCCTCCCTGAGGAGGACATATTTGAACAGAGACCTGGATGAAGACAGAAGTTGACCATGCTTGTCCATTTTGTAAATGGACAACACACATGCTTGATGTGTCTGAGAAACGGACAGAAGGCTGATATAGCTGGAGCCTGAGAAGCTTTCGGGGGAGAGAGAAAATAGACAGAAAGGACCCACAGGGCCTAGTGGACAAGAGAAAGAAGTTTGGATTTTATTCTTAGCGTGAAGCTTTGGAGAGCTTTAAGGGAGCAGAGAGTGACGGGAACTGATTTGTATTTTTAAGAAGATGATCCCATAAGCCAGTGTTCACAGCAGCATTATTCACAATAGCAGAGAGGTGGAAACAACCCCAATGTCCATCAACGGACAGATGGAGAAACAAAGTACAGGATATACGTACATCATAATATTATTCAGTGTTAAAAGGAAGGAAATTCTGACCTATGCTGCAACATGGGTGCACCTTGAAGACGATGAGCCGAGGGGAATAAGCCAGTTGTGAAAGGACAAATATTATACAATCCCACTTACAGAGTCACAGGGACAGAAAGCAGAAAGGTGGTCACCAGGGGCTGGAGGGGCTGGAGGAAATGTTTGATAGGCACAGAGTTTCATTTGGAGATGAGGAAAAGTTCTGAAGATGGATGGCGGGGACGGTGGCAACAGTGTGAACGTACTTAACGTCAGTGAATTGTACACTGAAAAATGGCGAAAAGAGTAAATTTGACAGTATGCACATTTTAGCACAATTAAGAAAAACACAAACAAAAGTGAATAAAAAACAGACCACACTAGCTTCTGTGTGAACAATCGATGGTCGGAGAGCAAGCGGAAGCAGAAACACAAACACACAACATTACGAGACAGCTGTAGTGGCCCAGGTGGGTGGTGGTTCGGACCAGGTGGAATGAATGGAGAGAGAAAGAAAAGGGTGGAAATAATTTCGAACTTCGAGAAAAGTTGCAAGGATAAGCAAAAGCCCTCCGTAACTCTTTACCCAGGGGATCGGTGAAATATTTCGGAAATAAAGTTGAGCCTGACTTTGTGATGGTCCAGGAACCAGGGCTGTGGGAAGGCAACTTGTGGTCCCTTCCCTGGAACTACAGGACGCTGGATATGGAAGGGCATGCATCAAGTTGCTGACCATTAAGTAGCAGCTAGCAAAGCCAGGCCCAGAGAGGTGAGGTGAGCTTTCCTGGGACACACAGTGAACTCGTGGCAGCACCAGAATGTGAGCTCAACACATCTGCAGTTTTTGATCAAAGGTAAAACTGCTTTCATTTTAGCCATTTTTCATCTTTCTGAAAAGGTCAGGCGATTAGTGGGGGAGAGGTGGGCAGGGCTGGTTACTCTGAGATGGATCGTGTCTCCCTCCTCCCAGGCTCCTAATATCCTTATGGGGAAAGGAAGATGGGCTTAGGTCTGTTAACTGTCGAAGCCACCAGAAAGTTCCTCAGTTTCTTCATCTTCTAAATGAGTCTAGCAGTCTGTCTGCTGAGGTTACTGTAATGGGAGTAAGAAGAACATGGTTTTCAGTTAAAAGGGTTTTAGCAGACAGAACTCTACCTGAAATGCCTCCCCACACTCCCAAATGGCTCCCATAGGTCTTGCCACAGTGATTGAAATCCAGTGATGGAATCATTCTTTAGGGTTGCAAGCAGAAAATGCTTAAAAGCAGTTGGTCGTGCTTCATTCATTCATTCATTCATAATGTGCTAAACTGTGCTAAGCACAGGGCGATAGAACTAAGACATTATCTCTTCCTCACAATGGGCATGTGGTATTTTGGAAAGAACATATGCCTCACAGTCAGACAGAGCACTTTGAGTACTGTTTCCCTCATGTTTAATGATATTGGACCAGGAACCTACACTCTCTGAGCCGTGGTTTCTTCATCTGCAACGTGGGAACTGTGGCAGCATTAAAGCATGGCACAAATTCCTTTATAGTCCCCTCATTGAGAGGTGGGGTCTCTGTTGCCTCCCCTCGAATCTGGGCAGACTTTGATTGCTTCAATCAATAGAACACGGCGGGAGTGATGCCATGTGACTCCTGAGGCTAAGTCTTAAAAGTCACGGAGCTTCCTCCTTATTCTCTGGAACACTGAGCGACGACATAAGCCACCACCCCAGAGAGGCCATGGGGGAGACGTTCCAGCTTGCTGCTCATCCCAGGGCCTGGGCCAGACATACCAGGAAAGCCATCTTGGAACCGGATTCTCCAGCCCCGATTCTTCTCACCTCTGCTGTTCGACTCTAACCAGGGACCGGCTGTGCTCATTATGCAATTGTGCAAATCCCTGGCCTGGTGATAGAATCATTCTTCAGGGTTTCAAGAATTCATGCAATCAGTGAAATGGCTGATATTTTATAGTGCTAGGTTTCGGGGTGGTTTGTTGCACAGATAACCAGAATGTGAGCAGTATTACTTCCCTTAGGATTATAGTGCATTTTAAATGGAAAATGAAAAAGCTTACAAAGCATCTCGCTTATATTATTGTCCCAGTCTGTTTGGGATGCTGCAACAAAATACCACACCCTAGGTGACTTATAAACAACAAGAATTTATTTCTCACTGGTCTGGAGGCTGGAGGTTGGAGACCAGGACGCCAGCATGGTCAGGGGAGGGATCTCTACTTCTCATCGCATCCTCACATGGCAAAGGGGCCAGGGAGCTCCGGGGAGTGTCTTTTATAAGGGCACTGATGCCATTTATAAAGGCTGCAAGCTCATGACCTAATCACCTCTCTAAGGTCCCTCCTTCAAATACCTTTGGGGGTTAGAATTCAATATAGGAATCTGGAGGGGACACAAACTTTCAGATCATAGCACAGGAGCCCAATAAATAGGTGTTTCCCTTTTCAGAAGAACGATCTTTGCTGTCTATCAATAGGAGCAGGCAGGCCAGCTAATAACTAAACACAATGTGCAAACATTATAATGGATATGAAAATAAAGTGAAAAAATCAATCAAGGAGCAATTTAATTTTGTGAGGATTGGGGGATAGGAGACTGTGTCAGGGGAAATTTCAGGAGACATTTAAATCAGGCCCTGGAAGACCAGCAGACAAAGTGGGAGGGGGGCCTTCCAGGGAGAGACACAGCAGACTGAGTTTGGTAATCCTTCCAGTTGTTTCCTTCCTCTCACCTCGGCCCTGGGTCAGGCTCTTCTAAACGGAACGGCCAGTGAGTCCTTGATGATGTAAGTCAGGTCCTCATACTTTGGTTCAACTCCCATGGCTTCGATTGTGCTCAGAGAAAAAGCCAAAGTCCTAATGGTGGTCCACGAGTGGAGTGACCATAGAATTGTTGTTTGCAAACTTTGGAGTTCCCTGAGTGAAATTTGAGACTGGCCCCCGTACACAGAGGGCAGGGAGGGAAGCGGCAGGTAACTCTGGGCTGGTAGGTGGCAGGTTTAATAAGCAAGGGAACTTACATACGAGGCTTGTCCTGGGCGGTTACAAGAGAAGATATTACATCTGCCTGCCACATCTTAAATACTTACATAGAGATCATAATGGGGTTCAGTCACATATACCATCTGGATGATTTCAATAACATATTGCTGTCTCAAAGCTGAGTCCTTAAGGTGATTCCTAGTGTGGGAACAGTGGGCAGAATGTGCATTCCAAGGACAGGGCAGCAGAGAGGAGCCTCCAATTGCCTGGATCCAGCTCATTGGTCAACCAGCAGTCACATCCTCTTGATGACCTTCTTCAACAATAATTTATCATCCAAACTGGGGCATTTTGAGAATGAGCAGTGACACTATTAATAATTCTGCCAAGACAACAGGTGTAATTCAAGATCGTTCTAGGAAGCTGGAATGTACAGTCACCGCCTGTATAACTTTCTAAATCCTATCCCTACACACCACCCGGAAGGCCCTTGGCCACCTCTCCTACTTCTCTCTCCTCCTTGTTCACCCTAGGCCAGCTGTGCTAGCTTTCCTGATGATTCTTGATTACATAGGGCAAGCTCCTGCCTCCATCTCTTTGCACCTCTGGTCCCTAAGCACCTAAGGTGCTCTTCACCTGGATGGTCACATCAGGGAGGCTCATTCCCTCCCTTCCTTCAAGTGTCCACTCAAATGTCATTTCTTTGCAAGGCCTTTCCTGCATTCCCCATTGAAAATTGACTGACTCAATCATCTTCTTTCTTCCTTGCTTTGTTCTCCTTCCTGGCACTCACCTCTTTCTAATGTACCATAAAACAATATGATAAATATTTATTTTGTTACTACTTTCGTCTCTCTTCACTAGCATGCAAGTTCCAAAAAGGCAAGAATTTTTGTTTAATTTGTTGCTGTACCCCTAAATGTCCAGAATGACGCCTGGCATCTAGTTGGTCCACAATAAATACCCGGTGAGAGAATTCCTGAGCGAAAGTAGCGGACTGGTCTCCTAAATGAACCATCGTCTGACAACGGATAGTTTGGGTAGCTTGGTCTGAGGTTGCTGAGGAATGTTTTGCATGAAAGATTTTTTTAAGTTAGTAGCTTTTGAAAACAGCCACGAGCCATGTCTAAAACAAAATGTATAGCCCACACTCAGCATGCTTTTCTGTTGTAAACTTTCCCTCCACATCTCTCAGTATCATAAATTATTATAGCTGGAAGAAATCAGCTCTAAAATTCTATGATTCTAAGTGAAAAGCTCTATTATATCTTAAAAAAATTGAAATGATATTTTTTTCTGGATAGTAAAGAAAACTGGAGGTCAGGTAATAAGGGGAAACTGAGGATTTGGGCAATTTATGAGTCAATTTCTTAGGCTGGCAGACTGTTGGGATTTCTCCCAATTGCTGTGGGGGGTATTTCAAATCTGCCTCTAGCTGCTGGAGTAATACTTCTTCCATTTCTTTAGCTTTCCACCAAAGTCTGCAGATTCTGGTAGATAAATCGTCAGCAGTCCTTTCCATTTTTGAGGCATTAACTTTAAATCCTGTTAAGGTTCCTCATATATTAAAAATAAAACTTCTATTAACTTTTCCCCTGTCAGTGTGATTAGAGTTAAATTAATTTTTAACACTTGGGTAAAGCTGCAGAAGAGAAATGTGCCCCCAGTGCTACCACACGTGGGCTGCGGGGCTGCTAGGGGCGCTTGGACCGGCTGACTCCCGCAGAGGCTGGCCCGCAACACCATTTGGATGCATCAGAGCGGCTCTGTGTCCATAGATGGTGCTCCCAGCAGCATAATAGTTGATGGTGGGATCCCAGGCTATAGTGGATGGACCACAGGCAGGTGGATTGCCAAGCAAGACACTGGCTTTATAGACTAGTATGGGTGTCTACTGAGATGGCCCACAAAGCTGGCCGGCCTGGGTTTTCATGGAATTAGTCATGTGGTGCCATCAGTCTTGAAGACATCTTGTGACGCAGCTGTGGTCCTCAAGGAAATAGCTCATTTTTGAACCTGAACATATGGTATGTGAGACCATGGGCTTTACAACCAGATACATCGGCGAAGCTTTGTTTTTGTCACTTAACAGCTATACGTCCTCAAGCAGAAAATTAGAGAAGGAATAAAAAGAACAATTACTTTTGAATACTTATTTTGCCTTGGACACTGAGCAAAGGAGTGTGTGTGTGTGTGTGTGTGTGTGTAAATTTATTATGTATATATTTATAAATATAAATATAAATATAAATATATGAGCTAAGCCAAGGGAGTGTGTATATATATATATATATATATGTATATATGATTCTCTTCATTTAGTTCTCCCTTGTACAATTAAATGTTATTTTCCTACTTTTCAGATGAGGAAACCAAGGTCCAGAGATAACAACTGACTTAATAAAAGCCATGTAAATGGCAAATGACAGAGTTCTTATTTGAACTTGGGTCCATGTGAATCCAAAGCTAATACATTTCACCATGAAGCTTTAATATAAACTATTGAAACTCTGATCCCAGTTTTCCATCTGTAAAATGGGGAAATATTACACACTTCATAAGTTTGTGTTGTAAACATTAAAGGAGATAATGTGTGTGAAGTGCTGAGCACACAGCCTGGCACAGAGCTCAATAAATGTTAGCTGTAAGAGAAACAGCAGCAGTAGTAATTAAATGCCCCCTTTCTTGCAATGCCAAAAAACATCTTTATGCTTGAATTAATTTCTTGACTACTGCAGGCAACATTCTGCTATGTATTTTGGGGAGAAAATGATGACATCATAAATTCATTCATCAATCCATTCATTCATTTGTTCAATATATAGTTGGTTAAAGGGTATGGGAATTAAGGAAGACAAAAAATGCCCCTCGTCTTCAAGGAGCTTACAGTCTGGTTGAGATGGACAAACATAACACATAAGATGAAATCATGAAGGAAATAAATGAGCTAAGTTAAGGGAGCAAGGTTGGAGGAGGGCAGTCACCATGGGCCAGAGGTGTGGAGCTGAGCTTGTGATGGGCTCTAAAAATAAGAAGTATTTGGCTTTTAGGAGAGAAGATGGTCAGGACACCTAGTCCCAAAGTTAAGAAAGTGCTTTGGGCATGAGCAGGCGGTCAGTCTCTCAAGCGCGGAACTTCCATTTTGCAACCTCTACACTGAGATAGGCAAAATTGGACATGATTCAAGGAGGGAGGGGTTTTATGGGGCTCTGACTTGGAATAGAGGCAAAAGAAGTAGGTTATTCCTTCTGAAAATTCTTCTGAACACAAATATTATATTGTAACACTCTACCATCACACACAGACCACCTACCATCACCACCTTCCCCTCCACCATCACCACCAACACCACCGCCATGAGTACCACCATCTCCACCGGGCAAAACTCCTAACTCTGATCCAAGGTGATTATGCAAATGAGTGGTCCTCACTTTAAGGCCTGTGTCAGCCTCACCTGAATAAGACATTTATTTCTTCTGTTCTCTGAGGTGAGGTCAATGGGAAACGAGTCTTGACCCCACATAGACCTACTGGGAACACCTTCCCTTCCTTGTGATAATTTGTTCTGCGGTTGTTGCAAAGAAAATGAACTTAAAGTTACTTGCCTCACTCTGAGCCAGCATTCCCACCTCCTTCAAGTGTGCCTGGCAAACTGAAGAGAGATCCATTACTCACAGTTCCCGATGTGGGGTGGCGGTGGTGGCCATGGGGAAGGGAGCCTGAGAGAAGCTGGCAGACAGGGGCTGTTTCTCTCCCACTCGAAGCTTCCCACTCCCTTCAGGCAATAGACAGCTCTGACTTCAAACCCTAGCCAGGGACACTGCTGCATGAGTAATGCCCGGAAAGATTCTATATATGGTTTCTTTCATCTCCTATTGAAATGAAAGAACAAGAGAGGGAGAGAGTAGAAATGAATTGTATTCGTACTGCAGAGAGTTCATTTGATAAATAATGTATATAGAGTTTGCAGTAGTAACTGCTCTTTTCCAATTCAGCATGTGCGGGTGAGTTTTGACATCTATTCTCTGTATTTCTAACAGACGGTGAATGACGGTGTCTGGATTGGCATTATGAAAGGCAGGGCAGACTGTTAACATTTGCTGTAGTGTCAGAAAGGTTAATCTGGCTTTTCCCTTGAGCGGGGGGGTGCAGGGCGCCTTTGCCTTCCCGTGGAGATGTGGGAAGGGAGGGAGGAGACAGATGGAGATCCCGTCATGCCCTGGGATCCTGGGAACGGGTGGTAAGAAGATGACACGTGTCAGCAGGGTGGAGAGACCAAGGTGCAGGCGGGCAGGGTGGGTGTGGGTCTTGAGAGGCTTACTCTGCCGCCTTCTGCTAGCTTCTTTCGTCCAAATATCACAGCAAGTCAAAGACACCCACTGGGCGCTGGAAAGAGGGCAGAGATATGCACCCAGGCTTTCCTGGTGCACTTCCCAGAGGCCAGGGGAGGGCCCCTCGCTCCTACCAAGAAGGAAGAAACCCCAGGCTATCAAAAAAGTTTCCTGATTCTGCCAGCCCTTGGATGTCAAGGAGACGAACGCTGGACTCAAGCTGAGAAATTAGTAATTGGGTCGTACACTACCTTCCCTGCTTCCCGAACAAGAGAGATGTCAGGCATTTTTAGTGTAACTTGGCTTACGAAGTATGCTCACACGTGTTGTCTTTGTTGGATCCTCACAACAATGGGGCGGGAGTTGTGACTCCCATTTTATAGAAGAGGAAACTGAGGCTAGGAAAGGTTTAGCAACTCGTCCATAGTGGCAAAGCGAGTGAGAGGAAGAATTCACTCAAATATGCTCCAAGTTCAGGTTTCTGACTTTAAGTTCACTATTCAAGGCTGCCTCTCTAGAGACACTTCTGCAGAGACTGTTCTTCTTTGTGTAGGGGGAGGGGCATGCACACACGGGGGACATACATTCACATGCACACACACTCACGCACACATGCACGGGACGCATCACACAGACACACACACAGCTGCACGTGGTTACGCACGGATGCATGCCGACATGGGTGCACACACACATGCGTGTGCTACACACACACGCACACACACAGGCCCACGCACACACGTGCACATACACTCGCACAGCTGACGCCTCAGGAGCATTCCCAGTTGGGGGGCGGGGGGGCTGCTATTCAGGTTGTTTTCCTTTACTTCAGTAGAAAATCACTCAAAGCCTCAAGAATCACTCCTCCTGGTCCCCAATGGATGGATGGAATAGCCTGGGAACCCCAGGAAACGATTTCTACCCTGCAGGGGTCTGCAATTCTGGAGAATCATGATCCACAGGCTCTTTTAGCCACTGACCTCCAATCGGGGTTCATAGCAGTCAGTGGCCACAATTTGCTGGGACCGAGATTTGTAGCACTCAGTGTCCAGGAAGATGTAATTTACCTCACAGGAGGGACAACTTTTACTCCCAAGAAAATGTTTTCCTCCCCTGACTCACCTTTGGATGTAAGGAATCACTCAGAGAGGTGAAAGTGTCTAAAATTTAAAATATTAGATTCACTTCCCCAAAGATTAGATAACATTAATGTCAGAGCTGAATTGTGTTTTTCTCAAAGGTTCTTTTCTTGATTCTCCACTCAAATAACCTACAAGGAACTTTCCATGAAATCAGAGAAAACGAATTCTCTACGTCTAATATTTCCCTCCCCACACCCCTGTTTATGCCCATCTTTTACTCGGATTTCTTCCTGCAGCATCTCCTGGGAAATCTTACTGCTTATTTTCAAGTGTTTACTGCTTCTGCTCATACATTTTTTTTTCTGTCAATTTTTAGTTTTCTTTTCAATGAGACCTTTTCCTTCCACCCCCATGAATTTATAATGGTTTCCTTCAGATAGTCCCTTATTTCTGTCAATTCTTTTGCTCTCTCTTTCCTCGGGCCCTGAGCCTTTCTTCATCTTTGCCGTTGTGTTGGCCCTCCATCCTGTGCAAGGAGGCGTTCTAGGCAGAGTGAGGGCTTCGGGATTGGGGCAGACATAAACTTGACTCTGGACTCCTCCACGTCAATAGCAGCATGACCTTGGCAGACCACTTCTGCCGCTCTCGGAGACTTGGTTTCTAGATTTGAAATATATGGTATTCGAAACTATAATGTAGAGCTGTTTCAAGAGCTAAATGAGATCCCAGGACCTGACGCATAGCAGGTGCCCACAGAATGTCCAGTTGCCCTCATTGTTTTCTCATTTGAGTAAAACGTATCCAGTTCTAGCCCCTTCCTGAGTCATTAGCTTACCTAGATTAAATTGCCTGGGTAAATCAGGCCACATAAAGGTAGACATATGCTTAATGTGGTGTATGTGGAGGATCCCAAACAAGACAGGTCTGATCTGATGCCAACTCAAATAAAAACACAGAAGCGACATAACCAAGGAAGGAAATGATGAGGCTGGAATGTGTCAGCAGCTCAGTCCCCTCACACTGCGTGCGTGTACTGAAAACATTTTGATAAATGGGGAAGAAGAAAAATCAAAATGTGCTCCTCTGTTCAAACGAGCTGTCATGGCCCGCAAGATAAAGATGTACTCGTCCAGGGAAGTCAGCTTCTAGACACACACCATCATTATGCACAATTTAATAAAATACACAGGCATGCTCCCAAGTTCTTATTTGGCAACGGCTGACACTCCAAGAGCTGATCTTGCTAATTTTGTGTATTTGGATTCTGCAGTAAAATAAGCAGTCTCAATATTTGGGTTCACTGGGAACCATTTCTGGAATTGTAATGATGATTAAGTAGGCAGCGTCCTTGTTGCCTTAAAACTTAGTTAATTCATGCTGACAGGGTAGGTTTGACGCTTTACCCATAACTTCGCCCCTATCCACAATAACAATGCTGCCCACCCCCAATTATAACAACAGCACCAAGGCAAAATGGCTGGTGGGAGAACTTGAGCATTGGTTGGGAGGGCAATGGGGGAGGGGCAAATGTTTGCATCCTACAGTGATAGGGTTTTGGGGTTTTTTTGGTTCATACCAGCTTTGCCAAAAAGATTATTATTACTCTTTTGACGTAGTGCTAGACCATGTTTAGAAATTGTTCTGTAGAATGTAGAATCCTGTGATGCGACTTCCATTAGGGGAGGAAACTGGCCAACAGTAACGTTCCAGGAGTCAGGGAACAGAGAAAAAAAGGCAGTTTTCTCTGAATCACATTGGAGAAGCTCTGCCTTGAATATCTGTTTTCATCTCTAGGGATCTTAGAGTCCAAGACAAGAGTCCTGGAGACACCAGGCGACCTTTAGGTAGGACCTTGTTAGATTCACTGACACCAATCACCTGACGTTTCAACTGGAGCTCCTCATTCCTCCATGTTCAGCCCTTTCCTGGATGTATTTCACAAACTCCATTAAAGAGGCATTTGCCAGAACCCTCGGTCTTTCTTCATTACCATCCTTTCAATGTGTATGCTTGTCAAAAGCCAAAGCATGGGCAAAGCTGGTTCATCTAGCAGCTTAATGCATCATCAAAGAATTACGTTATTTCTGTCTTCTTGCACTATCATTCTCATCGTGTTGGGTTTTGTTCTCAGGCTAGACTCTTCTTGGTCTCAAAATAGTTGCCATAGCTCCAGTGATCACATTCTTACTTGGCAATGTCCAAAGTTTGGAAGTGGAGTAAGAGGAGCTCCCCCTTCCTTATATCCATTTTTGAAAGTGAGAATGTTCCCTAAAGATGCCCCACAGCTCATTGGCCATAATTGTGCATGTGCCCATTTCCATGATGATTCCTCACAAAGGAGAACAGAGTCACCATCATTGGTTTAGATGGATCAAGATTCCCCTCTTCCCACCAAGGGCTGGAGCCTCCTCCTACACTGATTGCCATTAGACACTTGAACTGGATTCAAATTCTGCTACAGAGAAGAAAGGGAAGAAGGCTGCTGGGCAGATACCCATGGAACACATGCTTTCCGGTGAAATTGGCAACATAATCAGGAGTATGTAAAGCAGAAGGCTGCCAAGGAGAGATGTTCTTTTCTTCTCTGGTCTGACCCGTCTCAGGGTTCTTGAATCTGACACATTAGTGCTGTCAAAAAGATTGTGTGGTTAGCATCACACAGGCTTGTTAATTCTGAATAATTGGTCCCTTGATCTTCACGTGACTAATCACTTCCCTCACACAGTCTAAATCACAAATCTCTTCTCTCCAACACTTGATAGAAAGCTTTGAACTCAGAGAGGAATAATCAAGGAAAAAAATTATTTGATAATAGAGCAAATCTCAAATGCACTGAACTCAGGACTTCCGAATGAGGGGCAAATCCATTTTGTCCACCAGGTTAAATAGACATGGGTTGACCTTTGTCTTAGGACCCCGGGGCTTCAGAAATCCAATACCCAGAATCAGAGTATGGAGTGAAATGTGAATGTTCCTGAAGCAGAGTGACAAAGCCCGTGGACAGTACAGAGTGAGAAGACACTGTCAGCTCTGAGGAAGATGAGAAGTTGGCCAAAGGATTCAAAGTGGAGGAGAAGGGATTAGCAATGAGTTCAGGAGTTGCTGGGAAAGCCGCACACCTCAGGTGTAATGGTACCCAGAGCACAGGCGGGCAAGTGCCTGGGCAATTTCTGGACTGCACACTGGATCATTCCTTAGCAAGAGGCTGAGCAAATGTCACAAACTGAGAAGATGTATGTGAACATCGGTTCATGTGAACTGAGGCCATTTTCTAGAGCAGAGAAGCAGCCCTTTTGGCACCTTGCACTGTCATATTGCCTTAACAATAGCTAGAAAATGCTCATTATAATAGGTAACATTTGTTTTTCATTGTCTTCTACCCTATCGGTCGATATATTTAATTTTTTTTCCTGTTCTAATACCATGGAAAGGGCACTAAAAATGAACACAATTATTCAGATGCAAGCCTTGAGAAACCCAGCCACTGGGTTGCTGTTAGAGTAGGCCTTGCCACCTACAGGACTTTGTCTTTTCTGGAGGGCAGGGGGCAGCGGCCTGTTAGCCTTGACAGGCACCCATCCAGCCCTGCTTCTCCCGAAACGGGCACTGAGCCTGGGAAGGACTGGAAAGCAAGTAGACAGATTAGGTTTTTGTTTCTGAGCTCTTACGGACTTGTAGGACAAACATCAATGTACTTCAAGCCCCCTGTACCAGGTAGTGGCCAGGCATCCTGGAGGAATGAGCAGGAGCCCGGCTGGCTGTGGATGAAGAGCCTATGACACACAGCGGTTCAAAGCTCGGCTAGCCACAATTGCAACCCCAGCTCTGCTACTTATTGTAAGACCTCAGGAAATTCCTTCCTTTCATTTAGCCTCAGTTTCCTGACTTATAAAACGGGGATGATAATACTACTGAACCTTCTTGACGGAGGGTTAAAATAGCTGATCCAGGCAAATGTTTTTGCCCATATTCTAAGTGTTCGATAAATGCCAACTATTATTTTGTGTCAGTCAGTGGCATAAAATGAGACTTGACAAAAGCTTAAGTAGGTTTCAAAGCATATTGATCATAAAGCAGCTAAGTGCCCTTATGTGCCTTTAAAAAAAAACCGAGCTCTTTCAAAAATGAGAAGGTGCTTGCTTCTCCCCCCTTGGAGCCAGTGCAACCTGCTTCCCGCCTTCTGCACCCTGCAGGTTCAACTTTATCCATGTTCTTAGGGTCAAGCCTCCAATGCCTGGCACATAGTAGGGGACCTAGAGATGTATGTTGAAGGAAATTGAAAGGAAAGGAAGAGGAAGGAATGGAGGGAGTGAAGACGGACCTAAGAGGTCTACCTTACTGTGGTGCGGGCTTGTCCATGGCCCAGGCTGACCTCTGAAACCCACCTGCCTCTGGCCCCTTAGGCCCTCCAGTAAGCACACCTGCTGGTTGACATAACCATTGGTGGGGTTCCAAGGTGTTGTGGAGTGGCTTCAGACAGCTCTCACTTGGTCCCCACCTATTTATACCCCAGCCCTGGTTTTATTGACTTGGACCCCTGGATCTGCAACCTTGACCTCCATTCTGCTGCTGGTCTCTTGAACTTACTGTGCAGAAGGGACCTTTCCACGGTTGCACCAACAAGAGAGTTTTTGTTATTTGAGCCCCTACATGCCACACGTGGGCATCACACTGGACATCATTATGTCCTTGAACCCTCAAAACAAGCCTGGAAATTAAATTCTGTGAACTTTGTTCTATGGAGGGAGAAACTGAGGTTCAGAGGGGTGAAATGTCTGACTCAGGGCCATATAGCCAGGAATCAAACGCCAGCATCTGGCTTCAGATCTCATGCCCTGGTCATTCTTCAGCCTTAGCTTTTTTAGTGGACGTCCACTTGGCTCTCAGAACTCTCAAAGGCCTCAGGCATGATAGCTCCGAGGAGCTCTCTACACTGCAGACCCCATTGCCTCGGGTTTGGACTGCACCCTCCCAGGGACCAAAGTCCTGCCCCAAATTTCTGTCTGGTTACTAGGCCCTGCCATCACCGCCTTGTTTTCCTGGGCCAGCCAGGGCATCCACCAGCTCCCTATGTGGGGCTCCTGATCATTGATCTGCTTATGTCAGGAAACCCTGTCTCCTCCCCCAGACCTCTGATGCCCACTGCCTGGAGACAGGGGACAGCCCGTTCGACCTGACAGGTTGCATGTCTAGCTCGGGCCGCTGGGTCTGCGAGTCACAATCCCCCACCCAAAAGGCAGACAGATAGTCTGTTTAGGAATCTGGGCTCCCCTTCCCTACTGGACCCCCCAGCCATACGCAGGCTGCCAAGCCCCACATTCCAGGACAGAATGCAGTTCCAGAACTCCCTGGCGCCTGCTCCCTGGGGTCTAATTGAGTGGTGGCAAAGGTGGAAGAAATAGGCCTTAACCCCTGAATCCTCAGAAGAGGGAGGCTGGGATCCCAGGGCCTGGCAGATGATTAATAGGTCTGGCATATTAGATTCGACCCATCAGGGCAACATTAAATGTGATTTATGACTTGGTTTTAATTGAGATTTTACTGAATTATTATTCGATGCAGAGGGCAGACCTGGACCCATATTCCTAAGTGTCCCAGGAGTCCTGTGCTCGGAGATGGGGGAGTACGTCCTGCCCGAGCATGATGTCCACTCTCTCCCAGTGAGGGGCCATGGGCAGCCTCTTGCTCTCCCCTCCCCAGGGCCAGAGAAGGTCAACCTTTCAAGAACAGCAAACACAGAGCAGTTTGGCTTCTGCCCCCTGGTTTTCCTTAACCATTTCAAACTCAAGTTCAAACCACAGGTTGACTTGGTTTGCAAGATAAAACACTGAATCCAAGGTGTGAATGACTTAATGGAGTATTTCCATCCTAAAAGAGAACAGAAGAATGTAGGCAATGCTTAACTCAGAGGATAACCTTTCTGACTGGGGATTCAGCCCAGTGGGGAGACGCTTGAGGGGTCTGCCCATGGACAGACGTCCAGAGATGGCTGGGAGTTTCAGAGGGGCACATGAAATGACACGGTGAGTCTTGAGGCCCCTTGATGAACAGGGCCTGGTTGGCCTCACGTGCTCCTGCCTTCCTGACACCACCTCCTGCTTCGGCAGCTGCCCTGCTGTCGGTGGATGGGGGGCCGGGGGGGGACCGTGTCTGGAGGGACGGTGGCGGTGAGGGCAGGGAGGAGGACAAGGAAGTATGTGGGAATTCCCTCCCACCCCGCAAGGCTGCTCTCTGACCTACAAGTGGGAAAATTGGGCTTAAACAACATTTATTGAATTTTGAGCTGCAGTGGGCAAAGAAAATTACTCGTTAATATATAAAGCACTGCATTTCCCATAATGTGAATGCCAGTGAAAAATGGATTTGTGCCTGCCTCCTAGAGAGAAGCTCGCCTTTAAAGTACTAACGTGGATGTGTCCTTAGGGAGACAGGGAATGGCAAATTAGATGGAAGTTTGCAATATGATATGGCAGCAGAGAAAGCTTGCACGCAGCCCTGCACCTGCGGACATGCAGAGCTGAAGAGGTGGCTCGTAGGGTCGCAGGTGCCACTGTGTTGGGGCGCCGGGTCTCAATCCCGGGGAACTTGGGCTGCCTGCCAGCCTCGCCGGAGACCTTCCGAGGGCAGGCTTAAGAGCTTGCCACCGCTGGCCTTGTAAAGGAGGCTGCACGCTGTGGCGGGAAGGGCCGGGGTACAGAGGTGTAGATAGGGGTTTGGATCCCTCCTGGTCATCTCTGGGCAAGTTACTTACCCTCTCTGAGCCTTGGTTTCCTCAATCATATAGGGATGGGGACAATACTTCCCCATGGAGTTCATGTGAGATTTAATTGAGACACTACGTATTAAGCACGTGGCACATAATAGTAGTTTGTTCCCTTTACTTTTAGAGCTTCCTTCAACAAAGTATGTTCATTTATTCCACATTTGCTGAGCTTGTGTTATGCACAACATGGCTCCTGGCCTCCAGGAGCCTAGGATATTGTGGTAAGTGCAGAGGAAATCACGAAAGCACAGAAGAGGAGGAATCCATCCCAGGTGAGGAAGAGGAGAAATCTGAGAAAGTCACCAGGAGGAGGCGACACCCACATTTAGTGTTTAGTGTGAGCAGGAGACTCCAGAGGAAGGCATCCAGGCCGAGGGGAGGGCAAGAGCTGCGGCACAGTGTGTTTAGAGCCTCAGTGTGGCCGGAGCAAGAGGTGGTGTCGGGAGGGCAGGAGCAGGTGAGGCCAACCAGGCCATCCGCAGTCAGAGCGAGCAGGGTTCCGTGCCAAGCAGGGGGAACTTGTTTTGAGTAGTGAAAGGGAGTCACTGAAGGAAGGTGACTATGGATCTTGGAGTGTGTGGAGGCTGGCTCAGGGAGGGTGGGGCAGAGTGGCTGTCTGGGAGGCTCCTGCAGTTCTAGTCCCGGTGACGGTGGAAGCAGGTCAGAAATAGTGTCAGAGTGGGGGTGGGGATGGTGAGGGGGACAGAGGCTCCAGCCACTTTGAGGAAGTGAAGTGGGCAGAGAACAAGGGTGAGGGGGAAGTCAAAATGGCCTTGTGTTTGGAGATTGCCACCAACTGACAGCCAATCCAGGAAGAGAAGCACTTGATGAGGAAGTCATAGTCTGAGGGACCCACAGGGCTGCTGGCTGGGCTGAGCAGCGAGGGCAGGGACATACAGGGAAGGATGGGAAACGGGCACTGACTCTGCTCTAGATGTTCTGGAGCTTCAACCACAAACAGCCATGGCCTTGGCCCTTGAGCAGTTCATGGTCCTCCCAGGAGGCAGATAGAGGAGAACACAACTCGAGGGTTGTTGATTATGTGTGTTGGGCCAGAGAAGGTTCAGAGAGCAGGGGAGTTTCGAGCTGGACCCTAAGGGATGCCTAGAACTCCCCAGGCAAGTGCTGAGGTTGGTGCGTGGGAAGAGGACATGCAAAGCCACAGAGGAGCTGGGAGGTTGGCCTTGGGGATCATTGCCTCTTGTGGCTGCACCGGGGGCTGCCCTGATACCTGGAGGTTCTTGGAAAGATGGCTAAGAAGCTGGCATAGTTCTTGAGGAATGGAGCTCAATAGTCTCAAAAATGGGAGGCTGGGTTTGGGACACATCTCTCTGGCATTAGAGTGGCTCATAGATTGGAGTAAAGAGAGACTGAAGCTGCAAACATGGAGAACAGCTGGAGACGACTGCAGTGGTCCAGGTGGGAGATGGAAAGAGCAAGTGAATGAACAGCAAGGGCCAATGTAAGAACCCCTCAGAGGGAAAACGTGTAGCAACAGGCACTAGGTGGTGGTGGGGGACGGGACGCAGGGAAGAGGCAGGGACGCTCGAGAGATTTCTCATTGGCACTGAGGTGTGGGATGCTCTCTGTAAAAGAAATGGTGAGAAGGAGTCGACAGAGGAGGGGTGGGGGTGCAGAGTGGGTTCAGGTTTGGATACGTTGCACTTGAGGCATCGGAGGAGAATTCTGATGAGCAGCAGGTGTGTGGGTTGGAGCTTAGGAGAGAGGCTCAGATTTAAGGGTCATGAATGGACGTGTGATAGTTGAATCCTTAGGAATGGGTCAGATCAGCTAAAGGAAAGGTACAGAATGAAATAAAAAGAAGGCAGATGAAGCAGGGGAACACTGCTCCCCTGCTCCTCCCAGAGGAGGGCAATTTGTAAAAAGAGGAAAGCCCAGTGAGGAGGGCTCAAAAGAGAATCAGCCTAAAGAAATGCCCCAGAAGCCGGAGAAGAGAAACATGCATGCCTCCTCCAGTCTCCCTTGGACACGGGCGGTATCTCCTGCTTTGTAATTGTTTGTTCACTGGCTTCCCCATCAGCCTCTGGGCTCCTGAACTTCAGCATCGTGCCCCGCATCAATGTTGGCTGAAAACTTGGCACAGGCCTGGGAGCAGGGCGGGAGCTCTTGAATGTTTGCCAAATAATTGAATACGAAGTCAGTGCTGCCCAGTGTTGTAGAAAATCAGGTATAATGAAGAAATGGAGGTAACTGGATGCACTGGAAACTTTGGGGTTTCTGTGTCATGGCGGTGAGAGGGTTGAACCACTGGGGGGCGGAAGGAAGATGCTAGTCTGCACTGTCAGGAACAGGAATTCCGTCGCTCTTGTTTGGCATATCTGGACCGGGTGGCGGAGAGTGAAAAGTAATAAATACACTGCAATTAGTAAAACAGAAGAATTGTCTTATGAGTCACGACAGACTGAAGCTAACACATCGGTCTGAGTGATGAACTCGCTAATGTCCTTTCCTGTCCACCTCCATACTTGGTGAATCACCACTTACATATTTCTTTATTTGGGGTCGTTGACAGACTAGTGATCATGTCAGGTTGTACCTGCTGGGATATTAATAATTTGTGCTGATGTTGACTTACCGTAATTGGGGGGTGGCATTAAGTTGGGAAGGGATCATAGCTTGGAAGAGGGGGGTATCTGGTTATCTGAGTCCCTTTCGGGTGCCTGAACCTCTGATTTCTAATATTTACCCCCATTGGCTTAGTTGATGATGAGTTTGGCTTCTTATCTGCCCTTCCAAATGAGCACTGGGGCAGAGAGGACACCACGGGGTTCTGTCTTGCAGCCGTCTTTGTGCCGGGGGATTAGGGGTCTCTAGCTTTGGAAAGTTACACTGAGGCACAAGTTAGGATGGGGTATAAGAACAGGGGGGTCTGGAGCAACAGCAGGAATATAGGAGTGATGAGAGAGGTGACTGATTTAAAATGAGTGGTGGTCCTGAAAGAAATTATTTTTCTGGCAGGATTAGCCCTTAGCGCTTAAGCTCCGCTCACTCGTCTTGAATTGTTATATTTTAGCAGACAGAAACCCTAGTGAGACTTGTTCACTTGTCTGCAGAAAAGCCTGGTCTCCACCTCAGGCTCTAGTAAACCCCAGACGTACAATTTCTTTATGCAACTTCTTCCCCAGCTGCCAAATGCATTTTCTTTCTCTTTTCATTAAACGTCTGGTTTCCACTGCTGTCAGTATGGAAACACACACATGCATGCACACGCACATGCCAATCCCCAGGAGACCCTCAAAGATATCCCCAGCCCTCATGTTAAATTAACCTTGCCCCCCTCAAGCAGAAATGCCTTGGGAGAAACGTTATCCTGTACGTACTTCTAGCCGAACCATCGTTCCTAAGAAATGGACCAAGTCAGACCCCTTCCTGGGAAATGGAGGTTGGAAACAGTCACCTGGTAAACCAGCAGTGACCTCCTAGTCACGGAGGAAGGCCAGCTGGACATGCAGAGAATATGGCCAAGGTCCTTATGTCTAAAAACTCTGGAAACGAGATTTGGGTGGCTCCTACCCCTTGCCTGATTCTGCTCACTCAGCCCCACTGGGTAGCCATAGTGACGTCGGAGGGATAAGGCTTAGGCACTTTACCTTTGATTCTTACTTCTTTTTTATGTGTGAGCGGCTAACAGAGTGAGAAAGTACACCCTTTAATGTACAATCCAGCCGGAAAGATCAATGGCAGCTTAACATGCATTTCTGTCTAATATTCACTTTGGCAGGTCTTTGTAATAAAAATGCTGGTTTTAATGAAGTGCATTAACATGAGAAGATTCATGGCTAGCCTCTGTGCTTTTATCACTACTGCCTCCCCTTGAGCTGTCAGAGCACAAGCCGCTCTGTGGGAGGGAAGCAGAGGAATGTCATTTCAGGAATCACACATACACACACACGCAAATTCCTCATTTCTGGAAAGATCCGTTTCACTGGTGTGTACGTTTCAATTTAATTCCCTTTATTCCCATCGTATGATATCTTTCCAAAGATGTGTATTTGGGGAAAAGGTGACCTATGAGCTGGGTCAGTAGAGAAGTGGAGAGAAGAGTCTGGCTACGGGCTGAATTGTGTTCCCCCAGATTTATATGTCGAAGTCCTAACCTTCAGAGCTTCAGAATGGGGTGACCATATTGGGAGATAAGGTCTTTGAAGAGGTAATTAAATTAAAATGAGGCTGTTACAGTGAGCCCCAATCCAATCTGACTGGGGTCCTTACGAGAAGAGGAGACCAGATGCACGGAGAGACCCTGGGAGCACGTGTGCACGCAGAAAAGACCAAGTGAAGAGGCAGCAAGAGGGTGGCTGTCTGCAAGCTCAGGAGAGAGGCCTCAGGGAAAACCAACCCTGCCGGCACCTTGACCTTGGACTTCCAGCCTCCAGAGTTTAAGAAAATAGATTTCCATTGTTATTTAAGCCACCCAGTCTGTGGTACTTTGTTGTGGCGGCCCTGGAAAACTAATAGGAGACCCAAGCTTGAGACTGGTGCAGTGGGCTCTGAGCTCATTCTCTGAGAGAAGAAAGTGATCCAAGGGCAAGAGAGGACAGCCCATAGCCATGTATGCCCTGGAGTGAGGCCAGTGGGGGCAACTGGAAACTTCTGGAAAACAGAGAGTGAGGGTGATGGTAGCAGTGGCCATCTCTATCTTTGGATGCCTCAAATACTGCCCTTGTAAGAAAGAATACACTTAGGACGTGCTGCAGGAGGGGATGGTGCTCATTCATAATGGCTGGTTTCGAGTTTTCACAGAAAAGCAGGTAGACAGGCACCCGTTCCTATTCGCCGGATGTCCCTGAATGAACTGAGAGACAGCATAGCGTAGGTGCTAGAATCACAGGTGCGGGAACCCCCGCTCCACCACACACAGGCTACGGGACCTCTCCTTGCCTCAGTGGGTCCGTCTGCGATATGGGAGTCCTAGTAGTACCTACCTCATGGGGTGCTGTGAGAATTCAGTAGGGTTATTTTTTTACCACCCTCGGAGCGATGCCCGGCATTGAATGCGCTGTGTTCAAGTAAGGGAGTGGCTTGGGTTCGACCTGAGGAAGTCCAGAGCCACAGCCGCCCACGCAAAAGTGGAGCAGGATCCCCAGGGCGGCAAGCCCTCTATCTCCCCAGTCCCAAGTCCTGTGTGCTGCCTCAGTGTCCCCTCTGCTCTCTGGGGCTGCTTTTCTTCAGAGTGCCTCTGACTCTCATCTAGACTGTCTTCCATCTGATCCCCTTGGCCCCCAGCATCTTCTCCCCCAGTTTCCTTTCCACCATCCTGCCAAAGTAATATTTAAAAAAAATGTGGCATAGTTCTGCTTATTATGTCCACAACCTAAGGGTTTAGGGTGCTGATGAGTTGGTTAAGAAATTGCACGAAGCCATACGCTAAGTGTCGTGGACATGCTAGCTTTTCGGGAGTGCAAGGGATAAAATCAAGTTCTTTGGCACCAAAAGGGTCTCTTATAGTGTGATCCTTAGTATACTTCTCTGGCTGCAATTCCTACTACTCAGAGTTCATGCTACACAAATGCAGAATGCGTACAGTTCTGGGAAAATGCAGTTCTGGTGTCGACGCTACTGTGCCTTTGCACATGCTCTGCCCTGTGTATTCTCTGTGCCCTGGAACACTCTTTCCCTTCTTTTCATTCTTAATCTGATGAGTTTATGTTCGTCTTCCAAAGTCTAGAAGGCCTTCTTGAGGCCGATACTAATAGGATTCAGAGTTCCCAAGTCATTCTGTTCTTATCCCGGAGAAGAAAACAAAACTCGTTCCTATCCAGCTTCCTTACTATCAACAAGTACATAAATACAAGAAGGAGAATCCAGAGAATAAGTAGGAATTTGAAATCACTGAAGGGCAAAAACTGGCATTTCTTCCAGAGTATCTGGAAGAACTTCAAAACTTCAGCAGTGCTATGATAAAGTGATATTTTGAGTAGCAAGCTAGGCCTGCCGCCGAAGAGGGCATTAGTGCCAACAGAGTCGAGAGCTCTGTGGTGGCAAAAGAGCTGTGCAGAAAGACCACAAGCTGCCCAGATGGGAGAATCAAAGGAGTGTCAGGTTAGTTTTAGCCCAAAGACCTTAAAGTCCTCAAAGCGCCATGAATGGCGGTCTGCTGTCTCATTCCCACTCCATTCCATCTTTGGACATCTGGGACCATAGGCGAGAGGCTTGGTGACCACACACCTATCTCCCAGAGCCTAGAAACAAGCTAGCATGTGCCGTGATGACGGGACAGGGAGATGTCAGGAAAACCGCAATCTCTCCGAGGATCAGTTTATACGTCTATAAAATGGTCTGATGTGTAAGATTACCCAGAGGACTAAGTAAGCAATGAATGGCAAGAGGACGTTTCTAACTCAGAACACTGCAGGTTCAGGATTCTCTTGGGGGCGGAACCACTCCATGTAAGTGGTTTTAGTGCTCGTCATCATTACTTCACTTTCCTGCCTTGACAGCTCCTTCCAGCACCCAATCCACAGTCCCCAAGTCCTCAAGCTGCTCAGTGACCTCTGGGCTTCTCCTCTTTGGAGGCACGGGGGAACCATTCAAATTCCACACTCCCTTCCAGGTCCCCAAAGAACCACCAGTTTACTTCCGGGGCTTGCTGGAAAGTGGAGGGATTAATCTGCTGACTGAGTTTTGCAAAAGCATTCACAAGTCACCACAGCATTGGGGGCCACGCCCCCTCGGTAAGGTAATGGAGCCCTATCACCGAACACATCACTCCAAACCCAAATGGTGGCCCTTTGGGCGAAGGTGAACGCCAAGTAAGCTCAGGATGGGGACTGGGGAAGCAAACTCAGGACAGCTGGTCCTTACAGACCTGTAACAACACAAAGGAGGCATCTGCTATGCAAGTCTGTGAATAAACTGCAGGACCTTGTAATAGGATTATAGCTCCTTCCCTTAACTGCATTTTAAGGAGAATATAATGGAAAGGTGGAACTGCATGAAAAAGGAGTGCTAGAAGAATGGCTTTTAAATGTTTCTATATTTTGGTAACACACTAGCAAAATATAAGTGAAAAAAACCCGTAAGGATAAATGAGATGATAATAACCATGGATCACTTTTAGTTCCTGGGAAGCACAGCACCATATAGATTTGAGGTGTTATTATTATGCGTATAATATAGAGAGAGACATTGTATATTTATTCACAGCGAAACTCACATATGTCATTCGCACTAATAACATTTTCTTTCCTAGCTCCGGCGTAAAGGAGATATGCCATTTTCATATGTTCCACACATACTCAGAAGAACCTGCTTAGAATATTTTTGCTGATGAAATTTTCTGGGTTGTAACATTCATCTCTTTGAAGAGCTCGCTTCCTATAACTCCACGTGGAGGTCTGTGCTTTTACCTCTCATTGAGATGCCATCTACACGTGGAGTTTTGTGTCAACTGCTTATCTCAGGCATTAGCCAATTTCTTGTCTGTTTGTATTGTTTATAAAGTGCTGGACACACATGGTGCTTTGCCGATGCGAGCAGACCCAGCTCCCTGCCCTGTGGAGAGCACCATCTAATGAAAATAGACAAGCCCAGTGCACTGGAAATCATATAAATACAAGATGAAAGATACTGCTGGCTTGGGGATCGGGGAAGGCCAGTCAGGGCTTTGAGGGTTTGGAGAAAGAGAGGGAAGAATTTGGAGGGAGAACATGTTCTAACTGAGGCACACACAGAGGCCATTCTTACACACAGACACACACACACACACACACACACACACACACACAGAGAGAGAGAGAGAGTGGGAAAGAACCTATAGAAGTCATCTGTTTCCTTCATTTCCTCATGTGTTTTTCTCTCCCTTCCCCCGTGTGCCTTGACCTTGATCATCCCCAACGGTGGGGACAGGCCATTTAAGTGCAGGTCTTCGCGAAGCAAACGTTTAGTCTCCAGCTGGCTCCCTCTGCCACCCAGCATGCCTCTGGGAAGCTTGCTGTCTACACTGTCACTGGCTGGGTGCTCCAAGAATGGAAATTCAGTTGCGTATTAGTGATCACCAGGCGCAATAGAGAAATTTAATGTGCTGCAAAGAGAGGGGCATATAGTTCATCCTCACATTAAAAATAAACTATTTGAGGTTATGTGTAATTGCTCTCTTGGATTCTTCACTTCATCAGCAATTCTCTTTAGAGTGGATAATTGGAAACTCCCCACACAGCCCTCCATGGTTTTGGGTGAGAAAACTTGTACCAACTTTCAATATGTATGCATACATGGCCCACATAGAGTGAACTCCATCTGAGTGGAAGAGAAAGAGAGAGAGAAAGGGAATGGAGCAGGCAGGATTCGGTCTCGTGAGTTTGAAAAATAAAGCAGAGTGTCACAGATGGCAGAAGTGGGGCAGAAAACCCTACTTCTCAGAGTCTGACCTTGCAGGTCACTTAAC